>NC_092521.1:165171104-165538604 GCF_037038585.1 Patagioenas fasciata | reverse complement strand
TGTAGATCATCATTCTTGTGTGTTTGTAAGGTAACAATATCCCCAACTGGAATAGCGAACCTGCAGTTTATTAAATGTTTTCAGAGTGCTGACTGATTTTGGATTACCTCTTGGCTGCTTCCATCATTTGGTTTAGGTCTGTTGTTTGGTTTTGGTTTCAGTTGCAAATTAATTTAAGCTCATTATTTGCTAGGAGTCATTTTAGGGTGCCCTCACAGCACAAGCCACGGTGAGAGGGGTGGGAAAGCATAAAGAAGACCAAATCCCTAACAATGCCATGACGTAAATGTGTTTTTTTGCGTATTCTTTTCCTCTCTTCCTGCTCTTTTTCTTCAGTTTCTCCCTTACATTTAATATGCTTTGGTTCTGCATCACAGCTATCTCTTCAAGCTGACTCCACAGTTAACCTTCTTAGGCTGCTGACGCAGCAAACCCAAGGAGAAGCAAGCTAGCAGCACACTTGCTAGAAGCTTGAATAATATCCCTCCAGGTGCTGGATATTAATATCTAAGCAACATGAAAAATCACTGATTCTGATTTTTTTTTTAATGGGTTCCTTTTCTAAAATATATATATATATATATTAATTTCCCAATTTATTATTTGACTGCTCATCCAATGCTTCTCCAAGCTCATGAATACAAAACCAGCAGGGAAAAGAATCATGTTAATGCCCCTTAAATCAGTGTTGTCATCATATTATTTACCTGTCACACAAATTCTTACTACTAGCAGAGGGCAAAAAAGTGAACACATTAATGTAGGGCAACTATATTCTGCTTTGTAACCTGTTGTCATGTGTTTCTAAGACCTAGAAATCTTGCCTTCTTAAATAAGCAAAGTTGCATGTACGTATATGTGTTTTTTGCATAGCGCTGTGAACCACAGGGTGGTAGAATATGTTTATTTCTAGACTTTCTTTTTTTTTTGGTTTTCATTAATGTTTTGTGCAAATAGGCTTAATTAGCTCAAAAGCATTTCAATCAAGTGTGTCTTTCTTTAACTTCTGCAATAACCATAACTGGCACCTGATATGCCCAGTGTGGGATTACAAGTGCCAGTCTAATAGAGAGAGCACCAACACAACATTGAGGTCTCCCACCAGCTTCAAGCATCTTAGGAGTGTCAGCATGTTGGGGCTTTCTCAGAAAAACCCAGGGACTTATCAGTATCTCAAGAGAGCTATGAAGTTGGTGAAGGGTTTGGAGGGGAAGCCGTATGAGGAGCGGCTGAAGTCACTTGGTTTGTTCAGGTTGGAGAAGAGGAGACTGAGGGGAGAGCTCATGGTGGTTACAGCTCCTCACAAGGGGAGCAGGAGGAGCAGGGCTGAGCTCTTCTCTTTAGTGGCCAACAACAGAACTCCAGGCAATGTTAGGAAGATGTGCCAGGGGAGGTTTAGGTTGGACATGAGGAAAGGTTCTTCACCCAGAGGGTGCTGGACACTGGAACAGGCTCCCCAGGGAGGTGTCACAGCCCCAAGCCTGACAGTGTTCAAGAAGAGACTGGACAACGTCCTCAGACACATGGTGTGAACTGTGGGGTTGTCCTGTGCAGGGACAGCAGTTGGACTCCATGATCCTTGTGGGTCCCTTCCAACTCAGGATGTTCTATGATTTAGGAGATATCACCCTGAGATATCTATTCCTCTATCACTCTCTGTAAGTACCTATTCCACCCAGCTGACAGCCCAAGGACCACCTGGAACCCAGGACCTTAATTTTTGTGCCTCTGAAAGGTGCCTGAATTTTGTTGGTATCAAGGAGACTGTTACTGTTCTACAACATTGATTTTCTCAGGTGCTTTTTGTGATACACCTTACCAGAATTTCTGAACCTTCCCTTTGAAACTACCTTACCCAGTATTATAGATCCTGAGACTTTTTTTTTTAATTACTTTTTTAAAAACAAGCATAGGCTTTTAAGAGGTTGTTATATTCTGATTTCCCCCAGCACCATCTCATTATATCAAAAAAGAAAAGCTATAGCAGCAGTAACGTCTTGGCTAGCTGAGTTTTTTCTCCTCTGGAAAACATTCACAGCAGTTCCCTATCTATATTTCTATAAGTTTCTATTTGGATTACATAAGTAACAGGGAAGTCCCATATAATTGCGCATTATTTTAAAGACGGTTGCAATCCTACAGAGAACTTGACTTCTCTAACAGGGTTATGAGACATTACAAATCATAAGGCAAATAAAATCATTAAAAACTGTCTCATTAAGCCCTGTATGGAAAAAATGGGTTGCTTAAGGAGCAGGGACCAACACAACCATCTATATTTGTGCCTGAGGAACCTCATATTTGGGCTGCGGCAGAAAATGAATGCTATAACAAACATAGCAGGGTTGGAGAGAAACTAGTTGAACAGTGTGTCTGAATACACTGTCTCTCATCTTTAAAAAATGACGGAGACGGAAATGTAGATGATCCTATTTGAACAGAGCCTGGCACTGGAAGTGACAGCTAGAGATGAATAATGGAGGATACAGACAGCTCTCTGCTCCGGAGACTGCACACATCCTTAAAAGATTGAGAAATATTATCCCCTTCAATAAGCAGGGTCTGAGCAAACAGGTCTAGTTTCTGTCTTCGCCTCTTAATGAATTGCTAAAACATAATCAGATCAAGGTTTTCATTCTCTGATCTGTGAGATGTTGTCTACGCATCCAAATCTGTATTTGCCCACATGACTCTCATACACTTCAATGTTGGTATAAAAAAGGCATCACTTACACCTTTGTTTTCCATCTTTTCTTCTTTTTAAAGGAAGTCAGTGAATGTTTGCCAGCTAATAAAGCACTACAAATAATATCTTATAGTTTGAAACATTGAAGTTTAGCAACATTAAAAATGCATCCACAAGAAATTCCGAATATTAACCAAAGAAATACATCTGATTGAATTATTACAGACAGTTAGAACACCTGCATTGCAGTTACATTTAAAATTCAGTTCATATACTAAGCCAACATTGAGTCATGAATTTCATTGTTTCTCAAGTACATTTGGAACCAGACAAAGGAAGAATGGTTTAGGATCCTATCTCCTCAATAATTTTATGATGACTTGTGTTAATATTTCCTATAAAAATCAAGCCCACTGCTATCACAGATGAACAAAACGAGAAATCAATCAAAATGGCAGTGAAAATGGATTCAAAACAAAAAAAATAGGTAAGATGAAGAAAACTGATGTACAAATAAAAGATGTTCAGAGAAAACAAATAAAAGTATGAGAGTGGCTGAAAAGAAGCGGCTAGCTAATAAAAAGCAGATTAAAACCAGCTAAAATAACAACACAGACATTTAAAGCTAGGAAAGCACTTAAAATGGGGAAATAATAAAGCTCAAGGATTACTCTACAAGGCCCAGCAGGTATCATGATTCTAGATCCTGCCTTCAATTCCAAGTGATTAATAAGAAGGTGAAATGTCTTTGTGATAGGCAGATGCAGAATAGCCTGTTACACACATGAAAATTCTAACCACGCTGGTCTCTGACAATTAGAATTGGCTTAACATTCCCATTTCTAATTATTTATTAGCATATTATTTTCTTGTTGTCTGGTATGAATCTATATTCAAGGTCACCTCAAATTTTCTCTTAATACCCTTTGTCCTTTTTTTTGCTTTTTCTTAACCTGTTTATAAATGCAGACTTTAGTCTGTGTGCTTTGGTTTTCTGCGGATACAACGGGTCTGCATATTGGTGAAGCCAATACGCCACATTCGAGCAGGTGTACAGATTCAGGAGCTAATGCAGCCACATGGACTGTGAGGGATGGAGATGTGTGGCACTAAATGGGGATAAAACCCAGCTGCTGAGAACAGGAGTTCTCCTTGAGAGTAATTGGACATTTCTTGAGCGGTACCAGTTGTGTTTGGAGAAAAGCGATGTAAAATATTTTTTCCAGGAACTTTTAGGATGCTAGGATGACATTCAGATTTACTCTAATTATTTTAAAAGTCACATCCACTCCCTTGGTAGAAAATCTTAAAATCTGCATGACAGAAAAACACCGATTTGAGGACATCAGCACAGTACATTGGGGGTGGTTTGAAGAGAATGTGTGTGTCCCAAAGGAGAGAAAATTTGCTAGCACAAGCATTACAAAGGAGTCTCAGCAAAGGAAGAACCATAAATAACATTATATCGTTCCTGAACTTCAGTCTATGAAAATAATATTACAAATAATATTATATTGTATTAATTACATTGCGTTATATGGGATATAACAAGGAATTAATACCATCCACAAATTACAATACAATATCTGTTGCAGACATAAGTCGATTCACTGACCAAAGAAGTGAGTGTGCAAAGACACAAGTTAATGTGTGTAAAATCATTAACTTCAGTATCTGAGCTCCTCCAAGAAACTACAGTAAATCTTGCACTCATAAACATTTCAGAAACACAATATATCAAAGCATATTTGTTCTTATTAGCTCTGGTTTGCCTCATTGTATTTCATTAGAGAGCTGTTCTTTCCAAAAGCTGGAGCTGATCACTAATTATCCAGCTCAGCAATCACATTTATGTCCTGAAATACTAGGAATTGGAAATTTGCTGTCCTTCTGCATTTGCCAGGAAGGTCATTCATCTGAAAGCTCAAGAGATATATTCAGTCACATTTATTTCCCTTAATTGAAATTGTTCACCTCTTAATAAGGAGACACTTTACTGTCCCAAGATGAACACCAAAAATCTTGAAACATTGAGGATCATCAGTCATTTTAAAAAATGCATTTTGCCTTTCAATTCATATGACCATTGAATTAATTTTGTTCCAGTCTGAAAAATATGTTCCCATATTCAGGAATTCAGCAGCTCTACCAATCAGCGTTCCAGTCTCACCTGGTGTAGAATGGATCTCATCAACACTTAGAGTGGAGGAAACACTGAGGCTGTCCTAGGCTTAGATGCAAGATGAGAGCTACTAAGAGACTGAGACATGAAAGTTGTCATTTCTGGGTCTCAAACCAGACGCAACAAGGTGTGTTTATGTAATCCAATATATGTCTAAAACCACAGCATCTGAATTTGAGTTAACCTCATTTTATAGTCAAGGAATCTCATACTAACATAAACATCTAAAACAGGTTAAATGTTGGAGGTTTTTTCCCTCCCCAATAGCTTAGTGGAAGTCTAGCTTAACTGTTTCAGAGATAAACGAAACATCCTCACTTGGTTAATAACTAATACTTTCTACCTGACCAGAAAGCCTAGGCAACAGTCAGAAGAGTCATGCACCAGAAGAAAATTCAAACACCAACTATTTGTATGGTAAGGGACTATATTATTTGGACTAACAGAAGTATATCACCAGTTCCAATCCTATTTTATAGAATTTAGTTGAATAATGCTACATTTCCGATATGCAGTCAGTTCAAATTGTCTCTAAATAAAGACCAAAGATTAAAGAATGTGTATTTCTGTGTGCCAAAATAAATACAAGCCCTGCATGTGGATCGCAATATATTGTTAAAGTCACACAGTCAACATACATGAGCAAGAAACTCAGTGAAAACTGTTAAAAAGTACTCCGGTCACATCGGTATCATATTAAATAGTTCTTATTTAAAATAAAAACAAAATATATGTCAAGAATGGTTTTAAATATCTGGCTATTAAAGTGCAGTAATGCGAGAATAGCTATATATTAAGCAATTGTAAAGCATTTGCATGGAAGTTATAAAAGGCTATTAATAAGAACAAGATAGAGGATTTAAATACTGTTGCTGTTTGTCACAGTATCCCTCTGTGCAATGTTTCTCAAAAAGTAATGAAAAGCAAAGTTATAATCAACAGTCTAGCAAAAAACTGAGCTGAAATGCAAGATGAGTTTATTATAGGGATTGTATATTGTTCCCCACAAAGTGAAAAAAACGTGCTTTATTCAGTGGTCTTACGGCATTTATGTGCAACTAGATACAGCCACAATGGGAAGGGGAACAATGGGTAGGAATAGAGTTACAATCCCCAGACGTGTTAAGACTGAGTGATTCATAGGATGGCATGTTATTTAGTAAATAAAGATTTATGGTGAAAATAAACCCCTGTAATCTTCATAAGGAGTCCAAGATCTCCAGAGAAGTGGTGATAGAGTTTGAGTGCCTGTATCTTTAGAGGTTCACTCGTATGGTGTCTTGAAATTCGGCATCTGAAATTGTTGGCATTCAAAAGCACTGGCTGAAATATCTCAAGGCTTAGGTTTTACGGGGCTGATGGGGATCTACAATTTTATCTCCTCTGCCTGGAAAAAATAATCTTAAGCCAATGGATTTGAAACAGACGACCCAGGAATTGACTTGCCCTTCTACAGGACAAGTTGTCATCATAGTTCTATTGCATCCATGAAGGAGGTTGTAAAAGTCTTAATATAAACCTATGAGGCCACACAGAAAAAGTCAGAATCTGTGTCAACAACAGATCCTTCACTTTTAGCAAGTGCTGGCTTTGAGAATATGTATTTAAATTGGTACAATGCAAATAAAAATATCTTTCCTTACCATGGGAAGCAATACGCAGGTGAAGAAGCAGATCTTCCAAATGGTGTCCATGTTCTCTCTTAATTTTGATTTTCAGTCAAATTTTGCTTTTTAACACTAGTTTTAAGGCTGAAGCACACACCGTCTGCAGATCTTTTTGTTGAGGTCTTCAAATCAGGGCTCAGATCTCTGCAGTGAAAAAAGGAAAATGATTTTAAATACTGCAAACATAAACAGAATGAAAAATATATGGACAGAAAAGAGAGAGCCCAAGATTTAACTGTGGGTTGCACATACTAGAGATCAACTATATTTGCCTGGATTGCAGCTATTATAGATGGTCTTTCACACTTAATATAAAGCCAAAGAACATGTCTGAAAGACATGTATCATAGAAACTACTGAAATGGTTTATATAGCTACAAAGACCTAAATTGTACCCAAAGGAAAAGGTAGGATGGTTATTTTGAATGAGAAAAAGGACCTGTCTGCTGCATTTCTGAAGTCGTGATTTTCAGTAGTCTCTCAAAAGCACAACTGCCTGGGTTTTTTTTGGAGACTATATGACATCATGATTTACTCCCAGAGGTCACCTGTCCATGACCAGAGTTGCTAATAACCGATAGCTTTTTGTGAACTCAGCAATAGGGGTACAAAGCAATGAATTATACTGTTCATCCATGACATCAGATGGGATTGAGCTATATGGATGAAAGCATCATGCATATCTGTGACTTCCATCGCTTGGTCTCTGCCAAGGAGCTAGACAGGAGGTCAGGACATCAACAGAATTTTTTACGTGACACTAGTTCTGTCCTAGCACCTCCTGCCATAACCAAGTGTTCAAAAATTCCCATTCAGTCCATCCCATGATCATTCCTCAGACAGTTTTTCACTCAAGAGAACCTCTCTGTCTCAATCTTTGGCTGGATGCAATCCTCATTACCTTTGAAAACACAATCCTGCTTCAGATTGATACCTTGGTGACACGGAGGTCTTGTTTCATGCCCTAGGTACAAGAAGGCTTTTAGCATGGAGATATACTTTCATTTTCTTTCCCCAGTTGTCCATCACTTGAGACAGACCCCCTTCATCTTATCTCCACCCTACAGACCTGATTCTTCCAAAGATAAGCTCAGCCAAATGTCCGCTGGTAACGACTACAGCAGTTTAGGTGCAACCTCTCGGCTTAGGATGGCATGAGAGTTTAGCCCCATAGGCATGATCTCTGCCACATCAGTTTGTCTCAGAGCCAGAGAATCATCTCTCATCTGCTTTATTTCCAAATGTAAATTAAGTCTTTGCATGCTGAGACCCCTTTTAAAATCTTCTTGTCTGATCTAGGTTTCCTACACATCACCACCTACCACCTCCGTGGGCACAAACACATCTGACACATCTTCACAACTAGAGAAGTGTTATAATAGAACGGGTAAGCAAATGTTTGAAAGAAGAGAAAGAAAAAAATGAAAAAGAAAATAATCATAGTTAATAACAAATCAAGGATACAGGACACACAAACAATCAGAGAAAGAATAAAGCACGGGTATATTGGAAAATCATTTAAATTATCAGAGAGAATGTGAGGAAATGTAACAAAGAAGAAAAGACTGAAAATACAACAGACTGGAGACAGAAAGCAAATAAAAGAATGACAAAGGCAAATGCAAAATGACTTTTTCAACCAGGGGAAACTCAATTCTTATGCTGATTGCAACATACTGTCAAAGACATCAACATCTAGAAAGGAGTCTTTCAATTAAAAAAAGCTAAAAAGGAGAATTAAGCTCTTCCTAAATCTTTGTCTTCTTTGTCCAGATCTTGACTAAATGGAGAACAATGATTCATAAAATTCCCTCTAAACTGATCTGCTTTCTTCCATCCTCATTCGATCAGTCACTCTTGCTCTGCTCTGGTACTGAATTTAATTACTTAACTGTATTTCTGATGGTTTATCAAATAATGAGGGACTGATAAGATCTCAGCTGAGCAGGACAGCAAACATCCATGGTGACATTCAGCACTGAGGAGTTGGAAAAAGAAAGTCACTCCATTAACAGAACCAACGGAAAACCAGACAGATGCATTAGCAGACATTGGATTTTAAATTATTTCTTGATAATTTGCACTCCTGTGTGTAGGCCTGTCCAGAAAGGCCCGAGACTGTTATGCATATTGAATTCTGTCCTTGGATTCTGCCACTGTAATGCATCAGAAATACAATTTAAATACAACTGAAGGGTGGAAGATGGCTGAGTAAGTCAGTAGACAGATACCCTGTGGTGAAGTAGTAACCCTTATAATACACTCCTTGCAATATTTGAAGACTCAGTTTTATTTTAATCCGGCATTCACTAGGTTTAAGGAGTGGACAGTGGATGTTTTCTGTTTTATCTAAGTTTCAACGGAACTTCTAAAGAGGTGACCAGATCATCTGCAAATCATTTCCTTGCCTTTCTTTCACATTTTGCAGAGGAAGTAAAAAAATCTACTTCATTTTTGCCTTCAAGGTCGTCATGGAAACCTGCATCAAAAACTGGACTGAGGCTTTCATATTGTCCACAGAGACCCAAATATTTATTAGGTAATAAGAACTAACAGTTCTGTGAACTTATGCCCCGGACTTGCAGAAGAATCTCTATATATGGTTCAGCAGCTCCTAGCATGTATGATATACATAGGTGAAGAGTCCACCTATTACCAATAAAAGTCTAGTCACCTCATAAACAGGTATTACCAGCTATATTTTACTATAAAAATGAGCATTTTTAAAATAGGGGCAATGACTATAAAGCATTTCTATTTCCATTCATACTGGGGAAAAAAAGAATAAATATAGAATTTGAAAGGAAGCTTGAATTATCATATTGTCTTTTGATGTCACTGATAGCCAAATCCTGTAATTCCATTAGTAAATTAGAGATGCTGGTGCTTCATGTTGTTGTTTTATCTGCATTTGCTACTGTAATTAAAATCAATGAAGTCAGAATAGCCAACAGTATGGGGGCTACACCCTTAAAGGAAAAAAATACTGTTCCCCAGAATAACAAAATCTTTAAACATCTTTGGTAAAACAGAAGTGTCAGAGAATCTGAAAATCACTTGATTGTTACTAAAATGGAATGAGAGATCCTAGAAGGGCTTCTACTTCAACACATGACAAAAAAACCCTTGTTTTGGTCAGCTAATGACTTAAGACAGCAATTCATCATCTCTGAAGGTGGATTTATTTGATCACTTTCAGCAGATACTTCGTGTAACTTAGTGGAGAATCACAAGTACTTCAAGGGTAGGTTGGAAAAGCTCCAGTAAAATGTCTTCTGCTACAAGTGCCCATTTCTTTCCCTTATCTAAAAGCTTAGCTCATATGTGGATGATGTTATGGGGGCCTAAAACCTGGTGAGGAGAACGGCACTGTAAGAAGATTTTAAGTGCCAAGTGCACAACACGATGTCAGCAACCAACAGAAACAGGTACTGAGTCCTTTCCAAGAAGGACGTGCCTACACCCAGCGAGGCATAAAAGAATCACTGCTTAAAAGATCAAACCTCATCTTCTCAAGTAATGGGTGGAATTGTTATATAGCACGTCAGAGTGTACCCATGTAAGATAAATGAGATTTTTTTAGTGACTTCACAAGGCAGTCATGAGCTGTTCTTGAGATCTCACCCAAAAGAAAGAAACAACCTGCTCTGCTGGGCTCCTTGCTATGGTCCTCTGGGACGCATGCCAGTGGTTTGAAAGGAAAGCAATAAATTTCAAAGCTGACCCTAAATGGCTTAGACCACTGGTGATCAAACGTGAGCACTTAATTAATCGTAATTCAGTGTCTAGTCAGGGCTGCTCACCACATCCTTCTCCTGCACCATGATCGAGATACCACACAAGTGTAGAAATCTGAAAGCTTCTGAAAACAAGTAGGATCGATTGAACTTTTGCAGACTGAATACATAGCAGCAAAGTCACCCACTCCATGCACAGTTATCCCAGTACTTCCCAGTGATGTGAAGGATATTCCCCTATGAGTAATAAACATGGAAGGAGAATGACGGAGTGCAAAAGAAAGAAAGACAGACATTGAGGAAAATACTCCAGCCCTGACCACTTAGTCTGGTTTACAGACCACTCTCTCTGCATTTCCAAGTTTTCCTTGGGAAAGGGAATTTCACAGCTGTTTATGGCACAAATCTGCCAGGTGGATATATTTTGGTTATGTAAGAACAGGTCATTATGTAATTGATGCTCAGTCTCTCTTACTTAGGCTCTCAACACAAGGTATGAAATTTTATTTCTCTCTTAAAACTTCCCAAGCGTAGTCCACCAGCTTCATAATTCATATTAAAGGCAGGGTGAACTTTCCTCATGTCAACTGAGGCTCTCTTGCTAGGAATAAGCAGAACTGAGGAAACAACCCTTCAGTGACCTAGGACATGTCACCTAGAAGACACATACTCACAGATGAGCTCATTCTCAAGTCTCTTTTTATACAGTCAGTGGGGAGAGGCAGACATATGAAGAAAGCAATTTGTGCGACCTATTTTAACTGTCTACTTAAAACCTTCTATTTCTCTCCCATGAGTGTAAAGGAATTCTTAACAACTAGCTAGTTTGTTGACATCTACATTGTGAGTACCTAATTTTGGACAGAATAATCCCACCCCCAGTCTCTTCTGAAGCATGTAGATGAACACTATGAAAACCCAAATAGTAAAGTTTGACCTACCACAAAGGCCTGAGAAGGAATTGGATTGTTTAGGGTGTCAGTAAGTTGATACTGAAATATTTAAGGTAATAGAAAAACTAAAAGAAAATAGAACTGAATACCAGACAGCAAGAGCTCTAAACACTTCCACAGCAAGTAGTCTTTAAAGAACAACCCTACTAAGGCAAAAGGAACAACGTCATGGCCTTTCTAATATCTTTAGGATACCACTTATTATTCCTTGGAGTTTAAATATTTTGGGTTGTTCTCTTTTATTTCATTAATCTTCCTAAATTCATTGACAGTAAAGTATCTGCATGGATCACAGAAGCTGAGAATCTGGCTTTTTCTTTCCTTTAAAAAAAATAAGACAATTATGCACTTTTCTCCCCTTGTGTGCCCAACTGGAAATGTTCCTAGAGTCCTTGTTCCCACTCAGTACGCCCGTTGTCAATGACAAAACAGGATTTGAAGGGTAATTACATCAGGATGTCTAGGGGGTGGATTTTCAAAAAGGATTTACCGCTACAAATGACAAGTCAGACCATTTCAGCTATTCGTAAATATCTTGAGGGCCTCAGGTAGAAATGCCACACCTTTGCCTGAAAGAGCTGGCAACCAGCAACCTGGATTTCATCGCAAAGTTGTCCACAAGGAAGGATGCAGCCTGCAGGTCATCCAGACATCTTTCTAACATGTGGACTGATGTAAGGTTCATGTGCTGCAAAATGTCCATTAATGACAGATGTCGTTTCTAATATCCAATGTTTTCACTGTTAAGGAAGATCGTTGCTTTTGACTTCAGGAAACAAAATTTTTAAAAAGAGCTGATACAATGCTAGCAGTAATTTTGCATGGAAACAGTTGAAAGAAATGTATTCAACTTGCTAACTGGCTTAAGCATTTCAGTGTTAAAGAGTAAACAAGCCTGAAGCCTGTCAGCAATACTCAATAATAGTCCTTTTTCTATCTGGAGGAATCTTTTTTGGTTTTGTTTTTATTTTTTTTTGGTTGGTTGGTTTTTCATGTTTGGTTGGTTGGTTGGTTGGTTTGGTTTGGTTTTATTTTGCTTTTGCTTTTTTCCTTGCATAACATGCAGAAAATATCTGTGAATTTTATTAAAACTCCCTTTCTAAAAGGGAACATAAAGGTGTGATTACAAAAATAAGGAATAGTAAATTGCAGATGCTGTGACTTCCATATGCAAACAAGAGACCAGGGGTTCAAATGTTTCTACATGAATTAGGATTATCAATTTAATCGCCTTCCACAAGGACTTGGATAGGAAAGAAATCAAGTCAATGTGGTTTTGCAAGAAGAAAGAATAACTGATCAGGGTGATCCACAGAACTGGGGGTGGACAGGGACCTCTGGAGACTGTCTAGTCCAAATACCCTGCGCAAGGCAGGGTCAGCTAAAGCAGGTAACTTGGGTTTTTCAAAACCCATCTCCAATCAGTTTTTTAATACCTCCAAGCACTGAGACTCCACAAGTTCCATGGGCAATCTGTTCCAGTACTACACTATTCTAACAATAAGAAAGTGTTATCTTTAAGTTGAATTTCCTATATTTTCATCTGTATTTGTTGTCTCTTGTCCTGTTGGTGGTCACTACTGATAAGAGCCTGGCTTCCTCTCCTTTACATTGTCCCATCAGATACTTCTACACATTGATAAGATCCCCCGGATCTTATTTTCTCTAGGCTAAATAGCTCCTGCTCTCTCAGTTTCTTCTCGTAATTCCTTAATCCTTGTGGCTTTTCACAGGACTCACTGTAGTGTGTTCATGTCTGTCTTGTACTTAGCACTGGACCCAGCACACCAGATGCAACACACCGGGGCTGAGAGAGAGCAATTGTCACCTTCTCTTGACATGTTGCCAACACTTTTCTTCATACATCTGATGATGCTTTTGGCCTTCTTTGCCACAAGTGCCCATTGCTGGCTCAGGATCAACTTCATCTCCACCAGGAGCGTTAGATCCTTCTCTGCAAAACTCCTTTCCAGACAGCTGATCCCCAGCCTGCCCTGGTGCACAGTTATTCTTCTCCAGGTCCAGAACTTTGCATTTCTCTTTCTTGAAGTTGAGGTTCCTCTCTGCTCATTTCTCCAGCCTGACCAGTTTCCTCTGAATACCAGCACAACCAACCACTTGGTCTCTCAACCACTCCTTCCCAATGTTTAGAATCTCCAAACTTTCTGGAGGTCCACTCTTCCCCATCATTCTGGTCATTAATGAAAACATTAAACAACATTGATCACATCCAAATTTTAGACCTTTATAGTTCAGCCCAGTCTACCCAGGCTCTCATTACAGACAGTGAAGAAGAGGAAAGTGTCCTCCAGGAGCAATTTCTATACCCTAATGATAGATGTCTAATTTTGGACAAAGAGAGCTACTGCTTTGAAAAAGTCCATTTTCTTTTTCCCTCTGCATAATTAGTCTGATGAGGGTGAATAAAGAAAATTCCATCTCCAAAGTTAAAGACACCAAAGTGCCAATGGTAAGCAAAACAGCGCACTGACTTCTGTCTATGTCATGGCCTTTTCTTACTTTCAGTACTATATTCCTTTTATTAACACAGCCTAATAAGTACCACGCATGTTTTACTTCAGCTGTCCCCAATTTTGGTAAAGTGTTCTTCTCTTTTCCTTTGAGTGCTTTCAATTAAATTGAAATTCCCTGATGATTTAAGAATATTATAATTTGTCCTTACAAAGTACGCTCCTTATCATTTCTGTATAACCCGACAGCTCTTGTATTTCTTATTGCTCTAGCTTTACAAAATTTTCCTAACATTCCAAAAATACCTCTCAAAAATCTTCTAGAAAAATTTGAAAATGTGTTGGCTAGCCAATTCAAGGAAGATATTCCAATTTATACTTTCTGAACATCTGGTTCCTTTCTTGATCATCTGCACATTTTGGTAACATCTTGTTCACTTTCAGATTCAGATTCACTTACATGGGCTAGCATGGCACTTACTACCAATTTTCCGAAAGAATCATACACTCCTGCAGCTTTGTTTTCTCTTTGTTTAGGCCTCAGACACATTAAAATTTGTAAAGCTTCCGAAGTTGTTATGTCTCAGTTGATACACAGTAAGTATATATGCCCCTCTTGGCTCGCATGAAATTCAAGGCAGAATAATCTAGTTTTGGTTTAGTTTTGTCAGTAAACTAAGTTTCATTGTGCTGTATTTGCCATAGTTAAAGAGCACATGCAAGAAGTTACCACATGCCAGCGTATGTGTGGAAACCTGTTAAATCGAGGTAAATCAGTCATGTTTAAGCCACTCAGTTCTGATCTCAGCTGATGTCTGCTTTCCTTCTAGTTAGAATCTTTCTTCAGTAAGAACATCACCAAAAACCTATTGAAAATCCTTATCTGCTGTATCCCAGCCATTAATATGTGTGATCATAAACCCATCCTTTCTTGAGTTTTGAAAATGTATGTGCTTCTGGAACATAGTGTATAAAACTAACCAACACTTTATTTTTTTAAACAAACTCCAGTTAAAATGTCGCATTTTTATAAGTAATAAAAATCTTTATGACACGACAGTTCCTCTCCTTTGTATTACACTTCTTCACCCATACAAGTATGATAAAACATTGACGGTTATCGATATCTAAAGGATATTCTGGTTATCTGAGTATTTTGACATTATAATGACTTTGAAAGTCAGTCTGTTGGAACAGTTTCTTCAGACTCTCTGAAAATTCTGATGGAAATAAGTGGATCATTCATATACAGGTCAAGATTTTCTCTCTTATCTTTGCAAGTGCAATAGCTATAGAATTATGAAAGCAGAGACTATGCAATACAGTTCATAACTACCTGTGGACAAGATTGCTATTCTTGGCAGATTTCCCATATAACGTCACCCATAAAATTCATCCAGCAATTCTTGCCTTGATTGGCGTTATTTTCCCTGCTGTATTATCTTTCAGATTTATTATGTCCTTCCATTGTTGAATTCCCTAGACACTGACTGAAATGCTATGACTTCTTTAACTAAAGACCATGGATGCTCAGTTGCAGGGAAATATTCATAAACTACTGTGCACTTAAGAAGGATCAGTAGGGAAAGTAAAAATTACATGAGAAATTTTCATCTTCACAGATAGGTCAATTACCACTTTGAAGCATCTGTGATGTATGTAGCACTTCATAGCTAATATGCAACTAACATGGCAACATAAAGGTAATTATGCGTTGCTCCATTCCAGCAGAGCTTTAAGTACTGCTTGGCAAGGTCCTTCAAAATCATTACTCCACAACCAGTAAAATGTGTTCTCTATCTGGCATATCAAAGTTTTGCAAGAGTTACTTGATTAATTTGCTTTCCTTGACTGGTGGTCTCCATTTCCTGCCCTGACTATAGTTGTAAATATTGCTTTTCAGTATTATGTAGGAGCTTGTAAGAACTTTGTTACCTATCTGTTAACATTGCTGTCAGTCCCTGAACCCATCTGGCTGGATAGATGTCTGCTCAACAGTAATGGTATCGCAGCCAGAGGAAAGAGCTAGAGCAGCAAATGAACCTCTGGACCAGAGCCCATCATTCCCACTGTATTTGAAGATTATCCCAAGTATTTGTCCAGTACCTTGAAACCAACTGCTTAACTCGAAATAATATATTTACTTGAGTCTGATGCCACTCTTAACACCTTTAATTAGCTCTGTTGATGTGCTAAACTGATTATCTTGAGATAAAGCTGTCATTATTAAGCTATCATTGCTTCCCAGACCCAAGCTACTCTCTGTGCAAGGTGCTGCATTCTCTCAGCTGTGAGGAAACACCAGGGGTATCTATAACAAGGCATTCCATTATTTAGTACAGGCTAAAATTGTAGCCCTGCAGCTGATGATGGACCCATGGGCAAAACACAGTCTCTTGAGCTCCAGGAGCAATGCACCAACCTCATATTGTCTCTGGGAAACAAGCCTAACATCATCTGAAAGCAGAACCAAAGTAATAAAATAAGCAATAAAAGGGAGCTATCCTGTTGCTTTGGAAAGTGGTAAATACAATGAGCAATTGCCTGATGCCGGATGAATAAATATTTGACGTTGGTGTGCAGAAAACAGTTTGGTATAAACTTGGAATTGACAGAAGGATGTTTGGAAGTGTGGAAAAATTGCCAAGGTGTTCAGAGAGGATGACCAAATGATCTTTCTTTGCCTTACATGTACAATGCAAATGGCAGAACCATTCTGAGTATAACAGCTTGTACTTCATTGAGGACTTTGACTTTGCAATCTATGGCCATGTCCCAGACGAATATCCATTGACCTACTCCACACTTCTAAACAACAACATAGAGAGCTTCCATGGGCCAAAGTTCAGCCTATCTTGATGAAAAAAGAACAGATATAATACATTTCCTGATTCCTTGCTGGGTAGGAAAATTATTCCCTTACTTTTGTGATTCCTCAAGTGCATATTGTTCAGTTATCAGAGAAATGTATCTAAAACCAGGCCTGGGACTACAATCCCGTCTCTTCTGTCAGGGAAATGAAAAAGCTTTTTTTTTTTAACAGTTTCATTCCTACACTGAAAGATAATGTTAAGTCACTGCATAAAAACTAGCAAGTTGCATAATTCCTTTTTTTTTCCACCCACATTTCCTATTGTCCTCCTTTTGTATTGCACCTTGAACAGCCTACATTCTCCCAGCTGTATCCCATCTTGTGGGTAATGAACTCATTACATTTAGACAGTATTAGGACTTTCCACAGCACATGTTCTTACAACACCAAGGATGGAATTCAAGTCACATAAATTTAGCTGTCTAAAAGTGAAACATCTATATCCAAGTTAGTTTCCCTCACGTCCCTCTATAGTGAACAAAAGATGAGCAATTCACCTCAGCATCACATGGGTTTGCCTTGCTCTGGGACAACATGCTACTCATTTTGGTAAACAGAGAGCTAAAAAAGCAGAAAACCAGTGTGATTAGCACAGAAGAACCTGTGTTGAGTAGATGCACCCCTAAGCATAGTAGAAGGATAAACAAAGGAGGAAGAAAAGCATTTGAAATTAAAGTCAGTGTTGAGACAAGAAGACCTTAAGCTGGGATTTAAAAGAATGCTTTGGGCCATCAGCAGAGAGAGGCCCTGGAAGCGCCTTCCAGAAGTAAGATGATAGTAAAAAAAGGTTATAGTTTTCAAAGGACTCCAGATAATGTGAATATTTTGTAAACCACTTTCTCTGACAAGTGGATTATTGCAGTGCTACCAGACATGGGTTCCCAATCACACAGCCTCCGACTCTGAGCTGACTCCCATCCAGACAAGTTTAAAGCACGGACTGAACTCGTGTCTCAGAGAAAATTGCAATGAGAAAAGCGCAGCGTGGTCTTGGCCTTTCATGTTGCCACTAATCTAGAGCCAGTGAAGGTTGCTGAGCTGCTTCTGGTAGCGGGTGATGAGATGAGGATGGTTGTAGTTTAGACACAGGGACAGAGAGCAGGCTTCTCTTCACACAAAGACCAGTCCAAGTCCTTTTCCTTCAATCTGAAATAGCAGGAAATGAAACTGAGTCTAGAGAAAATGTTGTGGGATTTCTCTTTTTTTTCTTTTCCTTATTTTGGCAGGTTACGAAGGCCTTTGTACTGTCTCACGAACCAAGGTCACAGCAGTTGACACAATGATGAGGACGTTGCTGGTAATCCCAAACTTTTAAGCACTTTGCTTTAGTTTGTCTCTAGACAACTTGCCTTTTGAAAAAGCTGGAAGTCCTAATATCTTAGGTAGCATTGCAAAATTATTCCATGCTATGAAACTGATTTTGCTAGTCATGGTTCAGAGCACTTTTAATGTCGTAGTTGAGGACACATTTCAGAGTGTCAAGTGCCTTAAAAAAGTATGAATACCTATGGCTTACAACACTGAAACTTCTTATGTGCACTGCTTTTTAAAAACTAAAATCTAGACAATGTAACTATCCAGGCTGATTCACACACCATTGCTTCACTATTATTCTGAATAAACCAGCACTACCACTGCCCTTCCAGAAAACAAATAAATATAAATGAATGGAAGTGATTCACTCCCATGTAATCACCTTCTCAGCCTGTGATTAAAACCAATGATTTCTATATTCATCTTCAGGATCTGCTCACGGATTTCCATGTGACAATTCTAGAAGATAAGGTGGCCCTATAGTGACACTATAAGGTGGCAGAATATGGCTCTAATTGAATACTTGGGAAGGTTTGAACAATGCAGGATCAAAACAGTTTAATATAAACATACATACACACATAAACATAAATGTACGTGTACAATTTTTTTATGAGATATGATATATTATCGTCTTTAATCAATTGAAGGGGTGCCAAAAGAAAAAGAACACCACCAAAACACAACTAGAAGAGACTGGTTATATCCATAATAAAGGGTGTTTCAAAAAGATTAACACAGTTTCAAAGTAGTACAGATTTAAAATTGGGTTCATCTTTCTGAAATACCCTGTAGCATTGGTTTTATTTGTGTGGAACTACAATTTACTATATCAGAATTCTTCTGTTATACAGGAGCTGTGTGAACAGGAGTCAATGGGACCTATAAAAAACTGGGTTAACGTGCTATATTGAATGTGTCTGTTTAGGTGAAAGCCAAACACCCTGACTATGAATGTTAATATGTGTGATGATGAAGTTTATAAATTGGCAAGATGATCATGAGATCAGATGGAACTGAACTTGGTACAATTCACATTTTCGTTTAGAAATTATCTGGAAATGGAATATTTCATGTCGTTCAGAAGACAACTGAAATGTTATTCCTTTCCATCGAATAGCTTTGACATTTTATAGTCATGCATACCAGTAGAATCTAGGATATAATGGTGTAAATCCAATCATGCTGAAACCCCCCTCGTCTCCAAAATGCACACTGTTCAGTTTTAAATAGGTTGATACATGTTTTAAAGACACAGTGAAAATTCCTTTTCACCATGGGTCGTCTTTTAGTGCCTTGGGTGAGAGTCATTTCATTAAAATGTATACTTCTAAAACTGAGGCAAGTTCCACAAGTTATTTGTATAGTCACTGAGACATACCCAGCACAGCCAGTAGAGTTCAGAGCTCAAGTTAGATCATCCTATATAATGTATTTCAAAGCATGAGATGAATTGTGCCTGTTTTTGCTGTATTTTCTGTTAGGAAAGGGAGAGGGAGGGAGTGACAGAAAGGAAGAGAGAGATTTGAGAGAGATACACAGCATAAAAAATGTCATTCCAAACAGCAAAAGTTTGCCAAAGCTACACTTAGCTGGCTAGTAGCATCTTGTATTGGGAAGAAAATTAAGGTCAAATAACAAGAAATGTTCAGTAACAAAGTTTTTTTCTTGTTGCTTCAACTCCTCCCTTAATTCTCCTCACACTGGATCAAGTCTAAATTCTCTTAATGTCTTCATTTATACTCATCTTGAGTTCAATATGTAATTTAAACTCAGGAGAAACGACAGTGGCTTGAGGAGCAGGTGGAGCAATCATACAAGGCAAAGATTATTTGGGTTAGTTGTTGAAAAAAACAAAACAAACAACAAACTAAAAGTGGTGGCCTTAAGGTATAATGGTATAATTCTATTATGATGGTCATTATGGTGTGCCTTCCAAGCACTTTGCAGATGAAACTTTGACCCTTTGGAAACCCATTAGGCCAAACGATTTTGGCCAAAGACTTCACAGTTTCACTGTAGCGTATAATACAGCGTTCTCCTATTATTTTCCTATTTCCCTATTTTCTTGTATGCTCTGTGGAAAGGATTTCTTCCAAGCTCTTAAAATAATGATAATAGCATTGCTGTAGGCAGGCACAGCTTCACAGGTTGGTTTCTGACAGAAACACAGAACCTGCCCATCCTATTCAGCATTTGACAAAAACATTTTAAAAAGGAAATCAACCTAAGAAAGAGAAAGCTTTATTGATCTCCAGCACTGGGAGACCTGCTCCAGCAGCCTCCACAGGATGCAATTTATTAAGACAAGAAATAAAGATGTCCCAAAGCCCTCGTTTCTCGGGGCTGCATTATTAATGACTTTTATGCCTGCAGATGGCAGAGAGCTACATGCAAGTAGACTTCTTGGGTTTTCTCATCACCGGTGAAGTAGAGAATAAAAGGTGCATCAGGACAAACAAGTAAAGAAGAGACCACCAGTGGTTTATGAGAGCCAGCTAGTAAAACATAGTCCAAAGTTTAATGGTTCATCTGTGCATTGACTTATAGCCTGGTAACCTCCGAGATATTTCTGTTTTAAAATATTAAAGCAATCTCAGGAACTAGGTAGTGGTAGCACAGAGAAAGACTGAATTACCTTTACATTTATTTCCTGGTTCTGCCCATTCTGGTGATCTGGCAGCTCATGGTCTTTTGTTGTTGACCCCTGGGAGCATATTCTGCAGCAAATACCAGCATTTCATGTGAGGCACCAGGCAGAAGAACAACATTAAAAAACAAAAACAAAACCCAATCCTCCACACGCAGTAGGAAAGGTGAGTTCTCATTTTATGCTGTTTCTTTCACCATGTCCCAGAGTTCACTTCTGTCCCTAAGAGCTTGTTGCCAGCTGGAGTAAATGAAGCATGGGATGAGTTTGTGTGCTGTTCTGAAATGTGTAACTCACTGGGGAGACCAGGGAAGGGACGCATAAGGGAAAGGAAGAGAACGATCCCTTCTCAGCAAATAAAATGCAATAAACCTGAATTCAGCGCAGTGTGAGGCTGTTTTGGACAAGCAGCTAAATTTTGTGATGCAGTCTGGGTAGGATGGTACACAGTCACTGATCAATGAGCTAGAGGACTCCAGGGCACAGCTTGGCTGCCATTAGACACAAAGAACTGGATATTTTATTGAGGACTGCCTTATTCAGAAACACCCATGAAATGAAAACACTGTGTGAGGCAGAGAATATTTTTCCCGATGATATTTTGCACATTTTGGGTGTGTGCATCTCACACTCTTGGATTAAAGCAAGATTTTGTGGCATGGATTTAGCTATCTTTTGGATTGCTTAATTTCATCCAGCATTGCTGGGCTCTAACTGATCACAAAATCTTCCTTGATGGGTAATAATCACAGGGTTTACATAAAAAATTCTGGCTTATCTTCTGCAAAGAAGTGGTCATATTCTTTATTATGTTTAAGCTAGCAATGAAAATAATAATAATTAAAAAAAAATACAGAATTACACTAAAACAAGTCTACCAAAACAACAATGACAACAACAAACAACAACAACAAAACCAACCAACCAAACAAACAAAAAAACACACAAATAACCCCAGGACATTAGGACTTACAGGTCATAAATACATGGGTGAATAAACCCAAAGTATTGTACTACTTTATTCAGTGTCAGTCATCCAGCTTCAATCCAAAAGGCCAGCATCTTCCTTGTCTTCTAAAATAGATCAGCATGTCTCTATAATGGAAATTAATGTTGTTGTGTTTTGAGTTTGTTGTTGTTCTGTTTTCTTTTTCCTTTGCCTTTTTAATCTGTTTTCCAAAGCAAACCAAACATCCCAGTTTGCTTACACATGTAAATACACCCTGGAGGCAACATTAGTCTTCCAGGATTATTTTACCTACAAAGAAATATACATCGTTTTTGAAGATATTCTCATATTTGCACTATTACCACTCCTATTTTGCATATCAGTGAAGCCATAAAGCAAATGAAAGGTCTACGTTTCTGAAGACCGAAGTAACAACTTCTGCTCCCAGTGACTTGCTAGAGAAATGAGGGCATTCAGTACTCCATGTCTAGATAGCTTCAGTATTACAGATACACACAGGAATAATTTAGCTCTGAGTACCAGCTGTATCTCCTCTGATCACCAACACAGGGAATAACACAAAATTCTCTTCATTATTCTTTCACAATGTTATCCTTTTTAAATATTTTCCAGCACCTTAATAGATGTTGTTTCTGTTAGTTGAAAGGTGGTTGAGATTTCTTCATGGAAACGTGTCAACTCTTTCCTTCTACTAACCCTCTGTAGAAATAAGATGCCCACCATGTTGTCTAAATCCCGTAGAAGTGATTCAAGAAGAGACCGGACAACATCCTCAGACACACGGCGTGAACTGTGGGGTTGTCCTGTGCAGGGACAGGCGTTGGGCTTGATGATCCTTATGGGTCCTTCCAACTCGGGATATTCTATTATTCTATGAAATAACTGTCAGCTCTTGACATTTGCATTAGGCTGTGGATATCTCTACAGCCATAGCCATACTGAAAATAACATTATTCCCAGACAGTTTAGAGACACTAACCTGTGCTGCACTGCCTCCAATCTGCTGAGCTGAGCATATAAGCATTGTCTAACCCAATTTATTCCAAATAAACTGGGTTAGCTTGAATAATAAGGCTTTGCTAATGAAGGTCAATGGGATAGAATCAGGTTTAGGGAGAGCTCTCAGAAGCAGCTCCACTGGCAGATCCAAGAGGTGGTGACAAGATGGTGGATTTGGCTGGAGGTGGTGGTGTCTTCAGACAGCTGCTGGACTTCACAGCAATCACATAGACTTCAGACTACAGAACTCATAAATCCAAGGGCTTCCAATGATACAGCTGATTTTTTTTCCCTTTTTCTTGTACATGATATTCCTCACTCTTGATGCTCATAATTAACTGGTAGATTAATCCCACCACTCTTGACTGAGTAGGTGTAAATGGGTCTTAGTAATGCATATATTCTAATTTGGTGAGGATAAATATTTTTCAGTGAAAAAATATGCAGCAAATTCTCCTACTATCTCACATTTGCCATCTAATTGATGTATTCTTATCATGCACATTAAATGGTGCATTGTCTGTTTAATTTATAAAACACTTACTGTGGTTCTTTTTTTTATTTCACTTATTTCCCGCTTCCCCAATACATAACCAACATATAATTTTGCATCCCATGTGGGATTTCTCTGATTTAACCCAGTAAATCTTTTAATTCCTAATTCGGTATTCTGCTCTAATACATTCACCCACAAAAGAGCCCGGAAGGTTGAAGCTAAGAAAAATCACTTCAATTTTCTTAGATACTACTGAGTGGTTTAATGTAAAATACACATGCAGTGCACAGTTTGTGATCTCAGATTTTATCACCCATGTGTTTCAGAGCTGAGTCAGTCCTCATCAGCATTTTGATGAAAGGATAAAGATTCAGGTCTAGGCTGGAAGCTCTTAACAGTGGTGAGTAACTGAAAAAAACAGTTGCATAACAGTAAGGAATAGTTCACTAGAGGGACTGAAATTTGGTTCTAAACCACTGGTGAGAAATGTAGATATAATCACAAGTAGCCCAAAGCAGGACTTTGAGTTTAATTAACCTTGCTGCTTCGTTATCAGGGATTTCCATTAAAATTAATGGTTCAAATAAAAGTGTTAAAATGGCAAACAGGCAAGCTATATTTTAATCATAAGCACTGCTTCCATTTGTCATTTACACTTTTTAGCTTTTTTTCTCCCCAGAGAAAGGCTGGTGATAACTGATTGGGGACACACAGTTTGCAAATCATTTTGACAACTGGAGAAGGTATTTAAGAAAGACTTTAGGTGCATATTTTAATTACTATTTTAAATGAATTTTGATATATTAGACCATGCTGTACGATGCATTTTGATTTACTTTATAACAATTCATAATATAATCATGATTTACTGTTTCAGAATTGAACGGAAATTATAAAGACATTTGGAAATGCAAACATACCCAGTGTTCTAAGCCCCACTGCCCTAACTGCAGAAAGAAAAACACAGTTCCTCACGATATTGAATTTGATTTATAATTACATGATGTTCTGAACAAACAGAGTATCATGTAGTGTTAGTGAACTGACTATACTGCTCCTGGTCATCACAGCTTGAAATCTCCCCAGTTAATTATTAGCATTTAAATTATAAACAGAGATATTTTAAAATCTTTCTCCTGTTAATAAAAAGAGTCTGATACCTCCACGACATGAATCATTTTTTGACTTTGGTCACTTTTTGCAGATGCCTAGCTCTCTTCTTTGGTTAAAGATGAAGCCTATGCTGATTACACTCCCAATTCAGCCATGATAATAGAGTTTGCTCTTTATTACCATCTTTAGGGTTTTACTTCTTAGGAATTCCTCCTGTCATAGATTTTAAGTCCTTTCATTTTCTCCTTGTTATTCTTCTGTTTCACTAGCACCTTGTGAGCTCTAAAAGTTCTCTCAGCTTCCAAACTGCACATTTTTGTGCTGATTTCCATCATTCTTGTTAAAGTTAAATTCCTCTGATTGTACTATGAGTCTTTAATTGTCAGGAGGCAGAGTGGGTGTTCATCCTACAGGGTTGCTTCAGCAAACACTAAAACAAAAAATTAGTATCATTGGTAGAGCAGTCCCATTCTGTAGCTCATTCCCTGTTTTGGTGATCAAAGGAGATACAGCTGGTACTCAGACCTAAATTGATCCTATGTAGCAGTCCCATTTTGTAGCTCTTTTTTCTTTTTCTCAAATCAGGTTCCAAAATCTGTTATCAATATCTGATGTGTATAGTGATAAATCTGGAGGTTGCTGGCTTCTGTCAAGATTCTTTTTCCTTAAACACAATTTTCTGCATTTTTTTTTTCTATTTCACTTTCCTAGTCTTTCCAGTTCCAAGCCTGGTTTTCAGAGCTGGTGAGTATCATCTCACTGGAGTTGAGTGGGATGTGTGTCTTCCCTGCATGGCCCACAGCATTCATATTGCACAGATAACCTCCCAACACGCTACCATTTACAAGACACCTTAAGAATCCTGCAAGATCTGTTCTTTCAGCCCCCACTGTGTCTGTGGGTTTAAAAATGTCAACAGTATTAAGAATGCCAGATTCTTATTATAAACAAGAATTTGTATGTGCCACCGTGGACTACAAAAGAGAAAAGAAAACAAAAGTGAAAAAAAAATCCCTTTCTGCAGGAAAGCGCCAGTTGTACTCTTTGACTTCGGAACACATCGAAAACACTGAAAAACAGACATAAAGAAAATACTCTAAAATTGTCCTTGTTGTTGTTGTCCCTAAGGAAACGATTTCCCAGGAATCTGCAAATTGAGTATACAGGCTCTTTGATGTGCAGCCAACTCTCTCTTCCAAGACACTTCTCAACTCTCTGCAGAACCAGGTCTGCCCACCAAGGGAGATCTCTCCTGCTCTACCTCAGCTGGCCCCTTCACGTGGAGATTGAACTCAGATGCTCCAGAAAAGCCATAGTCCATGCTTGCCACAACATGAGATATCAAAGTATAGAGTCAAATGGCCTGCTGGGAATGATGTATAACCTTTGATAATCCCTGAACTGTGCTCAGGCATTGTAAATACGGATGTTGGTTGAGCTGTCTGCAAACCCCTGGAACACGACACGCAAATAATTTAACATTAACTTAATAATAGTTTAATAACAGCTTAGTGACCAAATTCCAGAGGTCCAGGATGTTCTCTGG
This sequence comes from Patagioenas fasciata, assembly GCF_037038585.1. Classification (NCBI taxonomy): domain Eukaryota; kingdom Metazoa; phylum Chordata; class Aves; order Columbiformes; family Columbidae; genus Patagioenas; species Patagioenas fasciata. Next base: position 165,512,948 of record NC_092521.1, on the reverse strand, counting down.
TCTTTAATTTCTCACCATTGGCACAGCTAATGTATTCCACACTCACAGAGTCCCTTATGCCCCAAAGAACCTGATAAACAATGTATTCTGTGAAAATACATTCAAGGAAGAGTACACATGCAGATATCCCCTGTCACCAGTTCTACTGAAGACTAAGAAGCAAATAGTGCCTAAATTAATTGAAAGAGACATAGCTTAAAACAGGTGGCAAATAGTGAACAGAATTATTTGTTTTAATCACTGGAGACTCAGTCAGGACATAAAGACAATGGGACAAATAGAATATGTGGAAAGACTTCACTAATATAAAATCATTTCAGGGCATTTAAGATTTGAAAATAATTTCTTATTACCCGAGACAAGTGACCATGTCAGATCCCACTTCCTAAGGTGCCTTGGCAGTGTTAGGAGGGCTTATGTACTGTTATGTTTCTCCAAGAACCAGAACATCACCCTGTAGACAAGTTTACTTCTGGTCTGTCCCCAGCTCCTTGCAGTGTCTAGTCTTCTATTTCCCTTCCCCTTTGTTTAAAAGCATCATCTGGCTCTCTGCAACTATCCTTTGTGTGGCCTCTAGACCAAAAGTGTTTGAAAGGTCTAAAAGCAAAGCTGTTCTGTCCAAGTCAACAGCTGGACCACAGTGAATCCATCTGTCAATGGCAACAATTCAATAACTACTGAGCAATCCTCTACCAAGGTAAAAATCTATTTGTCCAGCCAGGCAGGAGTCTTTGATTTTATGTCAAATTCATCACCCACCTTCGTATCAGAAGTGTTTCGTCAGCTACTTGTTTGAGAATAAGCATAAGGAAGTGAACTGAGTAGCCAGTAACCACCAATGGTGGTTTAACAACAGAGGAAGGAAAATAAATGGACTTTAATGTTACAACCACATTGCTAAATACATCCGGTTTGGGACCCTTCCTTTGCCTTGAGGTCAAGTAATATGTCACCACTTTTACCTGCTCTGATAAACTGCTTTACCACAAATCAAAATGACCTTATCCAAACTATGAGAAGTGTCTCTAAGCCTTGATTTTCCTTGAGCGTTTTCTGTAATTGTGGTGCAGGTCTTACTTTGTTAAATATCTTACTTATTAAATGTTGCATAGAGAGCAACTTATTTGGAAATCAGATTCTCCTGGGTTTCTCCAGATTCTTCCTGTTTTTCTCCCATTAGAGTGTAAACGATAATATGTTTTCTTCACCATTTCCAGTCTAATTGATATTCATGCCAGTGCTGAGTCAAGCAAATGTACCATTGCTCAACAGATCTTACTGAAAGCAGTTTCTTCCATATCGAGGAAGATTTATTTTATCTTGAAAAGACAACAGAAATTTCTGTCATTACATATCATAAAAATAAGAAAGCACATTGCAAAACCTAAGCAATTGATAAATGTTTGATGCTTCTCCGAGTACCTAGGAACTCTGAGGTTGTGAGTTTTCTACAGATCATTCCTTATTAACTACCAATTTAGGATGACAGTGATGCTTTCAATAAATCCTTCGGGAGAAGAGGAGTAAGTATTGATTTTGAAAGTCTATAAGTCTATGAAGGAAATGTTTTGATTTTTTTTTTTACTTTAAATCTATTAACCCTAGTATCCCATCTTTGACATGGAAGGCCTTTGTCTTGTAAATCCGTGATGGGAGTTAAAAGAATGCTTTGATAGCAACAGGATATGAAACATCAGAGAAACTGTACTCAACTGCTAGCTTTCTTCAAATTTTATATAGGTCTTTATGCAAATCAAAGTGGATTTCCATCCAGCAACTTGAGACATATATTTTGTGGATGTCTATAGACAACCAAGTCATCCCAGATTCCCTTAGTGGACAGCTGGGGGAAAAAGGACATTTTGGGGAACAAGTCACCTCATTTATTTTAAATTACTGCTTCAAGAAAAAAAAAAACCTGTATCAAACCCTATCTTGTTAAGCTTCTTAGATGTGTCTCAGATATAGATATATTATAGAAATCCGTTTCAACTGTAAGCTCTCCAGATGTCTCATGTGCAGGGTGTTGTGCTTTTGCAATGGAGCTTCATTGCTATTTGGGCAACATGTTGAAGAAATCACCAAATGAACGAATTAGTTTCACTATATAAGTGGATTCATTTAAATGATTTGTTTTAAAAGAATTCAAAGAACATTGGTAGGATATTTGCTGAGAGACATATTAAGAAATGGGGGTCATTTCCTGTTGATTCAACGGTATTGTAGTAAGGCCAAGTTGCAACAAGCAGGAAGAATCTAGTTCATAAACATTTTGACATCACTGACATTAAGAACAGTGGTTCCTTCTTGTAGCTGATCACAAAATACTGTGTAGGAGCTCTTCCAAATCGGCTCACATGAAACTAAGAAGCAAAAAATCAAAACAGGTGGAGAAATGTATGTCACACTGTGCTTCACCTGCTTTGTATAGCTGCTTTTGGGTCACTAAAGACAACAGGCTATTGATACAGATGATAAAGGATAAGGTATGGAATCATATAGAAAATTTTGTAAAGCCAGGTACAAAAATATAGAGCTGCCAGCCATGAATCTCATCTTAATGTTGTCTGAGGTCATGGTATTGGTAAGAAGAGCCTGAATTCCAATTACACAAAGAGGGCACATAGCAAAAAGGGTACTGAATAAACGTAGCACAGAGAGGAGAGGAAAGCACTTGGAGGAGTGGGTATTTGTTTTCTCTTTTGCTCATTTGATTATTAAATGGGCTGGCAAATCAGTGTGGTTCATTTTGCTGGTTTTGGAGGAGTTTATACCTCTTTAGAGACTAGCCTTCAACAAAGAGCTAAAGTCACCTTCAGATGATGTCGCTACTATCAGTTCAGTTTAGAGCACATTAGATTTTTTTCCTTTTCTTCATGTTCCCTTATCTCAGTCATTTTTCTTAGCCTTCTTATGTTAGAGGAGAAGAAAATGCCACAAAGGTTAATATAATGTTTAGAAGTGCTGAAAAGCAAGGCAGGAGGATGACGGGACAACTTTCTGATCTAAATTTCTCCACCAGCCAAGGAAGCCAGGTCTTGAGATGCATTTTGAGGAAAGATGGGAGATTATTATATGTTGTGGGCATTTGCAGAGATGTGAAACAGCAAGAGAGGTTCAATCATCTTTAAAGTCTATTTCCTTTGTCTTTCCTGATACAAATGCACATTGTTTTCTGTAGCACAGGCTATGATCTCTTGTCTGATCTTTTACATCTTGCAGGCTAAATGTAAATACTGAGGCACTAAAGCTGGCCATTTTTCAGAGTCACACCGAAGTAATAGCACACTTGTGCAATGCACTTTAGAAATGGCAAGGACACAGCAGAAAGTGTAGAAAATTTTGCAGGTTGGAACCAGCCCATGAATCACAAGCTGTAATATTTTGTGTTAAAGTTCTCAAAACCGATTTATAAAATGCAAGTTTGAACATGCTGCCAAAGAGAGAGATACGGATTAGTTTGGAGATGCTGTCAGACACATCTGTGTGTTTTATTCAAACTGATTAGTTTAGATTAAGTTGATAGATCTCAATTAACTTTTCTGGATCATCTTGTCTGGCTTACCTGGCTCTTCTACAGCATTCCCTGCCCAGTATAACCTGAGAGTTAATGGAGGTGAAAAGGATGTCCAGTTCATACGAATTATTTTAGAAAACTACTTTGGGGTGAAAAGATATCAAACTCCACAGCCTATAAGGACAACATACAGTAAACAGTCATTTAGTCCCACCCAGAAATCTGCAAACACAAAAATGTTGTATGTTTAGAGGAAGTACTTATAAGAGACGTGAAAGGGAAAAATGTAAAATTATATATGATTGACTGAAAATTTGAACAACCTCTGATTTAAATGAAAGCATTTTGTAATTTTAACATTTTGGTATATGATATGCAGTATGAAATTGTCTGTTCATTAAGCAGAATATCAGGTAAGAGTTTCTCCAGTCATCGAACAAATGGATGGAAAGTTAATGTTCATGTGAGCTTCCTTTTCACCTTTTAAGAAAATAATCATGTGTTACAAATTATCTGATCTAAGCTGTGTGGTTGAGCTACCACATTGTTGCTTTCATACGCATATTTTTAATGACATTTCACACACTAAACTTTCTGTGGGTGTGAATAGATTTGACAATGGGTCACATCCATTGTACCGCATAATGCAGTAGTGATGTACATGAAAATGCTACAAAATGTACATAATCTACTTATTGAGGTTTGTCTCAGAAGCTCTTTGAGAATAGTAGAGTAAATAAAGAGACAGTGGGAAGGAAAACAAGAGGTCGATTTAATGGGCTATCAGAAGAAAAAAAGAAAATCAAGACAATAGAGTCAAAAGGGAGACCCTTAGTTTGGAGAGCCTTTTATTATTTCTGCTAGGAAGATATGAGGCTTGTTTTGCCAGATCAGGAAGCTACAGATAACACGGTCCTCGAAAAGCTAAGAAATATTTTATTTCAGGGAGATACATCAGCATTTTTCCAAACTGATGGGCACAAAGCTCTGCAAAAGAACTTAAAGCAGCTTGGCCTATTGGAATAGTACTAAAGTGTGGTAGTTTAAAGAGTATTGCTTTAAATAGGTCATGTTTTACTTTGATCACCTTGGACCCAGCTCCATGTTTTCTGGAGCTAGAGAACATGATAGGGAAAAAAAAAATGAAATAAAATTTTAAAAAAAGACAACACAAACCTTCACCAAAGTAGGTGTGTAGCTGTCATTCATTGCAAAGAGAAGAGTTGAGAGAAACTGAGACAACCAGATAGCAAAGACAACAGCAATAAGGAGACTGGGAACTTGGATGGACAGGTGTTTTTGCATCAAAATGCAAAAATTTCAGGGAATCTATTTGAAGGAAGCTGAAAAAAAGAAGTCATAATGAAAAATTCCAGACTGAAGCTGCTGAATCCCAAATATTCAAAGAACGTAGAAGTAACAGAGGAAAGAAAGCTGGGCAACAATAGACGTGTGTCTTGGACACCAAGAAGTGTCAGCGTAAAGTGAGAATATTCAGTCAGACTGTCCTAAGGAAAGCAAAGCAAGATCATAGGTATGACCCCAGCACATCTGCTGTGGATTGACCTTTTCCTCTGCTTGAAATTAAGGCAGCAATGATGCACGGATGAAGGAACAATGTCTAAGGGAACAGCACAGAGCCAGTATGGACTAGTGAGCTGTACAAGGCAACATACTGTAGGATAAACCAGAAGGTGGGAGCGCTTCTGCTGTAAATGTTATAGAGAGAAAAACACCCTCTGGATTATTCAGTCACAGGATGACCAGTGGTAGCTGAATCTGGAGAAAGGTGAATTCAATCTCAAGGTTGTCTGATGGAGAACAATTCCAGGAATGATCTGGAGATAAGTAGGTACACCTACAATTCAGCAATTCATTTGTGCTCCAGTATTTTAACTGTGATATGCCAAGACAACAATATCAATAGGTATCTCCAAGCCCTGCATGAGAGTATATGAAAAACAACTGAACTCTTTGTGTGATAAGACACTGAGGCCAATGTTTGATCGGTCTCATTCTAAACCAGCAGGAGGGATCAGAAATGCGGGACAGGGTTCAGACTGCAGATTAAACCATCTCAGTGGCATTTATTGAAGACTTTTCAGGCTAAAGAGTTACAGAGCTCACTCTATAGTAGACACCCGTATTTATCTACATTTACTGGGCATTTGCCTGGGGCCACAATCAGTAGCCCAAACACCGGTGTTTGGTGTCACCAGCATTCCAGGATATCTTACCAGTCCTCATACAGTGTCAAAGATGTGATGAATATAAGCACTGTACCTACAGACCCCTAGTGGATGTTAGATACTCTGTTAGATCTCAGATGGCACTTGACCACATTTAGGTGACTGAACTGTGTCCTAAACCTCCTTTGACTATAACAAGAGCTTATATACTTAGATATAGGTAGGCACTTCAAAATACACACCCGTCTTTAGGTGTCTTCATCTGTGAGCTGAATCCCATTTCTAGTAAGCACAATGGAAACTATTTTATCAAAAGACACCCACAAGTCTTCTATACAGAGGAAAGGGAATGAGTTGAATAACAGAGGTGAAAATCTGTCAGGTGTACACTTGGTGGAGGAACCAAAAATACTGTGACATTCGTTTCTTCTCTCCTAAATAACATGCAGAATTTGTTAGTCTCTGAAGGCTCTTTTCTATGACCATCATTACTACATTCAACTGTAGTACAAATAACAAGTCTGGAAAAAAAAAATGCTAGAGAATATAGAGCAGTGTCCAGAGACTTGGATGCTGAAGAGAAGCAACTTCAACATGGCTAATAATGGCTTTTCATGCTGCTCTCTCCTCTGCAGTCACCAAGCTCTATTATCTAATGAAGTTTGTTCCAGCTGTTCGCCCACTGTACATAATCCTCTCAGCTAACTAACCCATTTACTAACACAAAAACACCATCCAAGCTGTCAAACTCCATGCAACTCAAATGAATGAGCGTGGATGGCAGAATTCAAGGCTCCAGTGACAGCTGTGACATATTCGCAGCCTTAGTCATGAGGAGCTTGAGCATCTGTGGTATTTCTGATGCTCTCTCATCTCCGCATCTTAAGTTCAGGCACAAAACTCCTGGAAGGAATCCAAAGATCTAACTCTCTAAAGCACAGGAAATGAGTAACTTTACTAACTTTAACTTGGGCCTTTATAAAATGTACTTGTGCTGCTTTCTTTATATAATTGGTTTCTAGGCCAACTCTAAGAGAGAAAGTTCTGTTGTTTGTCCAACGTCTTAGGAATGTACTAAGCCCAAGCTTATATTTTACTTTTGGTACTAGCTACAGCAATTTAATAATTTAGATAGCTATATAAATACCATTATTACAAAAACAGTTTTTTTATAAAGATATAATTTTTACTTATCACACGGAATGTGCCATTTTATATTTTTGCTAGAAATTAAAAAAATATTTAAAAAAAAACCCACTTTTATAAACTTACTTCAAAAAAAGTGACAGTAAGAGCAGAAACAGAAATGTTATGATTTAATAAAGCCTTACCATTCCAGGAAAAGGAATTAATAATTGAGGACATATTAGCTATTTAAAACTCCCTTTCCAAATACATACCATTTGGTTCTGCTGTGAAGAAGTGTATCTCTTACTACTACAAATTTAATTTCAGCCTACATATCAATGTGTTCTGAGAGGTTTGTGGTATTTTTTCTTTCATGGTTTGGATTTCAGTAAATATTTCTAAAGGCCACAGTTAAGGAGGAAGGTGTTATTTAAATCCATGTATCAACTGACTGTGGGATTTTATTAGCTTAGGACAGAGGGTGGATGCATTATACTAAGAAAGCACTGAGGTATTGATTTATAGTGAAAAACTGGCTTTTAGGTCACCTAATTCTAAGCATGTCAAGTGCTCCAGGCTGGCCCAAATGTATTTAGGAAGGTGCCAACCCTAAGCTAATGAGGCCTGGTCAGCATTCATCTCCATTTCTAGCAGCGTACAGTGTAGCCTTTCACAAGTTGGGTATATCAGATGAAGCCTGGAGCTCTGCACAGCTTCTGGTTGGCTCAGAGAACAGGCAGAACAAGCTTGAATCTGCCTACAGAAAATCATGCAGCCATCCTACATGTGCCTCTGTGTTGATGTGTCCCCACCTGTCCACAAAATTACGTGCAAGCTTCAGTTGACAAATCTCTCTTAGTAACTGGATGTACGCTGAAGACAGAAAGTGTTGATAACCAATGAAAACCTCTGAGATCTAAAATAATTGAATAAAACATATATATATATATATATGAACTAACAAATAGGATGTCGCCTGAGACATGTGGCATGTTGACATGAATTCTCCTTGCAAGGGACAGGCTGAGACTGCCATTGTTTGGATAAAAGGAAGATGAGACAGGCTGAGAGAGTTGGGGGTGTCCAGCCTGGAGAAGAGAAGGCTCTGTGGAGACCTTATTGTGGCCTTTCAGTGCTTAAAATAAGCCTACGAGAAGGATGGGAACAGACTATTTCAAAGTGTGGTAATGGCAGGAAAAGGGGTAATGGTTTTAAACTAGAAGAGGAGAGATTCAGGTTAGACATGAGGAAGAAATGTTTTACAATGAGGGTGGTAAAATACTGGAACAGGCTGTCCAAAGATGTGGTGGATGCCCCCATCCCTGGAGACATCCCAGGCCAGGCTGGACAGGGCTCTGAGCAACCTGAGCTGGTGAAGATGTCCCTGCTCATGGCAGGGGTGACACTGGATGAGCTTTGGAGGTCCCTTCCAACCCGAACTATTCTACGATTCTATGAGAAGATGTGGGTGAGGAAAATGTGGGGGGCACCACAGCAGGTTTGGACTTTTCAGAAAATTTAACATCTAGCATGATTTGCTATTGCTAAGAGCTAGCAAGAAATTACCAGTATCCCCCTGAGCAAAAATGGGAGCAAGAAAGGAATTACACTTCATAGGGGTATCTCTGAGATACCATGGAAGGATTCATCTCACTGATTTTGGATGTGCATCTCTGAGTCAGCTGCTGCAAGAACCTCCATAAGGTGATTCATCTGACCCACTTCAGGATGAGAGGAACCACGCTCCCCACTTATAATTTAGTGAATTGGGGTGATTAGCGGGGATGTGACCATGTAGTTTTCAGATGTTTAAGTGAGAGTAGATGAACATCAGCCAGGCTGCCAAACACTTCTGCTGAGTGAGAAAGCCTTCCTCCACATGGAATGAATGATAGTTTTGTCAGGGGATCCTTTGGGGCCAAGTTTTCCCCTTCAGAATGAGGAAATTCTTACTTCCTTCACTCCTCAGAGATGGACCTAATGATACATCCACTCCCTGCAAAAGAACTTGATTCTGTCACATTTCCCTTCAATAAGGCATTTTTTCCTTAAGAATCCCCACCCAATCAGATAGAACAATACACTGTCCCTTGCAGGACAAGTAGCAAAACTTGACTCATTCTGAGGAATTAAAGAATAAAAACAAAAAAATCTAGGCTATTAACCCACCCTGCAGATTAAAAGGGCTTTTCCTGCCCTAACCCGCAGCTCCATTTAGCAAGACCAACAAATCATAGATAACGGACTATAATTATCCTTCCATTTGCAGCTCCTGAGCAATAGTGACCCAATCATTTCTAATGGAGTACAAAAGCCACTGTGATGGAGGCTTTTTGTGAAATGCCTCAACACTGGATGGACAAACCTGCAAATATATGTGGTAGAAGCTTAATGTTGTATTGCAAATATATGTGGTAGAAGCTTAATGTTGTATGTTCAGTAAGGAGCTCTTAGACTTTGATATTACAAACAAGTTATAAAAGAAATTAATATTATTTCTATTGCCATAACTATTATTAAGAAAAAGACTAATTAGACCATATAAATATGCCAGTGTTAGAGTGAATTATGAGTTATGCTAACAAAAATTCGAATTATTGCTTAATTTGTTGGGGGAGGGTGTTAAGCAGTGGTATTAAGCAGAAGTTTTAATACCTTTAATTTTTTTTTTTTTAATAAAGAATCTGTCAAATAAATAGATCAGAGCAGTTGCAGAACATAGTCCTACCTTGAGCCATCCAAGAGTAAAATGTGACACCTGAATGAGCAGGAACGAGACTGTCAAGATGTCTGAAGGGCAGATAAAGTGTAATGTCAAATGTAAACCAGCTCATTCCATGAGATGATTATCTCAGAAGAATTTGAATTCAACAGTAGCACAGAATCAGAACCGCAGGCAGGAGTCCATGCAACTGCGGCTGGATATTTCTGAAGGAATTTTTCCAAGGGAATATTCCTCAGCACAACAGCCGTGTTACCTTGAAACTCTCTGTGTGATGATGCTTTTACTTTTCGTTTGGGAGATTGAATGATTTAGTGCCTCTTAAGAAGTTCTACCCTGAAATTATTAATCTGGTTACTCTACAGATGAACCCATCAGCTTTCATGTGGGTACAATCAATGAATTGCAGTGAATTACATAAGACTTGAGCAATCTGGTTTTACACAAGTTCTTTATCTTGCGGAGACAAAAGTTCAAACCTAAGAAGACAGATCAAGAAATGGAGAGAGCAGAAGGTGGTCAGAGAATAAAATGCAAGCAAAGCGATGAGGTGAGGACTGGACATTGTCATGAAGCATTCTGCAAAAATTCTGCCTTCCTTCCCTTATATTTGTGCCCACCCAATTACAATCCAAACAGCGTTTCAACAGCCACCACAGAGACCTGAATTCTAGTGCTTGCTAGTGTAGTGGAAAACTACCAAATACTTTTCTGTATGCAAAGCATTTCTTAAGAACACTACAAGCTTAGCACAGAGGGAACTGGAAAAGTATCTCATCAAGGAATGCTGTATATATAAAGTAGCAGGGGGACTCAGAGTGGTGTTACAGCTATCCCTGATGATATATTATCAGCAAAGATGACTTTAAAGTAGCGGACAGGAAAAAAGAGGGAGTTCCACACCGGTGCGTTTACATCTCTTTAAGTAGATTTGTTCTACTTTTGCACCGATGTGGAAGATTCATTCCAAAATCCTGTCGACTGCAGTATCTAACAAATCCTACCCCTGCTGTCTTCACAGGTGGTATGGGATGGCTGGATGTGAAAGGAGGACAAGGGAATGGAAACAAAGGAACATGAGCCAAAGCAAAAATACACTTTGCTGACTTAAAGACTGAGCCTGTGGTCTATGGGCCAAGTAGCAGAGTGAAGTAAAATTCAGTATCTCCACTGGCTTCTATGTCCTGATATCAGTTTACCTCTCCTGAGAACTGTGGCAAATAAATAACTCCTTTCTTAAGTCAGGAGTGACTGTAAGACCTGATATTTCTGTAGGTCTTTCTGTCAAATATGAGTTGCAGCATAATCTTGTCCTGAGTTTACTTTTTCTCAATGCCTCTTAACTCAAATATTCTGCTTTCATTAAAAGATAATCCGAGCTAATTTAGGAATTAGACTGTTTGTACTAAGTGTGCTCAGAAGGAAGGAAAGGAAAACAAAATCTGCTACACTGAAATGAATCAGCTTGGGGACATGGGTCTTAACTTACCAAAGGCGTAGGCACATATGGAACTCAACCCCAGAAAAAAATCTCTCCATGCTGGCTCAGTCAGCCAAATGAAGAGAGATGTGATGAGCAAAGGTCTGAACGTGATCAACGGTGCTACCCACAACCTCAGAAATCTCTGTTCTTCTCTCCCTGGTAACATACCACAACAAAGCTTCTGATTTTGTGTTTATGAGCTTCACATATACAGCGGCAATAGCAGATCTAAAGAGCTCCATGTGGCTGTGGCACCACCACACAAACAGCAGACATCTTAAATCTACAGGGAAGAAGTAGCCCTCGTTTTCTTGTAGGGACCCCAACAAATGATGAAACACCATAGTGAAGGAGCAATCATAAAGCTCATTCTCTATTTAAAGGTAAATATAAAGCCTCCCATGACCTTGGAGTCTGTTCAGTGCCAATGGTTATCCCCCCAGTCACTGCACACATGCCTTCGGTAGAAGAAAACAAAATAACAGAAGCCTTCCGCTTCGTGATGTCCGGGATAAATTGCCAGTACAATAACAGATCAATTGTAGCTGTCCTGAATGAGCAGCAACCATTGCCCTCAGCACATAGAAACAGGAGAAAAAAAGGTAGAAGACCATAACCCAGAACTGCAACCAAGACTCAAGCAGAAATATCAACTTTAATCTAAACTCCCGTTATGGCAGTGAATAACATTCCTTAATTATTCATCAAAATGGAGCAGTGTTGTCTTACCCATCCTATAGGACAACTTCTTTCAAGACAGCTCTAGTGTGTTTTGCATTAGCCTGGTACAGACGCTTGTATAACACATTTTTTCTCTGTAGCTATACCAACACTACTTTAAGGAGTTTGCCTTTGTGCTATCATTGATGGTAACCTTAAGTAATCATCCATTCCCATTGATTAGCATGTGTTATGTACAGAAACATTTCCCCGCTGTACCTGACCAGCGCTGCATACGCTGAATAGAGAAGTGAGACGGCTGTGTGCCCAAATAACATCAAATGAAATCCATTTGTTGTTTGTTGAGTCCAACAGATTTCAAACAAACTAACAAACAAATGCTACTTCAGTTACGTTGTATATTGCCATATCAGTCCAACACTCACACTATAATTAAGATACAAAAGACGGATGGTAACCTGTAATACCCTAGGAAAGAATCAGGTCACTTTGCTGCCTTATTCGCTTTGATTAATATTTTTTTATCAATATTATCATCACCTCCAGTGCTACCCCAATATATTCTTCAAGCTAAAGGCCAGATTCTGTTTACCAGCAGATCAGATGCAGAGGAAAGCCACTGACTTCCAGGGAGTTCTTCCAGACCTGCTTCTGTGTAAGTAGGATGATCGTCTAGTCATAAACACCAGTAGTCACCAAACAAATCTCTCTCTTTTCTTTTTTTCCATGCATTTTCCAGTCCTGAACAGTATGCTGCATTATCTTGCTCTCCCTAGCTGTAAACTCTTCGGATTCCAATACATAACTGAACTGTTCACATGCTAAATTCACAGCAAAGCATTAAAGCATCTGTCCTGCATGCTGTCCCTCTGACTTCAGATGTGCTTTGCATAAAGACGGTATTATTAGAACCAGCTGTTCAAATACTGATAAGGAGAAGTGCACAGAAGCATGCGAGCAGAGGTCAAAGGCACATTAACAGCAATTTTTACTACTACCCCACAGTAAAAACAGAGGAGTCCTGCTGCACTGCTTGAAGGGTGAATCAGAGTTTCTGCGGCAGGTGAAGATGCAGAGCTGCAAAGGGAGCCTGGAGCTCGAAAATGCTAAACAGCAGCAGCGGGTCTGTTAGCAATCAGGTTTTATATACCAGCCATATTATGTTAAAAAACAGACGTAATTCCCATACTGAGCACGTTAACCTGTCACCACTTGCAAAGGGAGATTTATTTGTTTGAAAAGAATCAAACCCATTTCACGGACGCATCCTCAGAGCCTGCAGTTCTGAGGATGAAGGCAAAAAGCCTGCATGTAATTCCTCCCAAAAGAAGTATTCCCAGGACATGGGGAAGATGAGGGAAGAACCGGTAAATCAATGTCACTCTAAGACAAGCCGGAGGTTTTTTTTTCCCCCGCCGGCTGCAATAACGGCGCTTTGGTATCTCCGGGATGCGGCCGAACGGGGCAGAGCCCGGCGGGGGAACCGGAGCGGAGGCACCCGGGGGTGAGGGCTGGGGGAGAGACCGGAGAAATGGACTTACCATTGCAGCAAGGATCCGTCCCGGTGCTGGAGATGCTGCATCCCCGTCGTGCCGGGGCGGGGCGGGTACCGGTGGGGTCGGAGCCAGCGGCGGGGGGGACAGTGACCGGTTCCCCGGCAGAACCTGCCCAGCCCCGGCTGCCCGCGGTGGGAGGGAGCGCCCGGAGCCCGGTTCCCCCCGCCTCGCTCGTACCGGGCGGAGGAGGGGTCGGTGCCTCCGAAGGGAATCCAAATTCCTCCTCCCTCGCCTGCCGGTCATGTCCAGGCTGCCTTTGCTCAGGGGATGGGCCAGGTTCTGGCCGTGAAGGAATTTGCCATCGCTAAATAAAAAATAATAATAAAAAATAAATAAAAATTAAAAAAGCAAGACCAAAACCTCCCAGAATAAAAAGGCAGGCAGGGGATTTACAAACTTTTTTTTTTTTTCCTGCTTTTTATTATTATTATTCCTAGGGGGGGATTACTCGTGCTTGGGAAGTAAGGGGTGGCGTGGGGGAAGGAGAAGAGTATTCAGGCTGGATCAGATGCTCTGTCTGCGAGTCAAGGCTCTGGTGTGCTCGCCCCTGTATTTCTGTGCGTGTGAGTCTCATACCCAGACAATGCTCTGCAAAGCGAGCTGGTCCTGCGGAGAAATGCAAACACCTCCTCCCCCAAGTGCCTGAGGAAAGGAAAACGGACATGGCACCAATAGCTTTTCCTTGGCTACTCTCATTAATATGGAGGAGGAGAAGGAAACCAATGAGGACGAGCGGGAGGAGGGGTTTATTCAAATTAAGTTTCTTAAATCAAGCACTTTTTTTTTTCCTCCCCTTTTTCTTTCCTCCTCCTACCTCCCCCAAATCCTCCTTCTCCCTATCACCTAAGCACCGTTTCTGCTGTCCCGGGGATTTTATTTCTTTTTTTAATTAGTGTGACAGGGTCAGCAAAACACGGTGATGGGAGGGAGGATGGCATTGCTGCTGGAAGGGAGAGGCGATATGTGAAAGGGAGGATGAAGGGACATAATTTTTCCCTCAGCTGCAGGAGAGTTGATTGCAAAGAAAAGCAATAAAGTAGCTGGAGCTGGCAGGGAGGGGAACTGAGGTGAAGTGAAGCGAGAAATTCACCTAGAAACAGCAGTTTGCAGATGGTAGTTGCAGGTGGCCCATGTCCAGGATGAGCCCTCTGAGCTTGGGGAAAGGATCTGCTCTCCCACAGCAAACACAGACACCCAGGACGGGATGTGACTGCACAAGAACATCAGCATCTGCATTGCCCCAGAGCTACACAGCAACAGGATCACTGCAACAGCCATGCAGGAGTGGTACCTGTTGCTGGAAAATCAGCAGACTGGAACTGTAGAGAGGGCTGAGATGGTCGGTGAGGAGGGAAGGGATGTCCAGCTCGTTCCTTTGACTTGTATCTGGAAAAGAGCCTGGTGGCACATGCACGCTGCAAGGTAAGTGCGCAAAAGCACCCAGTTGCTGGTCCCTTCTGCAGAGAGTAGCACTCAAAGGAAAGCTTTCAAGACCTGGAAAATGATTGCTCAAAGTGTCTGAACATCTATAGCAGGCCTAGAATAGCCTTCTGCCAGAGCATCCCATGGAGACACTTGGTATCATGCTGCTTTTGTTGCTGCCAGTCATGCTACTCTCAGGTCCCACATATCCAGGTCAAGAAGGTGAGATCCTGAATGCCCTTAGCCAAATTTTCTGACACCTGTGTTGTAAGAGCAGCTGCCTGCTGATGAGGTTCTTCTAATTAACCCAAAATCTCACAACACCTGGGATCCTAATAATTTTGCCCTTCCCACTGTGGAAGCCCTTTCGTCTGCTGATCTTTTACCACTTACCCATCATTTTCTGCATCTCCCACCTTCCATTTCTCTTAACATGTAAATTCATTTCAAATCCTCCTTGCTTTTACTCTGCTCCCAGATCAAACAAGGGAGAAAAAAAGGTAATTTGGTCATAAAAGAAGATAAATCCATTGAATGTCCTGTGTGAAAATCCCTGACCCAATTATTTTCTTTAGCCACATCTCACAGCTTTAAGTAACCTCAATAAATACAGGGTGCAAAAAAGAAAACAAACAAAATATGTACATGTTTACACTGCACAGCTGAGCTAATCAGCCTGTGCATTCTATGTAGACGACAACATGAGGGAGGCAATGTTAGGATGTGATCCATTGCACCTACTTTATATGTCTACATAGTATAAAACACCTGACTATTTTCCTAAAGGGAGCCAAGACTAACAACTCAATCAGATGTTGACATCTATTTGTTAGTCAGGTGTATCTCAGCAAGACTTATTTTTCTGCATCCTAAAGGGTAAGATGTAGGACAAAAAAAAAACACCCCACAGCACAATATTTGTTCTTCCCATTAAAAAGCATCTATATTCACTCTGCAGACTTAAAGTACCTTCCCCCCGCCAAAAAAGAAAAACCAACCAACTCACAGAAAACAAAAAATACCCCAGCTGTGTCTCCTCGAAACTTCCAGAATTTATGGCAGTCCTACCTAAAAAACCGAAGCCCCACTATAAAATGTTGTCTTGGTTTGGTAAGTATGGAAGAAGACTCCCAGCTGTTCATTTATTATGTACTGCTCCAACATCTGTTCTTTATCTTTCCCAGGAGAAGGGCAAGGGGCCAAGAGAATCATCTAGTGGCCCATATCCAGCGGCAGTTGGACTGCCTTAGATGATCTCAGCTGGTATTCATATCAGGTTTCCTACTGAAGTAGTCAGGAGAGTCTATTTAAGAACTTTGTTCTCTGAATAAGACAATTTTCTTTAGGAGAAAACAACCAAGCCATTTTCAGGCAAATGGTGCTTTATTGTTATCCTCATGAGCAGTCTATTAAATTCTATTAAATAGCACTTCATTATTTAAGTGGGTGTAAAGCATAATAGCCGTTATCTTGGCTAGCATGAGAGACCGACAGGGCAGGAGAAGACTTCCTGAGAGAAAACTGTGAGTTGCTGCTACATCACCTAGAGAGCCACTCATCTGTCATCCTACATAGGGGCAAGGCACTGGTAAGCTGGCTGCAAGTTTGTTGAGACTGAATTAGACACTCTGGGAACACTAGCCCAGCTTGTCAACACCGCCACAAAGTAGACCTCCAAGGTTTAATGAGGTTAATCAATTATTGTGGAGGAATAACCCCAGACATCAGTACATGTTAGGGGCAGACCTGCTGGAAAGTAGCTTTGCAGTGAAGGACTTGGGAGTTCTGGCTGACAACAGGTTGACCATGAGTCAAGAATGTGTCCTGGTGGCCAAGAGGCCAACGGTACCTGGGGTGCATTACGAGGAGTGTGACCAGCAGGTCAAGGGAGGTTGTTCCTCCCTCTCTGTGTCCAGTTTTGGGCTCCCAGGTTTATGAAGAACTGGGAATTACTGGCAGAAGTCCAGCAGAGAGCTACAAAGATGATTAGGGGCCTAGAGCACCTTTCCTATGAGGAGAAGAGACTGAGCGAGCTGAGGCTGTTCAGCCTGGCTAAGAGAAGCTGAGAGGGTGCCTCATCAATGTTTATAAATATCTCCAGGGTGGGTGTCAAGAGCATGGACCAGACTCTGTTCAGTGGTGCCCAATGACAGGATGAGGGGCAGCGGGCACAGACTGAAACACAGGAGGTTCCATCTGAATATGAGGGGAAACTTCTTTCCTTTGAGGTGCCAGAGCCTGGCCCAGGCTGCCCAGAGAGGTTGTGGAGTCTCCTTCTCTGCAGACATTCAAACCCACCTGGACACCTTCCTGTGTGATCTGCTCTGGTGACCCTGCTTTAGCAGGTGGGTTGGAATGGATGATCTCCAAAGGTCCCTTCCAAGCCCAACCATCCTGTGGTTCTGTGAATTCCTCTTTCACTATCAGGTTTGACAAACCTGAAATATTGAGACTCTGAAATATTGGCTTGTTCCCTTCTGTCAAGACAAGAACTACCCCCAGGTAGTGCCATAGCCTCCTGCCCACACTAAAATCATGTCTGCCAGAACTTATCAGTGTGCAGAACCTCTGATGTGATGATCAGCTGTGCTGGGGATCAAAAAAGAGACCCAGAGGAAAGGAAAGCTTTCCTGTGCTGCAGCTGAGATCCCAGATGGGTCTGCACATTCCTCAGTCACTTCCTACCAGCCAATAGATTTCTTACAGTTAGAAAGAGACATCCCCTGGTTCCTGAGGACAAGATCTGGTGGAGGCAGATAGTGGGAGAAATCAGCTATTTATAAAGACAACAACAGTTATTTTGCTCCCTTTCTAGCTATGTAGATGAGCTGTACTGCTTTAAAGGATTTCTACTAGTAGAACCATGTCCACAGCCAGGGAAAAGGCAGAATGCTAAATACTGCACTTGCTGCAATTAGCTGAGACACACTTGGTGTGTATGCAAAAGTCTATATCACTATGTTAAAAGGTGGTAACTCAAATTGTGAACTTAAAGAGCAGCAGATACCCTGGTTTGTGTCTACTCTTACCTTTTAGTAAATATAAGGCATCTTAACCCACAGGGATGTGTACCTCAGGATGCTGGGAAGTAGAATCATAGAATGTCCTGGGTTGGAAGGGACCCACAAGGATCATCGAGTCCAGCTCCTGTCCCTGCATATGACAACCCCACAGTTCACACCGTGTGTCTGAGGGTGTTGTCCAGTCTCTTCTTGAACACTGTCAGGTTGGGGCACAGCAGCCATCAGTGGGAAGCTGAGGTGCTATAAATTCAGTCCCAGCTGACTGGAGGGGAGGCTGTTGATCTGACACTCCTGAAAGGGAGTTTAATTGAATTGAAGACCTTGATTTGTGTATCTACTCTTTCTTTGCCTCCCCCAGCACTGTAATGAGGTTTACTGGAGAACAACTGTACCTTTCATCACCACCTCCCCTCTCTTCCCTCACACATATTGTGCTCCAGAAGACTGTATTTGACTACTCTGAAAAATGAAGGAAGCGAGGACACACATTAAGGTTGGTTTGCCGTGCATGTGGGTAGTGCTAACCTGCCTCTGACTCAGAGTTCTGCAAATGCAGAAACTGCCACCAGATGCTGACCATGACTGGAAGGCACGGTCTGTGAGCCAGCCTGCAGGCCAGCTAGAAAGAAGGCCATGCTTTTCCAAATGGTGGCAGCCATACGTTACCTTGACCAGCCTTCACAGACTGCCACATAGCAAGATACAACATCCCAGGGACAAAGGATGGGAGTCTCTTTGCAGATTGACAGATGAATGCAGGTGGTATGTGAGGTGGTATGCTCCCACTATAGCCAATACAGATCTAGTCTTATGATCTGTGAAGACCAAGGATATGCTGAGCTAACCCTATCATAGAAACTGAACAGCTCCTTGGAATCTGTTGGCTCTTTTAATATCTTCATCTTCAGTAACTTTTAGGTTACAAACAATTGCCTAGAAAGAAATATCCAGTGCCTTTAGAGATGTCTTAGTGGACGTTTTCTTGCAACAACTGCTGTTTCAGGAAACCGTGGGTCTTCTGCAGCTCTTGTATTTTATCTGCTAGTCTCAAGGGAATGTTTTAGATACACTTGCTCTACTAAAAAAGTGTATAGTTCAGGTGACCGATGCAAGGCTCCAGTATCCTACATTTCTTGAAGTCAAGAGTACAGTTACCAATAAACTCAGAGTTATTTTCTATATCTGACTTACCTCCTCTTTCTGGAGCCCCAGCCCCACTTGGCAGGAGGGCAGAATTTGTTCTTTCCTCTTTTCAGGTAAATAAGCCCTCTGACAAACTCTTGTGATTCACGATCAGCTGTTTAAAGAAATTACATTGTGTGAATCATCTTTCCAGTGAAAGCTGCATCCCCACTAAAGGGAGTGAACAGAAGGGAATGCGAGTTTCTGTGATAGAGAGGAAATGGGCAAAGTAGAAATGGAAAAGATACAGCAGGAGGTCATCAAGGGGATTAAATGCATAGGATGAATGACTTTTAAAAACTGGCTAGATCAGGATTCTTCAGCTTTCCATAGACACTACTGAGAAGGAAAATAGTGGAGGTATATAAAAAATGGCACTGAGAAAGTGAATAAGGAAAAAATGTCCACCGTCTTTCCTAATGCAAGAATGAAAAGGTACCAAACAAAACTCAGGGAGGCCTGGTTCAAAACAATACAAAATCTTAACCTAAAATGTTATATGACCTGGCAGATGCTGGAAGCTCCCAAAAGCTCAAAGCAAATCCATGGAGGAAAAGTCCATAAAGACAATCATATACCACAAGACCACTTCTGGCTCAGAAAGATAATTCTGGGAGATAGTTTAAGGCACTTATACCTCAATGCTTGCCTCTTGCTTATATTCTTTCTAGGGACTTGCAAGGTTACATGCTGATTTCTGGTCTAACTCAGTAAGACATTCTTACATTTTATGTTGTTGTACGCACCCTGTCACCCAATCCATTAGCCAAAATTGATGAGGTTTTGAGTCTGGTCACTAAACTATGATACACACAGCCTACACAGCTTCACTGGCATCTAGGAAGCTCAGACATCCCTGTTTATCCCAACCCTGTTTGGAGAAAAGTTACTTCTAACAGAAGATTCAGGTACACATTCACAAAGTACTAACATCTCACCACTCCTGAGTATGAATTGCTGGAAACTACCAAGTCATGGTTTAGGGATTAGATATCTCTGGGTTTGGAGATTTAGATAACTAAAGCAAAGGTTTCATTTGACATCTTTCAGAAATATATAATGTCATTGATGTTCTCACCTCAATGTACCTCAACATTCAAATTTCCACCCTAAGGTTTGTAATTGGAACAACAAATAATTGAGACAAACTAGGACAAAAATGCAGTTTTAAGGAACTAAGGTATTGTGTAATCAGGATGTACTTGATGAATAAGGAAAAAAAAAAAAGAACAGAGAGGTTTAATTTCAGTACTTGTTAAATGAAATGCTTTGACAGTTTGGTCTCCATTTTGACATGTTTAACAAAATGCTTGAATCGATCTGGAATTATTATTTTTTTTTTACTTTTTTCAGACTGTGTGGGCAAAAATATGCTTTAGATATCTGAAATCATAAATATATCAATCTATAAATATGTGTTATATAATTTATTATATAAATTACTATTCTGATCTGAACTAAAAGCTCCAGATTTCTTGCAGTTCTACTTATAACCCCTCTATTACCATGTGGCCAAGATCCATTCTACTGCATTTTAGACACTTAATTACTTTTCTAGGACTTTCCTTGCTCTATCATCCCTATTTCCAGACAGAGACTCCTCCTGCGATTAGCAGGGTACTTCTGAAAAACCTCTCACAGTGTCTATACTCTAAATTACATTAAAGTGATTTGGGTTCTAAGGGAGAAATGTGTAGTGTGATTATCACATAAGCAACCCAAGTAGTACTTTCAGGTATAAGAATTACTATTATTTGCAGAGGTGCCATCTGTAAAAGAAGGTCTCACTTGTTATTAGGCACAAACAAATATCTTGCAAGCAATACTTTTACTTGTGGGATTTCTGGTAGGTGAGCTATTATCTTCTCAGATATCTGTCTCCCAAGTGTTATTTTCCTGTCCATTTTTCTAATTATGATCTCCAAAGTATTTCTGTGAGTGGAAAGTACTCAGATGTCTATGTTCAGTCAATAAACTTTCTTAAGAAAACTTGGTTTGATTTTCAGTTGAATGTTGCAACAATTCTGTTCCTTGACTGGATAAATAAGGGCAGTGTGTGTGGATTTAAGGTTCAATATCCATACTAAACTTCAAACCAATCTTGGAAACCCATCAAAGTTCTGCAGAAAATTTGGCAAAACCAGTACAATTTGTTTGAGTTTGGAGCTTCTAAAAAAACCCAAAATGCAAGCTCTCTAAATAAATTAGTTGTTAATGATTATAGTGAGTATTCCTTAATTTCAACCACACCTCATCCTTTTCCTTAAGACTGGGGTGGGTTGTTGGGTTTTTTTTTCTGTTTTTTTGAATGAGGAGTGAAGCAACGAGAAACATGGGTAGCATAAATAACAACAACTAGATGTGGACACATCTTTGTTTTAAATGGTAAGACGTGTCTAGTCATGCAGATGCAACCACAGCATGCTGACCAGAGAAGAAACAAGAAACACTACATCAGATGATGCTAAAGGGGGAGACAAATGTCAAAAAAGAAAAAGCTCCGGAGATAATATCCACTTTCTACCACTCAGATCTAAACTGCTGTACAGGAGGAAGTTTTCCCCATGTCCTTAATGAAACATTGAGGAGTTTGCCTACTTCCCAAATCTAGAGAAACTGTGAAACAGAAGAGAAACCACCACTGGTCACACTGCGTCTGCATACCTGGCAACTCAGTAAGGGAAAATAGATACTACGTTCTTTATCAGAGGGCAGGAGAAATAGATATGCAATGCCTCAAAGAGCACAGGACACAACAAGTTGCACTACTTCTTACAGGAAACAAAGCTGCTGATGTTTAAGGAGGAACATGTCCAATATAAGAGTGTGGAAAGAGTCTTGTTCAGTCTTCACTTTAAAGCCAGGTTGGGGCTCTTGATTTTGTCATCATGAGCCTATCAACCTGCTGGTGTCACATTTGAAGTCAGACTGAAGTTTCAGATAGAAGACAGCAGCTGATATTACCACTGCCAGTTGAGCTGAGAGCCAGTCTACTGATTCCTCTTCATTTTCTTAGTTCCTGGAAGCCTGGGTCCCAGACTATTTGCATCCAAGAACAAATAATCACAGATGAATTAAGTCTTCTGCCTTCTAGGAAGGTGGGGAAGAAGCTTCACGGGGAATTGCTGGCTCTGGTCAGAAATGGAAAGCAGCAATGAAGTGCTGAGAAACACTTAGGGGCAACCTCTGAGGTGTGACTCATGTCCTGCTCAAGCACATTACAGAGAAAATAAAGCAGGCAGTGCTGTGTGGAGGCAGGGAAGGGCTCTTAAAGCTGTTGTTAGTGTCACAGTCCTGAGAACACTTATTCTTGTCCTTCACTTCGCTATCATGAGCTTTCCCACTGATTTAGTGAGTTTGCTCAGAGCTCTGGCCAATCCGTAAGTGTCAGCAGGATGTTTAGAAGAGAAAATTGCGATTTTCCAAGAAGTATTCTTGTCTTCTTCTTGGCTTGTTTTGTTTGTTGGGGAGGGACAGCGGCTGCAGGAGGAGTGGTGAGATAGTCTGATGAGACAGTTGACTTTAAGTAGCACCAGAAGTAAATGATTTTGACTATCTGTATAAAGAATTGGAAAAAACAGCATTAATGTAGCAAGGCACATACACCTATGTCTTCTTTCGTAATCCAGAAATCTGCACCTAATTGTTTGCAGAAAGATTCATTGATAAATCTCTCTGAATTTCTACCTACAAATATAAAGAAGTTCAATATATATAAAGCTTTTATGAATAGCATTTTTGTAAGAATTTGTGATTGTTTCAAAAGAGATCACAGAACCAGAAATAAATACAGGCATAAGGAGTATTCCTTATCAGTATTTATCTTAAAATAGTGGATATTGTAGTGAGATAAAGAGCCTAAGACAAAAATCATAGAAGACGTGTTCTCTGAAGGCAGAAAATTGTCTGTAGTTTCTACTTGCCAACAGGTATGGAAAGAGCCCTCCACAATCATACAAACCTTCATGGACATTTATCAGAATGTGAATGATAAGCAAATGTCTCCTTTCAGGGTTTTTTATTCTATCAAAAGAGTGTAGATACCTATCAGAATTCCTAAAATCTTTTCTTAAAACCAAAGCCACCGGCAAAAATATTCACTTTGAACTTCTAACCTAAAAGGTGATGGAAGGTGAGTCCACAAGGGAATTTTTGCCGTGCAGGTTGATGGCTTGAGGATTTGTGGCCTAAGCCTTGACCCAGACAACTTCTCCTTAATTAACACATAATAAAAACAATAGCGAAGCAGATCTGAGGAAGAAATCACTGATCTATCCAGCTTCCATCTCCAACTCATACAGACCTTCCTTCATCTTTCAGACCGAGTCTTCTTTTGCAGCAGCTGAAAGATGCATTACATCCTCCTTAGACAGCTCTTAGTAGAGTTATGAATGACCAGCTTCTGGCTAAATTCAAAGGTCACACTTCCCATCTGAACTATCTTCATTTATAAGCTGGTTTTGTCACTTTGGATGACCCTGCTGTTCCTTTATCTCCTGGCATAGACAGATGGCTCCCCTCACCCTGCAGTCAAATGGTTTTCTTCTAATTTCTCTGACAGGATGTCTTGAGTTAATTTCCTTACTGCACTCCTCTTTGTGAGGTGAGGATCATCCAATCGTGGTCATTGTCTGACTCTGGCATTCAAAATTACTTAAGTCTAATACCTGGTGTTCTCTTCTGGCATGAGATACCTTTCAAAGGAGATTCAGCTATAGAAGATGAAGGACAAATCTATTTTCCTTCAAAAGAGGAAAAGATGGAAGGAAATAACACTCCAGTGTGGGCTGCGGAAGGTGTATGATTACCCTGAGTATCAAATCTGTGTTAGTCAAGGCATAATGAAAAGATTTCAACAGAAGGAGCTTATTGCTGCTTTCTGCAAATGCTACTCACTGAGTTTTCTCATGTGGGACTGGTGCCTGGTGGCTGTTTTACCTGATGCAATTCTTCACCTGTAATGTGGAAATCATCTCTTATCTAGAGAATGAAATTTGGTTTGTTTGGATTTCTTACAGAACTTCTTCACTACCTCAATTTCCTTCTCCTTTTATTACACAGATTTGTTTTTCTTAATACACTGTCTTGGTTCCCAGGTGCTACATAGCATTTATTATGTGAAATAGTACCTTCCAATATGAGTCATTAGCAGTGAACAAAGATGGGACTTTAACCATCACAAAATATCTCCTACTCGCACTCGCATCAAAGGAATAGCTGAGACTGTTCCTAGTAGTAGTTTGTCATCATTTAGTGAGGCAGACTCTAATAATGAATATGCTTTGTCATTAGAACATAACTGGTAATTACATTCAGGTATGTTCTTTTTTTTTTTCTCTGCCTTTTCCCTGTATATTTTTTTTCTTTTCTGTTTAAATTGTCTTCCTCTACTTTTGGCTGAAAGCCAATAGTGTTAAATCAAATATGAAAACATTGAAAATCTTTTTCCTTTGACTTCTAGTAGGTATCCCTCCTGCTGTTCCCATGTTTCATGAGATTCTTTATAGTCTAGTGCATACTGGTATGAAATCCAATCTCCTACAAGAGACAATAGCATCCCTGACAATCCTTTTCCCTTCTCTGAGCATGAAAATACTATGCAAAGAATCAAAGGCAGATTCATTCAAAATTTCTGTCTTCGTCTCCTGCAACACGAACATATGAAAACATTAAATTAGATTAAATATTCACAACAAGAGTACACTTGCTCCTTAGAGTCTGTCAAACCTAGCAGAGAAAAGAAAACCAGAAAAGCTAGTGACTGGAAGCAACAGCCAGACAAATGCATTTCAGAAATGAAAAATGTTTTCTTAACAAAGTAGGATAATTAGCCACTGGAATAATGTACCAGAGGAGCAGGAAGGTTCTTAATCTCTAAGGGATTCATCTAATCAAAGGTTTGGTTTACCTGCGACATAGGTGCCTGTAGCTGAGCTAATCCCTGTTTCCCGTCCTAGTCAAAAGAAATCTGGTTCATACAGTCACCAGAAATCAGTGTATGAATCACCTCAACCTAAGAGAGGCATGTAAAATAAATGAGAAAAACACACCCTAAAAGTGTTATTTGTCTCTATTAACTTTGAAGGAACCTTGGTCAGAAAAAGGTACCTATGTAGCCAACATCTAAAGATGGGTGAGATTAATCCCAGTCTAGATGTCTCCAAGAAAAGTCCATTTGTCACTTTAAGTAGGCGCTTTATCCAAACATAAACCATTTGCTTTAATAACTGAATAAAATTTAGTAGCTTACGAAGGTCAGAGGAATGAAAAGGTGAGGCACTCAAACCTGATAAAAGGAAATACTTTGTAAGACAAGATTTTAGTGGTGGAACGCATTTCTGTAAAGAAAAATACATAGAAAAATAATACAATTCAGAATGGAATAAACTGGAAAATAAGAAAAATTACAAGATTATCCAGAGGAAACTTTAATAATGATGAAATAAATCTACTCACGTATGTTAAAGCTATTGCTTGAAAGCTTTAATCAGACCCAAATTGCTGAAAGCCAAGACAAGAATAACACAGAAAAAGTATTGCCCTAGGCATTAGATTCTTACACTTTCATCTAACATACCTTGCCCTGGGTAAACTGAAGACTGGGTTAGATGGGTAAAGGATATGCTGGAATTAGGAGATTCTTATATTCTCAAAAATTCCTGGGAAAGAAAGCCTGTTAATCTTATATTTTGGTGTAAATAATAACAATCAACCAACTAAATGAACAAACAAACAAAACCTCCACACTCTGTTCATATCTGTATCTGGTTTTCTATTCAGTGCTGGGATTTACCACTTCACTTATTGAAGTTCTTATCATTTCTTTATATAAGGTATGGGTTTCTTGAATTCCTCAGTTCTCTTTCAACAGTAACAGTGAATGTTATTAGAGTTACACAGAGAAATACATGTTGCAGAAAGCAAAAAGAAAGGGAGTTATATAATTACCAAAAATAAAAGTTAGGCAGAACAAAAGACCTCATACTTCACACACGAGCATGGCAGAAACATGACATCGTGGAGTGTCACTTCAGGGAAAGCTCCCAAAAATGATTCATTAGCACTCTCTTTTATCTTTGCACTCTCTAACTTCCATTTTTATTAATATTTTGTGCTTGTTTTACATAATCCCACAATAAACAGTGCATAAAGTCAACAGATTTAATATGACTTCTTTTGTATTTTTGTCACAGCAATTTTATCTCAGAATTTAGCTTAGCTCTAGATACATTCTACATTTGAAACAAAGAGTTCCTCACATATTGCTTATTTTAAATACCAGCTTTGTTTCTGCTCTCCAGTCAAAGCACAGTCTGATCCTCGCAGGCTGACACAACGGAAGGTGGATATAACACATTCTCATCCTAAAGAAATCGGTGGTTTATGAGGGATTTTTGCCCTGCAATAGCAAGATTAGCAAGAATCAAATGCTACCTGTGTCCAGGACAAATACCTACTTTTCTTTTTTTATCAACATGCCATTAATTCACTAAACATCTGCCTTACAGCCTAATTCCTTTCTTATTAATTTTAGTCTAAAACCTTGTACAAAGGTTACAACATCCTCTCTTCAATCAATTCTGATCTTTGCACTTTATCCAATTGTAGCTGTTTTTACCTCTCTTCTATTTTTCATTCCTCTGGCTTCTGTCCACCCTGCTGCTGCTTTAAAGATGCTGGTTTCATCTGCCAATGTATTGTATTTTACTTCTTTCTGTCATCTCCTCATTCTTCTGGGGACGTTTCCAAAGATATCCAAAGATCTCTGTCAGATGTTCCTGTGATTCATTTACATTATTTCAGAAGCCTATGCAGTGCCATATCTGAACATCTCACAACCTTCAGGAGTAAATTTGCCATCATCCTCATGAGAAGTGGTGAATGAAAGGTTTTAGAAATATTGGCATAGATAAAAATCTAGGATTCAACCCATTTCCTCTTAGAGAAGGGATTCTTAAAATAGTTTATCTCTGTTGAAAATAAATATATAAGATACATTTGTTCCACTAAGTGACGATGACTACAGTGTAAGTATTTACATGTATAAATGTGGAGGGACTATCACTACAGCTTCCTCTTCCATATGTACACATACTCAGTTCCATTAAGGTCAATAATTTCTATAATACACATTGCTCATGCTGCTTTTAAGTGCATTTAACAGCCAGAGATAAAATACATCCCTCAGATGTCTCTCATGATATCCTCGGCTTTTTGCCAACTACATGCACACTTAATACTATTAGATCTGTATACAGTATAAATTTGCCTATTACAAAGTTGCTATAGGATCATTTAATCTTCCAAAACAATTTCTCCATGTATATACTGCTTTTAAGTCAAAAGTACACATCCTGCAAATGCATTAAGAACCAAAATAAGGTTATTCTTTTCCTGAAGTGATATCTACGCTTGATGGATCAAACACCTGAGTTGAAGTTGTGACAGCAGCCTGAGTTACTGTATTGTCCTATTTCAAGAATCATAGAATAGTTTGGATTGGAAGGGACCTTCAAAGCTCATCCAGTCCAACCCAGATCTTCATCCAGCTCAGGTTGCTCAGAGCCCTGTCCAGCCTGGCCTGGGATGTCTCCAGGGATGGGGTATCCACCACCTCTCTGGGCAATGTAGGCCAGTGTTTCACCACACTCACTGCAAAAAATCTGCTCCTTATATCCCCCCATTTAGTTTAAAACCATTACCCCTTGTCTTACCCTTTCTCCTTCACTTCCTCAGTTTCCCCATTAAAAAAATGGTCTGGTCTCCCCTGGAAAACACCAACAACATAACTGAAATATGGAGTATATTTTATCCAACTAATGTAAACACTTTATCACACACGCACAAGTTATAACTTCACAACTGGCGGACACACGTGCTTTCTCAGGGACTTCATCTGTGGTAACCCACATCCCATTAAGGTTTTGCCATCAGCATGGAGAGGCCAAAATGAAAGCTGATTCTATATATATTTGTGACTATCACAGATCATTTTTGAAGCACCTATTTTGCTGATAAATATTTCAATGAACCATGGAGGCAATAACATTGTAGCATTAAGCAGTTTTCTGCAATAAGCTTGAAAACACACTCCAGCTGCAGTGCCTCTAAACACTAAATGTTCCCTTTATTCATTTCCAGTTCTTTCTTACAAGGCATAAAGTACATTATTCTATCAACTCTGCTATTTTGCACTTAGAACCGTAATGAAATGCTCTGAATGAACATAGATTGGAAATTTAGAAAAAAAAGGCCCCAAAATGTCATCACCAGCAATAAACACTTT
The DNA here is from genome assembly GCF_037038585.1 of Patagioenas fasciata. Taxonomy (NCBI): domain Eukaryota; kingdom Metazoa; phylum Chordata; class Aves; order Columbiformes; family Columbidae; genus Patagioenas; species Patagioenas fasciata. The sequence goes on along the minus strand of NC_092521.1, from coordinate 165,484,759 downwards.
ATAAGCTGTGGAACTGCAATTTTTGCAGACATTTCTTTCAGGTTTTTTTCAAAGAGCTTCCCAAATCATGACAGTCAAGCAGTCTGGCTTAACACAATCATTTCACATTGCACAGCATTGGCTCCAAGTAAAATTGCCAGTGATCGTTCTCATTTGAAGTACTCCACAGCATCTACAAGGGAATCATAGGCAGAAAGTTGCAATACGAATCAGAATTAGCTCTACGGAGGAACCAAACAGATCTGGGACTCCTGAATAAAAAAAAACCAAAGTGTTGGTGAAATAATAATTATCCCCTGTGCTTGCAACATGGCTCAATCACAGAGTCCTGCAATGTTCTCAGGCTGTCAATACAGGGTTTGTATTCTGTGTCCCTGAAAAGAAGCACAGTACCTGCTAACAGCACCTGACCCACTGGATAATTCAGTGCTACAGAAGGTTTAGATGTTCACAGTGATGTTTAGAAAGCCTTATGCTCTGTTTTGTTTTGGTTTTTATTTAGATTATTTCCAGGCATAAATTATTTTTCCTGCAGAGGTGAGTATAAATGTCAAAATGGTAAAGAAAAAAACTAAACAAAACAAACAAAAGGGGAGTATTTTATATAATATATTTGAGATTCCTGACAATCAGATGAAGATTTTAAAAGCATTTAGGTAGGTAGCAATTCCTACAGGGAGCTACCTAAGTAGCCTTCCCTAGGAAACCAGTAGTGTTACCTGTGCAGACGTTTCATCTTCAACGAGTCCAGAAAAATTAAAGCAAGCTGTTTGCCATTTTTCTTGTCTTCCTCCCTGTAAATCTAAAGCAGTGATTTTCAATATCTTCTCATCTGTGAACTCCTGAACCCATTTTGTTTGTTTTTTGTTTACATGGGGTTTTATTGTTTGGTTTTGTTTGTTTGCTTTCCCTACAGTGCTACATAGCAAGTTTAAGCTTACAAACATCTCAGCTGTGTTAGTTGCCACAAGCCACTAGGGAAAATGGTTCAAATGTCATTCTAAAATAATCCAAAATTATTACTTTCCAAGCCACTGACAAACTGAATAAGCAGGAAAGAAAGAGTGCAATGACACCTTCAGGCCAGGAAGGCTTTGGGTGTCAATGAAGCAGAGGTGATAATCCTGTTGAAAAATAAAGTCACATTTTGGATGGAACTTGCGAACTGTATATTCTGTGTAATAGGACAGCACAGAGACTGGAAGAAGTAGCTTATTAAGTGGAAAATTTGGAAGAAAGGAAAACTAGATCAGAAAATGATGGTGTCAGCCCCTGAGCCAGCCCCTTCTCTTCATCAGTAAAACAGCTACTTCCAAACACATTTTGTTACAGCCTCTTCTTTCTGATATCTGGTTAACACTTTCAGCATGTGTAGAACACCTCTAATCTCAAAGGAATGTCAATTAAATAGGCTTAATTTCCTAGCATGTAAATAAACTTCATCTCACTCTGGTAGGTGTCTTTCCAGTGAGCAGGTCTTCGTTTCTTAGCCAAGATCTTCCAGTCATGACCTGAGAATCTGCCCTTCTTCCCAGTAAGATTTTATTTTACAAAATCACTCATTATACCCAGCTGTGTCTTGCCAGGCAATAATTACTCATTCACAAATAAACCTAGCATGAGGTGGGTAATGGTGGGCCTGAAGTCAAGGTCACATGCATGAACTTGCATCTGTTTCAAGACAAAAAGTATCCATTTGTCCTCTATGAGCCTTGTAGTGTGTCTTGCACCATAAGAGTCTGTTTTATCTTAGGCAGTGGATGGCTGGAGAAAGAATCATAGAATAGTTTGGGTTGAAGGGACCTTCAAAGCTCATCCAATGCCACCCCTGCCATGAGCAGGGACATCTTCACCAGCTCAGGTTGCTCAGAGCCCCATCCAGTCTGGCCTGGGATGTCTCCAGGGATGGTCCATCCACCACCTCTCTGGGCAACCTGGGACAGGGTTTCACCACCACCACCATAAAAAATTTCTTCCCTAGAATCAGGGAGTAATCACTGTGATCGCTCTGGAATAGCAAACAGTTATGACACACAGCAAATTAAAGCTGGACTGCCCTTGAGTGCCCTGATTTGTTACACAGTGCTCTACTTGCCTAGTTTCTGGCAGGTTTATAGCTGAGCTTGTAATCTCTGCCTTGCCGTGTCCACAAGCTGCATAGCATGTGCCTGTGCAGAGAAACACCAGGAAGAGCAGAGCAATGATGGTATGAAAGTGCTGCCTGGGGTCCCCAAGCCCCAAAGAGACTTAGTTTAGTTTTGTATTGTATTCTTTTTTTTTTAATTTTTGTTATTTTTGTAACATCACACACCACTCACAAGCAGTAGCACCCTTTACTTGCTGTGTGCAGTGGTTCAGTGACGTAAGGGTGAGGTGTGGAAGGAATCAAAGATGCCATTCCCATTAAAGCAAAATAAGAAGGCTTTTTTTCTGGTTTTTTTTCTTTTTTTTTTAAATGTATTTACAATAAAGGGTAATACTAAAATATTGTGACTGTCTATCTTAACTGGCAACAGACAGTTTTAAAAATCTATTAAAGGAGATTAAAGGTATGGAAAGCATTGTAGTTCGTAAGCCAACAAACAGAAGAGCTTTAAGAAGGAAGGTTGGAAGCTGACTATAAGATTTCTATCCAGCTCACTGATGATAAACATAAATACAATTTCATGCAATGCAGAAGCACCTTTTCAGTCTTACAGCAAGCGATTGATCAGGGAGGGAGCTCGACTGTAATAAAAAGTGAAGACTCTTCACTTGTAAATGGAACTGTTTCCAGGTGGCCACATCTTGTTTTAATCACCACTAAAGCTATTGCATGAGCCAGCAGTTCTGGGCCTCTTTTTCCTTGCAGATAATGAGGCTAATTGACAACTGCAGCATCTTGATAAGGCCTAGATGCAAGATGAAATGCAGGGCCAGAGATAGATAGAGAAAGATAGTGCTAATAGCCAGCATTAACAAGGATGATGACCATTATTAAATCTGTGCTTTCATGGAAACAAGACAAAGTTGCCTCTGTGTGTTGGTTAATTCTGCAGCAAATAATGTAATGACAGCAAATGTGGCAGTTAAATCGAAGAGCACCACTGCTTTGATTTCTGGTGATTTGGAGAATCAGGCACCTGAAAATTAGGAAAGAAAGACACAACAGGGGTTGTGTTTTGACAGGCAGCTATTTCAAAAAGGTTTCAGAGGGAAAGAAGATAAGATTCACTGTGATCCTCTTTGTCTGTCTATGCAAAAAAAGAGTGGAAGCAGTTATTGAATGTAGGAAGAGAAGAATAATGTGTCATTTTTGCTTTCCGTGCTGTTTCTGTGGAATTCATCCAGGAAAACTGTATGCCCTTGTTCACTGCAGCTGAAAAGAATTACTAAAGCTTATAGAAAATGTTTGACTTTGACACTATTTGTCTGCAAAACAGACATTTGCTGCTGAGGAGGTCATACCAGGCTTGTTTCATAGTCAGCGAGAAAAAATAGGCACTTGTGAGGTGTGAGTAATATAGCATATTTCAGAAAATTAATTTTAAGGTGACATAAATTGCGTCCCGGTTTCAACTGACTGTTTTCACTGGCTATTCAGTGACTGCCAAGAGTCAAGAGGGAATAACTCCATTGGAGATATTTCTATTGAAAATAAAAAAGTATAAATCACAGACTGAACGGCAAAGGAAAAAACAAGTCTGCTTTGGTTATCGTAAAGTTGACTGAGAGATGACTGATAATAGTCTAATAAGTATATCCCATACCGGAAGGAAATAAGGCCTGATAATCTCTTTAACCTAATGGTAAAAAGCACCAGAGGAGTGGCTGGATGTTAACGTCTTATTACTTCATATTAGAAATAAAGCACATTTTTAGTACTTAAAATAGTGACAAACTCTAAGTCAAACCATAAATTCTTCCTTTCTGATGCCTTCAAATCAAAGGTAATGTCTTTCTCTTGAGGAGATGCTTTAGCCAGACACAAATCATTAAACACAGGTACAACATGAATTGAATTTCATAGACTCACTTAGGTTGGAAATGACCCTTAAGATAATTGTCTCCAACCATTAACCTAATACTGCCGAGACCACCACTAAACCCAACTGCCACATATACGTATCTTTTAAATACCAACAGGGATGGTAACTTCTATGCTGTAATGTTTGACAACCCTTTCCATGAAGAAATTTTTCCTAATATCCAATCTAAACCTCCCGTGGTGAGGCCATTTCCTCAACTATGATCCTTCCCAGTTTTTCTTGTAATGTTATTAATAAAGACACAGTGTACATGGCCTGTCAACCATGTATGAATGCTACTAGTATATAAGGTGGGCTTTGGTATGCAAGGGATCGTATAAGATCACGAAAAATCATGTTACATTATGATTTTTTTACCTTAAACTCTGAGTTTAGTTACTCTTTATGAAAGTCCGATATTGCCCTGCCCAATAGAACAGCGTAATTACCATGATCCACTACCATCATTGCTCTTCTGTCAAGGTTAAAAATCAGTGTTATATTTCCTATTTAGTTAATATCTAACTTTGTAAAATATTGTCATCTGAACTAAAGATAATGGATTCTTTCTTTCTTACTTTCCTTCTTTCTTATTCTGTTTCTCTTTCTTAACATAGTGTAACAGAAGTAGGTCCATTCATTTTGCTTGCCCTTATATAATAGTTTTTCCTGATTTACAGGTCCTGGATAGTTGTACTGGTTTTAGTTTTGTTGGTTTGTTGTTTGTTTGTTTGTTTTAAAATATATGTTACACTACAATGTGTAACAATGCTCAGAAGTAATTAAGACCGAAGAAAAGACTTTATAGTGTAGGTTTAGAAAGAACTCAATCTGCTTCAGCAGGCTCTTGTTCTCTATATGATTCAGAGACTCAAGCATTTTGAAAGGATCATACACGATATGAACTTAAAATATCGTGTATTTGCCAGATACAGTGATTACCACAAATTCTGGTAAAACTTTAGAGATTGTTGCTCTGATTAGGACCAACAGCTTCACCAAATATTTGGTCAGTGCAGACTGGCCTGTACAGAACAGCTCTGTTTGTTTTCTCTACAAACTACACAAGATCCCACCTAGATCTGCTTGTACTTCAAGGCGAGGTTCTGATACAGAAACCTGTAGCTTTTACATTCCAGATAATCGAGCAATATAATAAAATCTCAGCACATGGATCCATCATAGCCCTCTTAAAATAACAATGGGCTACTGATTAAGAAATCTTTCCAGTACTGATGGATCCAAGTTGTCCCCATCCAAGAGAGCAAAGAACCAAATCCTTCCTTGCTAGTGGGGTAGTGAAGAGAAGCTGCCAAATTAATGTCTACTGTGATTAAGTTATAAAAGACATACCCATCATTAACCAATTGATATAATAAATTCTTTCTGACAACCTGCAAAATGAGGGGATATTTTTCAAGTTTTAGATCCTTCTGCATGACAAGAGGGAGATAGAAGATTAAGTAGTACATTGTTTAGAAGTAGAGTGCTTAGTTAATATTTAACTAACAATTAATAGACGTATTGTTAGTAAGGAACTAAACAATTATAACTAACACCATCAATGATTTCTTAGTATAGATGTATTGTATGTCAAAATTTTCAAATATTGTAATGCATATGTACTAATTATGTGAATATAAGCAATGCAAGAGCATCCAGTCATTGAAGCACTTATGGAGGATGATCCCCAGTGTTCCCCAGGACTGATAAAACAATGAATGTCACTTAACAGTATAATTGACTCTGTTGTTAAGTTTATTTCTTTGTTTCAGTAATAGGACCACATCGCTACTATATGAAAAGAAGGAAGAAAGTAGAGGAGCTCTGCTCAATTTGACGTTTTCCTCTCAGAAAATTTCCAAGTCTAAATCTGGAGAAGAAGCTCATGTTCAGTGTCTTCCCTGAGGAAAAGAACTTAGATACTGCACATAAAATTGCATAAAGAGATTTGTAAAGTATTTTAGACTAATTAAATCATCCTGTTTGGGTCAGGCACCTTCTTCTCAGGTATGTCTCAACATCTCAGCTAAATATCTAGGGTCCGCAGCCTGGCTTCTGCCTTCTGTCACTACCCAGTGTTATTAGATCTCCTATAACCTGCTACATCTGAATTCTGATCACTGACTTATGAATTATTTATAGCAAAGGATCTTGGCTGTGATCTAAACAGGAGATTATAATTATGCTATAAATCATTAAGTAGGAAAACAACCTCAAGTTTGACAAGACCAGTTTTGCCTTTATGTCAAACACATTAACCTTGTTAGAGGTATGTACTTGTTTCACCCCATTATCCGCTAAACGACTGCAACATCAGTACATTAAAAAGTTGCCTTTTGCCTGCAGAAATACTTTTATTTATTTTTTCACCGATGATTGCTGAACCTTTCCTAAAAGTCTTATGAAAAAAAGCAATACAGACTTTAGCCACCTCTGTCTGGTCCTCTCTGTTTCTTTCATGTTGCTATTTCAGGTCCCTTAGGTCACTCAAAACCCAACCCGTCCACAGACCATGCAGAGCAGCGATGACTGGTGCTGATTTGGGATGGCCTAACAAGAAATTGGTTTAGCTGATCTTAACACTGTTTTTTAAAATCATCTATCTATTGACTGAAATGTTCCTCTGAGCAAAATAAATGTGTATTTTATGTGCCTAAAATTAGTCTGCCTGTGGAATATACCTGTAAGAAGAGACAACATGGTGCAAAGAGTGAAACGCAGAGAAAATCTTATTTGTAGATTATTTGATTTCGAAAGAAATTTCTAAATAAACTATTGGTCAATATTTTACTAATCAGGAGCACAGGTCTTGATCTCCAGCTGATTAGATCAACAATGTATTTGCAGGTATGTAAGAAAAGAACATTTATAGCAAGACAATGAAACAGTGTGTGTCTTTATGGAACTTCCTTCCAAGCACGAGAGCCCAAAAAGAGATCACAGGGTAAGATGATTGTAAAGCTTTGTGAATCTTCATCATTACTGGGTGACGGTCTCCACATGTGGATTTTGAAGACTAAGACCACTCTTTTTCTATGAAGACCAGACTTTTGTCTCCCTTTGCAGAACAATTTGACAACTCTTATGACCTTATAATTCTAGAGTTTTGATTTGTAATTATGACCATATAATAAAAGCTTCTGATCACATTATTTTTACTATTCCTTCTCCCTCTTTCTTCCTCTGTTTTCCCTGGTCCAGAAAAAGAAATGGCATACATTTATGAAACATTTTTAATTTTTCATAAATTTTCCTTTCATGAAAAATTCCCATTGTGGCTGTCAATTTCATTTCCCTCTACAATGAAAACTTAAACCAAAAGTTTTCACTGGTATCTAGGAATCATAGAATCAAGTATCTGGGGATTTGACATTCTTCTTTTTTTTTTTCCCCAAGGCATTTCTAGGAAATATTAAGCTTTTTTTCTTTTTTTTTTTTTTTTTTGTAACCTTAAACACACATCCATAAATCAAATATTTTTACTGCTCAGGATCTGTGAAAAATAGGAATCATAGAATGTCCTGAGTTGGAAGACACCCACAAGGATCATCAAGTCCCTGCATATGACATTTAAGCTTCTCTTTTTCACAAAAATGTGAGTTTTCAACCTGAGAAAGTAGGAAGGGTTGGGAGTGCATAAGAAGCTGGGAGGGGACACAGTTGGGACAGCAACTGACTAAGGAGATATTCTATACCATATGACATCATGTTCAGTGTATAAACTAAGGGGAAAGTTAACCAGGGGGTCACTGCTCTGGAACCGGTTTGATATCAGTTGGTGGGTGGTGAGCAATTGCATTATGCATCACTTGTTTTATACATTAGTAGTAGTAGTAATAGTAGTAGTAGTACTATTTCCTGTTTGTCCTATTAAGCTGCCTTTATCTCAATTAATCACTTTTAACTTTTTTTTTTTTTTTTAATTATTATTCTGCCCCCCATTCCACTGGGAAGGAGTGAACAGCTGTGTCTGGTGTTTACCTGTCTGTCGGGTTAAGCCACAACTGCAAAACATTTTTATTCAGAACACTCGGCTGAAGAATAAGATAGCAAAAGAAGTCATGCTGAAAGTATCCTTGATTTAAGCAATCTTTGAACTTTTAAGCGCCTAAGCAAACACACGCACAAGGGAAGAACTTGCTGCAGGTCAAATGATGCTGTTTACAACCATAAAGGGAACTTGATCTTCTTGAGTAAGCACACCTTGAATTAAGTGGCTCATTAACACTGCTGATGTGAGGTCAAGCTCTTGCTTTTGCCTAAAAATGGCCTTACAGTTTCTACTTCTATGGAGTTGAATAGTCACCACTGTCAAATCAATGAGTACTGAGATTGACCTCATGGCTGATCTTTCAGCAGCAATAGATCCGAAGTCTTGGCAGGCAGGAACTCTTGCATACATTTGTAACTGTCTTTCTACCCCTGGAAGCAAAACATCTGACAGGGAGAGAGAATAATAATGAGAAGGAAAAAAGGCCCGCAGGTATAAAGTGAAACAAATGAGCTGCAACAGTTTGTTGAAAGGAAATGGCTTCTTCTGTGGTTTTCTTACCTCCTTTGTTCTATAAAATGCCAATAATTTGACAGCAAAGTACTTAGTTATGGTCAGTACTCTAGACACCTCTGTGCTCTGTAAATAATATTTATATTACCAAATTTTTCACATGCACAGAAAGATTTTTATTGTCATCATCATAATTCCCTTGTGTGTCACCTCTACCTTTTGGCAGGTTGTCATTTTTATTGCTTTCCCTTGAAGAACTTCCTCTTATGTCTCTCTTCTTTTCAAACTGAAGTCCTGTTCTGGAGGAAAATATGATTTTCAGAAGGTCTGGAGAGTACACAGAGACCTTAGTCACATCATCTTTGATTTTAGTTTTCCAGTCTTCCTTTTAAGTTTTCCATAATGTTAGTTTTTACTGACCTTTTACTTAATCTCTTCCAATTGTGCTCACAATTATGCAATCGATCAGAACAATCTTTGCTAAGAGTTTAATCCATGGCATTCAGTTTTCGGAGCTTTGTTCCTAATACAAGGTCTAATGTTTTTTCATCCACCCTGGGTTACATGTGATATCCACATAGGACTGGCAAATACCACACAAGCACCTACAGGAGACCAATACCTTCAAGATCACCAATTAGAAGACATTAGAGTAGTCCCTGGGACACCAAGAAGACATTAAGAGGAAAATTACCCCGTTTCCCCAAAAATATGACAGGGTCTTTATTGTATTAATTTTTTGCTCCAAAACTTATTACTTTTTTTTTTTTTTTAACATGTATAGCTGCCTGAACACTATTTAAATTGACTTTTTTAATGAACTGTAACTAGGGCTTATTTTCGGTGTAGGTCTTGTATTTCGAGCATCCTCAAAAATCCTGAGAAATCACACTAGGGCTTATTTTCAGGGTGGGAGATTTTTGGGAAAACAGGGTAGTTGCTTAAAAAATTACATAAGTGTTCTCCTTCTTGGCCCTCACCTACCAGAACATAAAGGTTTCCTATAGGTCCTGCAGGAAGAGCAACTTTACTACAGAAGTATCTTAGTTGTCCACGACAATGGCATTTAGGTAACTCTCTCCTTGTCCCTGATGTCTTATGGCTAACTGTCCAGCCTCAAGCAAACCACTTTAAATTCCCTTCTTACTTGAGAGAGAGTGATAGTCTTTCCAAAGGGATATTCATGTAGCCTGTTTAGATACAGCAGAACACAAACTTACATGAGCGGTGGTGACAGAACATAGTGCAGGACAGCTAGCTGACATCAAAGACTAAATTTTTCAGCAGCAGCCTGGAGTTAGACTGAAACTGCAGCCTTGTTGAAAGCCGCAACTCCCAGCTTACACAACTGCGTCTTCAAAGACTGCCTAGCCATGCTCTTCAGGTCCTTTTCACCACTATTAATGGTTTACCTTAAGAAGAATAAAAAAAAAAAAATTAAAAAAGAAATCATGACCCTTCTTGAAATAATTGCAGTGAAGAGAAGCTGCCAAATTCATCTCTACTGTGATTAAGTTATAAAAGACATACCCATCATTAACCAATTGACAGAATAAATGCTTTCTGACCACCTGAAAAACGAGGGGATATATTTCAAGTTTTAGATCCTTCTACATGACAAGAGGGAGATAGAAGATTAAGTGATACATTGTTTAGAAGCAGAGTGCTTAGTTTATATTTAAGTAATAATTGATAGATGTAGGAACTAAACAATTATAACTAACATCATCAATGATTTCTTAGTATAGATGCATTATATGTCAAAATTTTCAGAAATTGTTATGCATATGTACTAATTATGTGAATATAAGCAACGCAAGAGCATCCAGTCATTGAAGCACTTATGGAGGATGATCCCCAGTGTTCCCCAGGACTGATAAAATAAAGAATGTCACTTAACGGTATAATTGACTCTGTTGTTAAGTTTATTTCTCCATTTCAGGTGGAAAAAAAGAATTGCAATCTGGCCATTGTCTGGTAAAATCTAGAGGATTCACAAGCAAAGAGTGAATTTCACCATTGTTTCTGTTTGTTTTGCTGCTTATCAGGGATAGGTTTATCTAAACTTCTAGGAAGGTCATCATCCTGGTCATCCTGGAGCAGTCAGGACAGATCACTCAGCCATTCTTGATCAATCCTGACCATCCTGACTTCCCACGGTGCCTTGAGACCTTCTTTTTACCTATGTGCATGACTGGGCTTCAATCCAAAAGAAGCCAAGGTTTATAATGGGATATTTTTGTCCTGGAGTATAGTTGAGGGGCATTAATGTGCATCTCCACATCACATCTGCAACTTCTGGCACAGTGAAGGTGGTGGGCAGGCTCCAGTCACATAATGAGACCCCCTGGAACAAAATTAATACACATAAATCCACCACTACTGTGCATAGCGATTCTCAAGCAAAATACTGTATAGGTCTTACTTTTTCTATGGAAGTGTTGTTTTAATTAATTGTTTAATTTAATCTTGTGACATTATACTAAGGTGTTCACTAAGGTACATAGTTTCTGTATTTTAATATGTGACTTGAAGGGTTGTTTCATGAGATACATTGAATATCTCATTTGTATGAGAACGACATAATTCAATGTGATGGGGTGATTTGACAACATGAAGTGATGACCTAGAAAGGTAAACAAACAAGTAATTCCTCCTTTCTCCTATTTTTTGGGAGAAAAAAATTGTTTCCAGGAAGGAAAAGGAAACTCATTAGAATTCTAGCTCTGACTATTTGTTCAGCAAAAACAAATTTTAAAATGCATTCCATTATTTGGATGAGAAAGGCTTTTCACTAGAAAAATAAAATTACCAGCACTTCCAACATATTAATCACATTTATCATTGTTAAAATTTCAGCTTGTTTCCCTGTCATTTAGAGAACCCTTTGAGCATGGAATAAAATAACATCTTAATCAAGGAGCAATTATTTTTTTTTTCCACTCTGACAAAACAGGAATCTTATTCTAACCATGTAGGGACCAATAAAGACAGAGCCAGGAATGGGAATGAATTAGCCCATGTGAGTATGACTTAACATGCCAGACTTCAGGAGAGAGATTCATTTGCCTCCGTGGAAGTGCCCATTGGCATTGGGGATGTGCTCATGCTGAAGGTACCAGACATCCACACAGGCCTGGCAAACATGGCAAGATGTATAGGATGTTTGTGCCCTTCTGGAGCACAACTGTGAAGCTGGCAGGACACCAGCAAGCAATTTTGTTTAGGAATCAGAATCCTACCCTATATCTCCATTGTCTGTAAAGGGAGCAGTTGATGTTGTCCACCTGCAAGTTAGAAGTCTGTAATGTCAGTGTCTACTTTTAGTGGACTGGATCCCACTCATCCTCTCATTACAGTTATATATAGCATCATTTTAGAATCATGGAATTATTTAAGTTGGAAGAAACCCTCAGGATCATCAAGTACAACCACAACCTAACCTAACTCTAGCACCAAACTATGTCCCTAAAAACCTTGTCTAAATGCCTTTTAAATCCCTCTGGGGATGGTGACTCCACCACTGCCCTGGGCAGTCTGTTCCAATGCCTGACAACCCTTTCCATTAAGAATTTTTTCCTAATATCCAATCTAAACTTCCCCTGATGCAACTTGAGGCCATCTCCTCTTGTCCTATCACTTGCTACCTGGGAGAAGAGATCAACCCCCTCCATGTTATAACCCCATTTCAGGCAGTTGTAGACAGAATTGGAGATAACAGACCAGATTCTTTTTTAGCCTTGGGCCTTTCAATCTGTAGCATTGGCACAAAGAGGTCTAAACTGAAGAAGGCCAATTATATGGGAATTCTTCACTGCAGGGAACATTTATGTGACATAAAATAAATGTGCTGTGCTCCCATGTGTCTCTGTCCTCCCATTTCAGGCAAGAGTTGTTACTTTCTCCCTGATGTCCCAAGCCAGAAAGGGTGAGATTTCAGCCCAACCTGCACTTTATGGCTTTACTTGGGTCTCCAACAGCCTTCGAGGGCTATATGCCAGATGGGAGAAGAAAGAACATGCTGGGAAAAAAACTCTAATCTTCATTGACAACTGTATCTGTGCTGGTTTGAGGGAAACATTTGGACCATGGAAGTTGGACTAAACAAGATGCCATGTTGACAGACAAAGGCGCTTCTCACCGTAAGCCACTTTCTGCCAAGCACGAGTTCAGCTGCTCGGTAGGGACTAAACAGATGAGTAAAATCTGCTTCTGTTGTGCTATGTGCAATGTCAACCCATTTTACATGCCCCACTGTGGTGACCTGAAAGAAACGTATGATTTGCTGCACACAATTTTTCTTCCATCTGGCTGGTTTTAAGATTGGGACGGGAGAATGGGTGGAAGGAGAGGAGTGAATACACGCAGCCCTAAGTGTTTTCCATAGAGCACTAATTGAAATGTTGTAGATACTGTTTGCCTCAGCTGTGGCTGTTCATAATAATTAGGCTGATGGATTCAGATAGGAACAAAAAAAATAACTGTCTTCTGAGAGAGAAATTCAGGCACTGAGCTGGGGATTTGGGAATCTAGTAAACTCATGAACCTGGTAAATTCCACCTATACAAGTCCTGGAGGCAGATGGGATGTATCCAGCAGGGAGCTGGCTGAAGAAGTGCTGCCACTCTCCATCCTCTTTGAAAGTCTGCAGTGATTAAGAGAGATTCCCAATGTTAAAAAATGAAATAAATAAAAAAAAAAAGCTATGTTAATCGCTACAAAAACACAAGGAGGAGGGTACAGAGAGCCACATACCAATTACCTTACCTCAGTCCCTAGGAATGAAGCAAACCCCCATACAAGACAATTTTAAAGCACATGGAGAAGTTTAGTTGAATTCGTCATGGGCTATCAAAATGCAAAAGTTCATAATTTGTTAGTCCAAGGGAAAAAGGGATCTTGAAGACAGAACAATGTATGTTTTAACTGTTTGAGTAACAGGAGTGAGGATTTGGTCCCCAGGACAGGTATTGCGGAACCTGGGTTCCTCAGCATTGCTAGGTATCGATGATCTGTTGCCATCCTTCTTTTAGCACAGCTCAGGCTGCAAAGGAGAATGAATTATACTTGGTGCAGAATGCAAGATCTGATACCCAACACTAAGGACAAAAAGCTGCATTTTTCAAGGTACTTTCAAGACATTATGCACTACGCACAAGTCAGCATACAGGCATTTAAAAAACACCAGCTGCCAATTTTGAGGATATTTAGATCTCAGACTGTGGCCATCTGAGATTGTCTCTAAGTAGTTACTAATTGTGACCTCTAAGAATACAATTTTAAAGAGTAATGTAGAAATGCAATGAATGTACACGGTTGGGCACAGGGGAAAGAAAATCCCTAAATTGACTAAAATTCCTTGCAAGGGTTGTTTCTTTGACATTGTAGGGAACCAGTATGACTATACCTCTAAATTATGTACTTCCAAAGTCATAATGAAATGAGGCCATACACCTAACTCCCACAGAAATAATAATAAAAAAAACAAACAGAAAAGAAATTAAATTGTGATTTAGATGTCTATTGATCTTGAAAAATATTCTCTCAAGCTCTCTTGTTGGCAGCTATAATAACGGCAGGGATCTCCTCTGTGAACTTGCTTCTGTGTTATTTTACAGAGATCCAAGATGAGATTCATACTTTGAACAATCTCTCCAAGTCCACAGCCATCCCATGCTTTCCACTTCTGTTCTGCTTAGTATTCTTTTTCCATAAGACCCTTCATCACAGAGTTTATTAGTAGGAGAAGGGATGCATGGAAATGAGAAATAACAGCAGGGAGGGAGTGTTACAGCTGAGTCAGATAAATATTTAATCTTGTCCTTAGTTGAAAATTCTAAATTCTTGCCTTATCTAGATGTAAGTATTTTTTTTAAGACTGCAAGAGTGGACTCCTTCCATTTCCAGGACTTTCAGAGTCTCAGCAATACTGTTGTTGCCTGTGCAAATGTATTCATAAAATTCTTGCTGCAGAAGTAAGTGCAGTCTTGGATTATGGGTATTTCTCTGCATGAACTGCAGCAAAAGGCACAGAACTTCTTTCCATTCACTATTTCCTTATGGCGAACAAACATCAAGGATTTCCACAGCATTTTCATTCAGTCTTGTTTCTCTAAACGAGCAGATGTTACCAGCATCAGGAAGACTCACTACTCTGAAATCTCCAAATCTGCCACCCTAATGAGGTCTGTGTCCAATCTAGTTCAACTCTTTACTCCTGGGAAATGCTTGTTACTGCGAGTTTCCTCTCTTAAAACATGCACAGAGTACAAAACCCATATCCTTTGTGATCAAAAGAGACACAGTCTGCTCACCTGACCTGTGCTTTCTTACACTGGATATTCCCACCACTGACTGGACCTGTTTCTCAGCGTTCTCGATTTCTTTGTCCTTGACTTCAGTATATTGAAGTTCTTGAGTGTTTGTTTATTAACTACACCTTGCCTTCATTCTCTCAGGCTTTCTAAAGCAACTCAGAAGGAACGTGGGATTCCCAGACGTCTTTTAACTTCATGAGCTTGACAGAGAGGGTATCTCGGTAATAATATGGATGGAAAGTGTAGGAACTGAGAAATAGGCATATCCCATTCTGGGGAGTGTCTGAGATGTGGTCTCTGGTCACATACCCACACAAAATCTGGGCTGATGAGCTACCACTTAACAGCTGAGATGTAACTATGGGCAATGCGTATACCCCTAATTTCTGGCATATGAAAGCAAAATAGGACCTCTTCAGTCCTGACATGACTAATTTTTACTGCAGGCCAATGGGGGAACAATAAGCACATAGTCAGCTGTGACAATGTTGCAAAAAAAACCATAGTAACATCTCTAAACACAGTCCCTCGTGGTCCTTTGGCTGTGCCTTAAAGCAGCTATTTCATTCGAGGATTTACAGCTTGTAAAGATGTGCAATTTAATCTTGGGCAAATCTCCAGGAAAGCTGCATCTCAGCAGTTGTTTATTTAATTTACTAATGCCATGACCACGACTATACAAGAACAGATAGTTTCTTTCCCTGGCAAAATATGTGACCACTATGACCTTTACCTGATGTATCACTTGCTTCTCCAGCAAGGTCACCATGCTGTCTGCTGAAGAGGAAATTGCTAGGACAAATTGCAGTTGAAACAGTGTCTGGGTCAAAAGTAGGGTTCCCTCCAGTGACATCAGGGGTAAGGTCCATAATCCACCACAGATGTGGGAGGTGTCCATCCAGCTGCACCACCAAATTCCCTGTGCTGTCTGGAGCTGATCAGTCAGAACTGCTGTAATATGGGCACTTCAGTCAAGCATTTGGAGCCTGAATACCATCAGTACTTCTGTTCTAACTCAGATGCCTGAACATCATAGAATCATTGAATGTTCTGAGTTGGAAGGGACCCACAAGGATCATGGAGTCCAATCCCTGTCCCTGCACAGGACACCCCACAGTTCACACCGTGTGTCTGAGGACGTTGTCCAGTCTCTTCTTGAACACTGTCAGGCTTGAGGCCGTGACACCTCCCTGGGGACCCTGTTCCAGTGTCCAGCACCTCTGGGTGAAGAACCTTTTCCTCATGTCCAACCTAAACCTCCCCTGGCACATCTCCTGCCATTCCCTCAGGTTCTGTCATAGGTCGCTAAAGAGAAGAGCTCAGCCCTGCCCCTCTTGCTCCCCTTGTGAGGAGCTGGAGCCGCCATGAGCTCTCCCCTCAGTCTCCTCCAGGCTGAACAAACCAAGTGACTTCAGCTGCTGCTCATCCAGCTTCCTCTCCAAACCCTTCACCATTTCTTAGCCTCTTTTGGACACCCTCCAGTAGCTTTATATCCTTTTTATCCTGTGTTGCCCAGACTTGCACACAGTGCTCTAGGTGAGGCCATGTTGGTATGAATGCCTACCAGGGGGTCAGTGGTCCCTTTTGGCCACCTGGGCCTCTCAGATTGACTTGTGAGGTCTGGAAGTAATGGCTCCAACATAACTTGATCCAGAGAGCTGCCAGTCAATGTATCAATGCTCCACCTTGGAATCTTGTGAGGTTTCACTGTAAAATGGGATCTGGATTGAGAGTCACCATTTTCCATTGAAGGGATGCTTACTTAGCAATTGCACCAAAAGATCCTGAAGTGACAACAACCTGTTACAGGGACACCTCCACACAAAGACACCACTGAAATAAATAAGTGTGTTGGGTTTGCATGGCAAGGTTTTGATAGCAGGGGGGTTACCAATATGGCTTCTGTGAGAAGCTTCTAGAAGTCTCCCCTGTGTATGATAGAGCCAATGGCAGCTGGCTCCAAGACAGACTTGCCACTGGCCAAGGCCAAGCCCATCAGTGACAGTGGTAGTGGCTCTGGGATAACATATTTAAGAAGGGGAAAAAACAAACCAAACAAAACTGTGCAACTGCAGCCAAAGAGACAAGTGAGAATATGTGAAAGAAAAAATAAAATGTGGAGTTTCATTTAAATTTAGTCTCTCATCTTACAGCATAATTTTATATTAAATACAAGGTGTCTAGAAAAAAATCACACACTGGAGATGCCATTCTTCTTTAACCGTCCACAGAGGGAGCTGACGCAGATATTCTGGATGCTTTTATATACCTAAGGTGAAATTAATTTCACCCTCCTTTCTAAGACTTAAAATAAATATCATGACAATTGGGAACACTTGTTCCTTCATACATGGCAAGTATTATTTTTCCTTCATTGTCATTTTGGTGAAATGTTAGAATGTGTTTTTTCCTTTCCTGGCTAATGAATGTTAGGCACCAACTTTAAAGCTTACCCCTTCCTGACCATAGCAGAAAATACACTGGTTTTAAACAATGCCATATTGATGATAGATTATCTTTAGGGTTTTTTGCTCATTTAAGCAACAAGTTCAGATATAAATTTCAAGTTAGTATCTTGGGATTCAAAAGCTTTTTTTATTCAGTGTCTGGTGAATTAATGATTTTTAGTAGCAAGGATATGTAAGAAAAGGGTTATGTGCTCAAGCTGGCATTGGAGTCATATCTTTTGAATAAAACAGGACAGGGGATACTCAAAATCTCTGAAAAGAAGAGCAGACAGTACCTCTGCTGCTGCAGTCATGTATCTGCTTCTGCTGGTTATTTTTCGACTGAAATAACAACCTTTTGTTTGAGAATCCCCATTAGTTGCTGTGGAGATAATTATGAGTCCAGGGAAAAAAAAAAAAAAGGAAATTCTAGGTGAGGATAAAAAAAGAGGAAGAAGAAAAATTCTGGGAGCAGCAGAGATGTTGTGTGCAGATTTCTTAATCAAAAAAAAAAAGAAATAAGAAGCAAACAGAAGGCTCTGGACTAAAACGCTGACTCTAGGCATCAGTGTGAAAGAGAAAGACAAGATGGAGAGGAGAGGGAAAGGGAAGGAAAAGGGAAATGATTTACCTTACTATTCATAAGCACCTGCAAAGTAGCCATTTCTGCTTTATCTAGTCCCCCGGGGCTCCTTCAGGAGATCTAATCAATGCAGTCAATGGACAGTAAGCTTCAATTCCTCTCATCCTCAACTAAACATCTCATGTAGGTGAGATGAGCCATGATGCACAACTACCTATTTTTGTCCATTGATGCTCAGCATGTCCTTGGGGGAAGCAGCTCACATCCACATCTCCATTGCACACATCTGATGAGAGAAGCAGGAAATACCACCCAAGGGAAGGGCAGCAGGCCCAGTAAATCCAACACCTCACATGCAAGAGTTCTCTGACACCCTCTCTCCTTACGCCTCATCTTTCCTCACCATGTGTCTGTGCTGGTTGCAATGGACACACTGGCCATGCAGCAGGGAAGTATTTCTCCTGCATTTGCTATGTTGCAGGCCCAGCTGCTAAGCTATCAGTGAAAGAAAAAAAATGATAGAAAACAACCCTGTAAAGGCAATAGACTGTGGTGCTGTAGGGCTCTGTGTTTACAGGAGCCATCTAAAAAGCACAGCAGCGTTACACCCTCACATAATCCAGTTCATGCATTAATTCAGGTAGAAACTGAGCAGCGTGGCCAAAGGTTGCAGAAGGGCCACCCTCATGACCAGCCATCTGGGAACTGAGCTGACAGGTGCATAAAGTAAAACCACAAACAATAATAGACCTTCGCCTGCAAAATCAAACCCCTCCAGCAAGGGAGTAGAACAGCTCTTACCCTCTCTAAACTGACCAGAGAGAGATGGATGACTTGCATCGACATGTCTTATAAAGAATTCATGAAAATGTATTATATCTTTGATTGCATCTGCATAACAGGAACATAGACCCTGGCCAATAAAAGCACGGTGCAACTCATATCTTGGAGCATAGCTTGTATGCAGAAATATATCTTGAGGTATAGCTTGTATGAAGGAAAAAAATAATCCTGCACAGACACCTGAGGATTTGAGAATGACCAGAAAAATATGTTGTCATACAATTGACTAATTCTGAACATTGCTGTTACACACAAAAATTGTTCCAAGAAAATAATTGTTTTGTTCCAGTGCCTTTGGTCCATAAGGTGCTAAACACCAGAGCAGTCCTCAGCTCTATGAAAGGGAAATAAGAAGGGAAAGAAGAAGAAGAAGGGAAAGAAGGACTTTTCCATCGCAAGACAGGACTATCCTCTTCCCTCCTTCCCCTCTCCCTCAGAAAAGATGCTTTGACATTTTCTTCATGAGTCAGGCTTTGTGATATATCTATCTTGGATTTATTTTCACATTCTATCAGATCCGCCTCTAGAAATTTATCTTTCTTGTAAAAACAAAATTATAAAGAGTCATTGGGGTAGATTATACATAGATTAGCAAATGGTTCTGCACATTCCTGAATCTTTATCAGCCTAGCTGCCCTTTGCAGGTTAAGTGAGAACTGAGGAGGATAAGGACAATTTATAGATAAGAGTGTTGCTGGAAAAAGGCCAAGACCTCTTTGGACTGTTGAAATTGTGCTGCGTTTGTCAGCTTCAGGTTTTCTTGCACTTCTGTATGAAATATTCTATTCTGAGCATTACAGCACATACCAAGATGATCAGATGAGGTACAACTATGGACTATTATGATCTTTCAGTTTTCGAGAATGTGTTCTTGTTTTCACCAGCCATTGGGAATTTAGTTCATATGTATTAGTTGAATTCTTCTAAAGTCATTATTTTTTTTTTTTCACAGATTCCAATGAGCAATTTGTAGCTCTGTAAAGTCATCCCTTGGTGGCCTCAGTCAAGCCTCAACATTTATATCAGGAAGAAAAACCTGACATGTTAACCTTTGCTGCACTGACTGTCTGCAAACAACAGTGTTTAGTACACAGTAAAAGAACATATTTAATTTAAAAATAAAAAAAAAAAAACACCAAAAAAAACCTCAGCAAGAGACTACAAACAGCTACAGTAAGAAGAAGAAACCAGTGCAGCTCCAGTTCCCAAATATAGTAAGTTAGCGTGATTCCAGTCAAATCAATGGCACTGGGTCAAATTGTACTAGTTGTGCATCTGGACCCAAGAAGATAAATAAGTGATAGCACTACCAAATCAAAGACAGATGAAAACACTGCTAAACTGAACTAAATATTCCCATATCTCTTCAAAATAAAGAGGAAAAGGAAAAGCAAGTCATGTCTCTGCTGTCTTCCCACAGCTTCCAAAATAATCATGGTTTACTTCTAATACAGATTGCTGTATTTTGGCACTACATACTGCTGTATTTACGCACACACATGCACACAGAAGCATTTTTATCCACATTTTCCTTTCTTTCCATTATCACAAATTAAATTATAGCCTTGATGACTCTGGATAATGCACAATGAAAATACTCTCCTTGTGCTATGATTCTAAATCCCCAAATGTATTTGTACAAATGAAATGCTGAGGTATGGTTCCTCTGTCATTTGATATATCAAAAATTAGAATATATTTTTTCCTGTGTGCTTCTCTGAAGCAGGAAATAATTTTCTCTTTCCTTAGCTGTGCCACAATCAAAGCTCGTAGGCATCTTTTCAGTAGTTTAGCTTAATCATACTTATGCAATTATTGTCAGACTATGACATTTTCCTTTCACCTTCACTATTCCCTAGAGACTAAGCTATCAACCCTTCAAGATCATTACAGTTGTTTACATGCAGGTAGCAAAAGGAGCCTCAAACAGCTAAAAATCTTTATCTCTGGCTGTAGCACGAACCAAACTCTCTGTACTTTGGGGATTTTTTAATTTTGTAGCATGGAAGCTGTATCCATACTGGAGGAAGAGAATAACTAGAGGAACACAAATGCTTCTCTCTAAGGAGTTGAAATGTGTAATACAGAAATTTTAATGGAAGGATACTGGGAAAGATATTCAACTTCTTACAGCTGTCATAAATAACGCACATGTTGAATTTAATGACCAATTATGGTCATTTATTATGGAAAACACAACCACCAAAATTTCATTTTGTGGTTCCATCATACAGCTCACAATGGACCAAATTCTCCATTAATCTGTTATTTGGGTCATTATTTATTTCCCATAAATGAAAAATAAACGGGTTTTAAAGTTCAGCACAGAGCATGGCTGGGATGGTGAGAATTGTGGATGGTAAAGAGAGCAAATGTCAAAACACACCCCAGAGTTACAAACCCATTTTCATTGAATTCAACCGGTAATGGCAATTTTGCAATGGAAAGAACATAGAACTCAGCAAAGACTGAAGATCTTAAGCCGTGCACGCAGGCTGCACCAGAACAGACAAGAACTATATTTCATAATTCCTTGAAGGTTGGCCCACCATATTGTAGCCAAACATTTGGCAATCATGAGACTACCTTAACATGCCAGAAGGTTTCCAAAAAGTTGAAAGGGCTTCAGTGAAATAAGACTGAACAAATATATACACCTTCCGAGACCACCTCGTCTCCAGTTATGTGTCACACATAGTTGAGGAAGCATCTGATTCCTCATTTTTACCATGTGTTCCTGATTCATTAGATAGCCCCTCAAAGCTAAGGGTAACTTTCCATGTTCTATTTTGCAGACAAGAGGAGGAGATGGGAAGATCAAAAGCAAAAACCCAGGTCTTCAATAACTCTCCAATTTAGTAGTCAGTAGAGGCACAATAGTATCTCCAGAGGGAACTTCTCTCACTGAATACGTGTTTAAGATGAAAATGATTATTCTGGATATATATTTCACTCTAGAAGCCAAATCAACTAGAATAAACTCAATACTCCTGTTCTAAAGTATAGCGCACCCCTACCTCTCTCCCCTCCTGATCCCCCATTAAATTTTTGCAAAGATCATAAACCACCCTTATCAAGACAGGAAATATGAAAATGTGGATTTTTTTCTTAGCAGACAAGAAATTGTGTAAGAGGTAGGCAAAGCTATAGGGAAGCAATCTCTGTGGAATAGAACTATCTGTTCTTGTTGGCTGTTAATCCAGATACTAATCTGGAGTAGTGTTGCAATTTTTGAACAGAATTTGGTTTTGAACAGAATTATATTCCTTCAGTACCTAATCCTCTTGAAGTTACCATCCCATTTCAGTATCAGAACAGACTGGAAGTTTCTTAAGACTAAATCAAGAACCTTTTGGAACAGCTACAGTGAGAGCAGGGTGAAAGCTGTTTGATCCTGAAGTAATGTCATGTCATAGACACGCATATTGGAGACAAAACCTCCTTTTCTGATCATAAAAATATAAGACAGCCACAGTATTTGGATGTCATCACCACTGCATGAACATATTAAAGTATCTGAGATGAAGTGGTATTTTGTGTGATTTGGCTTTAGGCAATTTTTCTTCCTGTTTCTCTATCATCAGCTTAAGATAGCAGAGACGCCAGTAAACTGTGTTTTTTACTCCATTCTTCTTGAGATCATCTGTCCCAATTAGGAAAGTAAATGTAAAATGAAAATGGAAAAGATTTATCCTTTTTCTTTGTTCTCCTGGAAGCTTCTTTGCTATCATATGAAAGTACAGTAGCATGAAACACACCAGAATCTAGCCTGCAACATATCAAAATAAGTTAAAAAAGAAAAAATAATCTGTATAATGTTGATCTGCGCCATATAACCACTTCCAGCCAAAAGTATCCTTGTGCTGTTACACCACCAAAAAACATTGTTCCACAAACATCCCAGGACGCATGTTTACCTGCTAAAAGAATGGGAAGCATCTGGATATATATCTGGATATATATCAGATAATACCTTAAAACTTTCTTCCACCTTTAGGCTGTCATGCTTCAGTTGCCAAGAAGTGACGAGTAGCTGAGGAGGAAGAAGGAGCAGCAGATGAAGCTGACAGGTTTTGATTCTCCACTTCTGTTTTTATGCCAATTAAACAGGACCTTCTGCAGGTGTTTCTGCCCCGGGGAGGCTGGGCAGA
Source organism: Patagioenas fasciata (assembly GCF_037038585.1). Classification (NCBI taxonomy): domain Eukaryota; kingdom Metazoa; phylum Chordata; class Aves; order Columbiformes; family Columbidae; genus Patagioenas; species Patagioenas fasciata. The sequence continues at coordinate 165,461,904 of NC_092521.1, read as the reverse complement.
GCAGTCGCTCCAAGATTGACCGGCACCGAGGGTTCCGAAATATCAGGTTTTGAAAACAGCAGCTGTTTTGGCAAAGCTCGTATGGCTGAAAGGAGTTGGCAGAGACTTAGAAAATCTGTCTTGTTTCTCAGCTGTCCCCTCACTTGGCCTTTAGAAACAGTTATTGCTCCGGTGAGATATTCTTGCAGACACACACACACTCTAGCAAGTTCCTGGACTTCCACGTTTATATTCGTCTATAGGAAGAGCCACATATTAGCCTAATTATACACCTCTCTTAATTGTTTTACCTAATATGCTTTCAGTTTCATTTTGTCCTGCCAAACACCGCTAACTTGCAAAATGCAAGATGCAAAAATGTCTTCATCATTTTCAGTTTGGTTTCCTATGAAAAGGAAGCTGCTGCGATGCTGTTGTATATCTGCCAGTCCCCACTATGCATTAAATATGTTGGCCAGTTTCAACCATCATTAAACAAGAGGTATATGTTTCAGAGATAGTCCGTCTGGTAACGATAGTCAGGAAGAAAGAGGAGATGGACTACAGCTGGTGTTGAAACTCTAAGAGTTGGATGTTCAGGATCTCAATGATATTTGACACCACAAAATCTGCAGAATGGAAAAGAAACCAGATTTTGTGAAGCCTCCTGCTAATGAAGGTCCTTATTCTTTCCTTTCTAAATCCCTTTGGCAAATAGCAGAGTCTGGTGAACTTTTATATAGTCAACCTTAAGTGCTATTGTTCATGCTGTAAAAATATGAAGATTATTTGTTTAATTACTCGGCTTCCTTCAGTTGTTAAAACTACATCAAGATACTCTTTATTTCTCAGTATATGCCATTCTGCATTTCATTAAACTGAGGCAGTTATTTAATGTTTGCAATATTCACATTCATGTCCTGATCTTCAGCTGGGGTAAAATTACTCTGACATAGGAATAAAAACTAGAATCACCTGAAGACCTCTCCCTCATTCTATCACTATATAATCTTCCCTTTACAATGTAGGAGAAAGTCTTCTATTAGTGTTATGGAATATTTAAAACCCATTCAAAAAGCTGTCAAGCTTGTTTTCAAAGCCATTTGGAATGAAAATCATTAAGAAAACCATTTTAAGAAATTTCATTAACACTGTTTCTCCCTTGAATTCATATTTTAGTTTGAAAGGTAATAGTGTGGTCATGCAAGTAAAAATTACCATAAATTTAATGAACTGCGGTGCTTAACGTAACAGAAAAGCTACCTGTTAAACAAGGCATTTCTTCATTTAAAAAGAGATAAGATGATAGCACATTTTTAACTGCTCTTTCCAGTGACAAGAACACAGCAAACATTACACTTGGCTGTATCCAGAAGTTAAATGATGAAGGCACTGCTTTCTACCTGTGATTTAGCAGACGACCACAACCTGTGTGCAGCTTCAAGCATTTGCATAACTAGACTTCAAGCATATGCTCAATCAATTTTTCTGAACCAGAGCCACATATTCTCTTCTGTGCAGTTTTCAACCTCTTCTAGCATCTGAACTTCAAGCACAACACAGTCCCCACTTAGAAATCCAACTAGATAATTAGTGTCTCGCAGGCTTTCATTAAGAAACCCTTTATATATAAATGGTGGATAGGATTTCAAGATCTGATATTTCACACATGGAGATACAAGAGGGTAATGGACAAAAATAATCCTTTCCAAGCTCAAATTAATAGCTGTTCTAACTGGGATACATAACAAATAAGTGTAGCAGCAATTTGCTCACTCTCTGATTAGAATAGGTTCACCATGTCAAAGAACAGGGAGACAGACACAGAAAATAATGCTCTATTAGAATTTACCATGAACTGTCATATTAAATCCATGTGATTCTTCAGGTTCTTTGCAGAAATATTACTTATTCTCTTTGCTTGCAAGGACTATAATGTTCAGGTTGCATTCCTCCCCTTGCTGGGCAATACTATGTAAAGCTGGAAGATATCCACTGTCATAATTAAAATGGCATGAATATCAATGACATTCCTAGCATAAGCACTTCATTTAAGGGTCTTTTATTAAAGGTAGGAATCAGGACCTACCTGTCTTATAAACTTCCAGGAGTGTCGTACTCTCAATCTGAGAAATCGTAACAGTAAGAGTTCTTGCAATATTCAAGAGATGAATCTTTGGGCTTAATTTTTCAGCTCTTAATTCTTAAAAATCTTAGATAAAAGCATTAGAAATAAGTGTACTCATTTCCTGTTTAATTGCTGCTTTTTTTGGCTTCTAGCTCTGTACAATAATAGGTTAAAGAACTTGTTCTGAGGACCAAGAACTGTTTTGAAAAGAGATTAACAAGCATGGGCAGAACGATCATGAGCAATGTGTTCAGTGGACTCAGGCCAGTTCCCAAAGGACTGTAACACTGCATTAGGCAAAATATTTGTACAACTCACAAAGCACTGAGCAGAAACAGAAACAGCATGATCTTCCTTTGATCTTTCCTAAGGGCAAAGATAAAAGGATACATAGAAAGGTATGGGAAATCTCACCTTACTGTTGCCAATACCTTTCAAGTCACAGGTTGTAGGTCCATCTTTCATGCCAGACCTTGTCCTGTGTATTTCCTGAGCACTCATGTGTAATAGATTTTCTCAATATGATTTTTTTTTTTTCTTAAAATACAGCTAACAGGAAACAGATGGTATCTAAGTAATTCCTCCTCCAAAGTAAAAAAGGACAAATATCGAACCAGAATAATGACTCAATGATTTACCAAGATCAAGTTATTTAAGGTTGCTACACTGGTATTAACTCCTACTTATATTACAATGTGTAGTTTGTAAATGAGACCGTACAGTGTGATTCAGAAAAACATCAAGTCTGCTCTGGATTCTACCTTTAACTTCCCATGTTATATACATCAAGTAATTTGATCTCAATGTCCCACATTTCTGCTACAAAGTGGCTAACATTCTTCATCCCTTAATTTATATTCTGTGTACATGTTTGTCTGCTTTTGTGCCTCAGACGTGGCACAATCCACATCTTAGAATAACAAGGGATGGGATTCATCTGGGCAGATGCAGGTGTCTACCTTTGATCTAGTGACTCCTGGGTCCCTCTATAATTGAAGGAAAGTAAAAGGCAGTTTGGGGGCACATAAATCTATAGTAAGGCATATGAATTATTCCCCCAACGCGTATCTGTTGGTTAGAAGAGCCTGGGATATCTGGTACAGATCTGAATGTCTACAGGTTAGGTGTCAAAAGCTATGTGGCACGAATCTCATCTAAGCTAATAAAAATGTTTTACTTTCACAACTGTACGACACTGATTTGACATGTAACTACTCTGAACACCTAGTGAAAGCAAAAAAACACCTGAAGAGTACTTATGTGTTTATAAATATATATGCACACATACACAGATGCAGAACACCCACATTTATGTCCATATATATAGAAGTATACCTTATATATACTGTCAGGATATGTTAAAGGGTTTGTATTCACACCATAACTAGTAACTGAGAGACTGGCAGGAAAAATAGTTGATATTCTGTTGTAGATGGCACCAACATGTAAGAGTTGTTGAGGTGTTCTCCTCATCATCATCAGACTCAAAATCCTCAGTCTCACGTTACCTTCACAAACTGTCCACGATGTACAGTCTGACTCTTCCATTCGGTGCAAACTGATAATGTAAGAACTGAGCAGCTTTATTCAAGTTACATAGAGAGTAAAGTTATTTTCTTAAAATCCCATGAAGTAGAATCAATAGCTGAACTCATTTGAACAGGCACAATCTAATTTTATGCAACAAGAGCACTCTTTTCAAGCATCAGAGCTGAAGTGGTTTATCCACATTACATATTTGCAGGTACACTGTACTCAGCCAGGCTGTAAATTATCCTTTCACATCCTTAGGTAAAATTGCAGAAGTCCTTGCTATAAAAATATGTAAGCAGGCACAAATGTGATGGGCATTTTAAGCTGAGATAACCTCCTGTGCCTAGTTCTTGAAAATGAACAGCTAGACTGTTGGCAATTATCTCTAATTACAGTTGGTGCAAAAAGGTTTTCATAATGCACTTTTGTATAATGTGCAACATTGAAATGCAGTCCCAAGGGTGAAACTTTTGTTCCCTTTTTCCATTAAGTGCACTTTAAAAAATAATAATTTGAAGATAATTCAGGAAGAAAGATAACACTCTGACATGGTCACTTAATAAACACATAAGACTTATTATTTCCCTCTCAAGAGGCCTGATCCTGTCCCAATGATCTAATATTAATCATCATATAACCATTTCATTATCAGAGCTGAAAGAAGAGACAGAAGTATCATTAAACCAATTTTCCAGATAAGAAAGCTACCACAAAAAGTTATTTGCAAATGTTCAGCATCAGAGCTAAGAAACTTGCTAGTCTGCAAACTCCCAGCCCAAGGGGGATCTGTAAGAGCCCCATAACTTTGTATTTGTCAAAAAAAACCACTCTCTGTCCATATATCAGCCTAAGTTTTAGGTTTTTTTGTTATTTTTTCAGCTTAGGATTTTGCCCTGTTCACATTGTGGAGATTAACTGTAAAGCAAAGAGATCAAGACCTCTTGATAGGAAAGCAAAAGGATAATCTTCCTTCAGTGGTAGGAACATAAATATTAGACTGGTCTTGTCAAACAGATCCTAATGTAAGACCTTGACAGATGCTTGAAATTTTGTCAATTCTTTAAACATTCCAACCAGAACTTTCTTTCTTGGACTGCTTTCTCAAGCTGAGCTCTGTTGGTAAACTACTGTTTCTGAGGAAACTTAGGGATTAAAATTCTCGCTTGTCTTAAACACTCTTGATAGGGGACATAAGGAGAGCTGAGATGAAGATTAAAAATAAGCCCTTATTTATGTTCTGGGTAAAAACTGAATTATTTAGTGCCTGTCTCCTCAAATGCTCCTTATGTTACCATACGTACCATGAAACCCTCAGTATTTACTGGATCATAACATTTGCCTGACCCACTGCATTTACCATGTTTAGAAGCATGACTGCTTTGAATACTCTGCTAAATGTAATTACTGGGAACAGCAAATATCAAGATTTTAACAGTACTCCCTGCATCTCTTAGTTCTTAGAAATTAGTTCAAATGTTCATTTGATCAGCCAAAAGAAAAGATAAATAGAAAAATAAAAATGTTACTTGTCTATAAGTTCTCTCATCTCAGGGTTCTGTTTAAGTCGTTTCTGAATAATAAAATTCATGAAAATCCCTCTGAAGCAGATGAGCTTCAGCATATCAGTCTTCAACAGCTACATAATTTGAAGGGTCTGATTCTGTGGAGGGTTGGTTGTGTTTTCTTGCCTGAAAATCAAAATAAATTGGTATCCCTTGAGTCATTATGTTCATTAGTCTCATAAATAGCACTGAAATAAAATAGAAAGGATTGTATGTGCAAAAGGCCTTGAGATCTGCAGATGAAGGTGCCTATACTATCCCCCCCCATTTTACAAATAGGAAAGAAAAGTGACTTATTCAAAATAATCTAGGAATAAACTCAGAAGTCAATCTTTCAAGTCTCAGTTCAGTGCTCTAGGCGTAGCTGGGCAACTTTATTTCAAAGCACCATTCCCTAATCAGGAGAAAATACGCTCTCTGCTGTAGTTTTTAAGTTGACGTGTTAATTATTTTACAGCAAACCATGTTGTAAAAAACCACACCACCAGCCATTAGGACTAAAAGAGTATTTAAAATTAATTTGATTATTCATGTGAGTACAAAACTACATCATGCAAGACTGAGCTCAAGGAGAATAACTCGAAGCAACACTTGAAAAAGTGGCCAACTGAACGTGGCAATTTCAGAAAATAGGTTATCTAGTTTACCCCAGAGAACTATTACAGCTGTATGAAAGAGCATGGTGTTTGCTTTGATATTCATGGTCACATTTCCAAACCAATGAGCACTATGATATGTTGGGTCTGATCTTCAGCTTTGTCAGGTGCTGCTCTGGCACTGTTAGTGGGCTGAATCTAGACAGTTTGCTAAGTTCTATGGACAAAAACACTGAGAAATACAGTTTTTTACATATAACTTACTTTAGACAATTCTAAGATATCCCTTAGGGCCCAAAAGAGAAAACCTTTTTACATGGAAAATTTTGTGGAACAGGAGGAGGTGTGTGCATCATGTCTTGCCTCAGAATCAGATATGTTGCCCTAGAAACACAGCAAAGAATATACTTTACAAAAGCAGCCTCTCTGCCATACAAAAAGATCAGCTGTCTCCATCGTGGTCCTACTTGGTGTAGTGACCATTCCAACAAATTTCAGGAATCTGCATTCATCTCAGGTTGGGAAGCTTAGAAATGTTCAAATATGTGCTTTTGAAGCACATCAGGGATCACTTCTGCTGAAGACCAGAGGAGGCGCAGTCTATCTCTGAGACCATGATCCTCAAAAAGGAACACCATGTATCCCCAAATGGACGGTCAGAAGATGTATGTGTGCAAGTGATTGTGGTATCAGCAGATAAGATGCTGGTGGCTAGCATGTTGCTATCTCTGTGCTGACTCTTTAAAGAACCAGCTCTAAGGAGAAGCCTTGGAAGCTGTGCTTCATGGCAGTATCTCCTAGTAGCATCTGCTAGTTTTCAACTTTACAAATGAAAGTTGGAGGAGTCATTGGTCAAGCAGCTGCTATGATCACCAGTTTGTAAGGAAAATCGGAGTTCCCACCAGTTGTGGTTAGAGAATATTAAGGAATAAACTCTTCTCACTGGGCTGGAGAGAGTGAGTTTTGCAAGCTCTTTTTTTTCGAAATAACAAGTGTAACTTTACAAGTGTACTGTCACCAATGAAAGTTAACTGGGTTGACAGGAAGACGATACATCGCGATGTTCTGAAGTTGCCCAAATAGGGGACATAACCCCAACAGAACTTCCCTAAATCAGGTACCAACTATTATCCTAGTTCCTGATGAACAGGATTCTTTAATTTTTTCTCCCACATTCTTTGGGTTTAGCCGGGCTGGAGGACAGCAACGATGCACCCCTCTTTCTCCACAGAACAAGGGCTCCTCTCTCTCAAATCTGTCTCTCTGCCACAAGCCTATGAAGTTCCACCTTATCTCTGAGCTCCATCCCCAAAAATTCAGTGGGAGATACAGAAAGGATATGCACTCAGAGGACTTCACATGATGAATTACTTGCAGTTAAGTAGCATAATAGATAAACTAGTGTTTCCAGAAACCCGCATTTTCCCACCTTAGATTCCTCACCAATATGGACAGTTCTTCAAGAAATTTTCAATCTGTTTTCTCCTCTGAACCAGCCTTCCTTGTATTCTCTCCCTTCTCTCTTTCCCTGCTTCAAGTATTTTTTTTTTCCTGCTTGCCTTAGAAAAATAAACTCTTTTAATGCCCTTTTCTGCTGTAGAGTGACTGACAAGAAACTTTTTCTTTTATAATGTCCAATCATACACTCAGGTGACTCCTTGATTAGCCACCTTAGGTGGTCAAAGTGCCCTTTTAATTGTGCGTTGCTAAGTTACCAAAGGTGGGATCTAGCAACACAGACACCTAAAAGGTAGGTATCTAATTTGGAGCTGATCATTCTTGTCACCCCTTTAATTGATAAAAGGAATTATTCAAGATATCTAAAAGTCTAGTGGTGTCTATCTTAGATTCTTAGGTTAGCATGACCTGAATTATTCTCTGTTGGTGATTATTTAACTGTAAGATGAACCTATCATACTAACTCGAATGTTTAGCTTTTATACAAGGTTATAATAATCCTACCCCAGTGTTATGACTCAGAGTTGTGAGTATGTATCTCCAGGAGATGATCCCATGCTGTGTTTTTAAGTCTTTCAGTGCTATAAGTTTGATTATCATTTCTAGAACAAGTATCGGAAAAAAAATAATATGGAAATGTTACTAGAGATTAATTCACACTACACTTTAATTAGAAATTCTGAAAGAACAAAGTGTCTGTTGAATCACAGTGATAACGCTAATACATGTATAATGAAAATAACTGTGTTTCTATGATAACCAACTACTGACAGGCTTAGTTGTTAACTTATTTTGCAGGGATGGTTTGAGGACACAACCATAGGGAAACTATACTGTCTTCTCTGAAAATGCATTTTCAGAGTATACACATAGAAGGGTCACTTGGCCTCTGAACTGCAGAATTCAAACAATACATAATTGCTTCCCTTCAATAAAAGGACATACTGACCTCCCTAAACATCTGGCCATCAGAAGCCAAAGGAAGAGGCCAAGACTAAGACAAGGTTATATTTGCCCTACTTCTTTTAAACTTTGTCAGGCAGGATGCTGAGTTAGGCAGAACTTCCATCTGACCAGAGCAAATATTGTTACAGTGCCTCAAATAAGCCATTAAACACAGCTGTTGTGGACTTAGGATGAGATATGACTAACACAGTGGTCAAAAACTCTGACAAAGTCTTCACTTATACATTTTCTACCTATACAGATTTTTCACTCCCCTCTTCTGAGGCCATTACAGAGAAATATTATTGCTAAGAGTTAAGGATATATGCAAGGGAGTGATAACTGCTTTATGGAATCTTTAAATATCACATATCAATAGAATAGAATAGAATAGAATAGAATAGAATAGAATAGAATAGAATAGAACTCAATATACATAATATAATGACATATCATATCATATCTCATATCATATCCGATCCATAATTGATATACTAACATATAATGTAATGCAATATAACATAGAAGAGTGTTCATAGCTATTTAGGTTTGGTGATCTGAAAATGTAGCTCTCTGGTTAGTAACAAATTAACAATATATATCCCTTGTCATATATTTTTTTATATTCTAATAGACAAAATGGACAAAGGTCTGAAGTAAGAATGTACCGTGTCATTATTTGCCAGTGCTTCAAAATTTTACTAAACATTATTTTTTATTCAAAAATGGCATTTTTCATTTTCACCCGTGGTGACATTCTGCTGGCAGTAAACGCTCTGTGAAATACAGTGGGATTCCAATTTTTCTTGTGCAGTTGTTTTTCAGAACCGCAGAAAAAGCAAAGCCAAAAAAAGAGCTTTCAGCACCAGATGTTCAAAGGTCAAAAAGCATTTATCATGGACTTGACAGGTTGCAGACACCTATAATATTTTTCAGAAAGTGAATCTCCTTCAGTCACAACCATAAGAATGACAGATGCTAAAGAGGAAAAACAACCCTCAAGCAGCCAGTGACATTTGGTCAGCTGAACCAACCCATAGACTCTGCTAATCAAGGTGTAGATTTACCTACTCATACAGTCAAGCAACAGCTTTTGAGACTAAGACAGGTGAGATATCCACATAGAGCTAGTAGATATATCACCATACGTAGGATCTGTGTCCGAAAGCAAACTCATGGTATTGCAAACAGACACAGAGGGGTGGGCAACTAAACCAGATCTCTGCTCAGCACAGAGGGAACTGAAACACACACCTCCTATGTGGATACCTGAATGTTTAGTTAAATTCAGTTGTTTTAATCTTTGGCTGAATCCCACTCCATCTGTTGTACATGTAGGTAGAGTCAAGTGGGCAGATCCAAGCATAACAGACACTACAGATCCCAAGGCTGGATTTTACTTTTTTAAATAGATTCACTGCATTATTTCAGTAGCAAGCACAACAAATAAGAAGGGCAATACTTGTGCCTCCCAAAGAAGCCCCTGTGAATATCGCCTGTTTTCTACAGCATTGCTAAGAGACATTCATCTGTTGTGGAAGTGGCTATGTATGGTGGCTGGGGTAAACAAAACAACCCAAACAAACACAAAAACAGTCCCTGCCTTGCAGCAGAGAGGCGACATGGACAGAATTGCAATCAAACAGAGCAGCTGTAGTAGAGATCTTACCACAGAAATCCCAGCAAAGCCACAGGGAGGGTGGTGGAGCAAAGTTAATCCTATTATAAATTAGCTTGTGTTTCCTGCTCTGAATGCTTGGACTACCCTCTTTGTTTCTAGAAAACATGATTTTGGAAGCTTAGCCTGCACAAACAACTCAGTCAACAAGTCCTGTGGCTACAGGAGAGAAACAGGACAGCTCTGGTTTGTACTGATTCGTGGCTATTTATTCAAGGTTTAAAGGTATGGTCATAGCTCACCAGAATCTAAATTCTTCTTTGAAAAATAAACATTGAATGAATGTGTTGACTAAGTTGTTCCTCTTTAACATCTGTCAGTGAATTGTGGTTTAGTGGGTTAGCTATATGTAAAACATACAGCAAATCCACAGACTGCAGTCTAATAAGAAAACAGGTCCTAATGCTCATAGATCTTACTCATACCTATTATCTGGTTAAAAGATTCATCCAACTACCCAACCTGCAGCAAAAGCAAATAAACCCTGAAAATAGGTGAGGATAGTTAATCACATATGGGATTGGCTAGACTTAAAACACAACTACGGTGCAAAGTCTACATACTATTTGTGCTAATGACTACATTTGTTGGGTTTTTCTGTTTGTGGGGTTTTTTTGTTGTTTTTTTAAGGTGTATTTACTTGAACTTCCCGACATATGTATCTGGCTTTAAAAAAATAATACATCTGCCTGTTTCACAGATATTTCAGGGTGCTTAATAGACATCAATGAAATTCAGAAACACTCAGATCAAAGGCCTTGCCCACATACATACGGTTGTCTAAATACTATACATGTTCTTCGGCAATTACATGTGTAATCCTGATTTAGAGAACAGAAAGTACTGGGTTTCAAAACAAATGCAAATGTACTTGTTATACTAGAACACGCTGGCAACTGCCAGGAAACCTAAAACAGGAGGGCAAGATAGGAGATATGAGCACCCTACTAACCACAGTGCTCTTCGGTTTGCCTATAGATCATCTGGCATAAAGCCCTCAAAGCAGAGGATGAATTCTGGTTATCACTTCAGTGTGTGATGCCTCAAAGATACTTATGGTCTTCGGTATCTCTTACCTTTCATAGTAGGCACTAAACATCCAGGCATAAATGACTGGATGTTTATTAGATATTGCTTGGCTGCTTTACTACCTATCCCTCCAGTTCCATAGAAACTGAATGGCATCTGTTCAGGCACAGCCTGCAGGATAATTTGAAGGTACAAAGACACCAGGTATTGATCTGGATGAGCAGAGGAGAAATGGTGATCAGCTTTATCTTTGACTGATCCCCTACACTACCTCCTATACCTGGAGTTTGTCTCACCAAATGCGAATCACATTTGAGGCAATTTGTCCTCTTCAGGTGGTTACTAAGAAAATCTTTGGTTGCTGTCTGTGCTCCTCGTATCAGTGGAAAATCCATCCAGAGGGGAACTTTTGAATGATTCAAAGGGCAAAGATTTGGTCACTTCTTTGTCTCTGAATGGTGGCAGATGTGTTTCCATCCTATGGCTGGAAGCTCACACACCATGCACAGTGTGTAATTAGGTAAGGAGAGATACTGAGATCACTGTAGTTAGTCTCAGCATTAATAAATACATGTCACATGCATTTTCTTAAGAAAACGCAAGCTAAATTATAATAGCTAAAGACTGGTTGCTTCGTACATGTCTGACAATTCTATTCTTCCCTTACAAAGTTGTGAAAGTTTAAAAGGAAAAAGAAGTCTTTGCTGTTCAGCATAGCTTCAATAAGACAGTTTTACATTAGGTGAATATTAAGTAATTGTTAAATAAAATCTTCAGGCATGATAAGCATATAAGAGCTTAATCTACTTCCTGTATAATTATCTGAAAATTCTACATGTAGCAATATGTAATTTAAACTATTCCTACAGTATAAAAATAGGATTTCAAACATGAGAGACACAGCTATCCTTAGAAAACAAATCATTCGCCTTTAACATGTTTTATATATTCATTTCTACAGACTTTAATGAGTTTCAGTGAATGCTTAAACACCAAACAAGAAGAATAAATATTTCTGAGTCTTGACCTCAAATGTACTGGGGAAAGCTCCCTAAAGCCAGATTTTAGAAACTTAAATGAATCACTGAATTAAGTCAACTGTAGACACTTACACCCCTGCTAACTTGGGGTACAGTATACACCCAAAAGAAAGAGAAATATTACTAATGAAGTGATTCAGTGTAACTATTTGGTTACCTAACCCACACTGTAGTACCAAAGGACCTGGGGAAAAAGTAAACAATTAATGTCAACAACTCTTTTCAATGTCCAGTATTGGCTGGAGCACCTGTAGGCCTAACTGACCATCTACTGACTGCAAATATTTAAGGAAGCCACACTTAAAAGTTCCATCTGCAAATATCTGGGTACCTGAGGTGGACATTTTAATTCTGGAGGGGCTCAGTATTTTTTGTCTTGTATTCTAAAAGCATGACTGAGTTCAGAAAGGAATTTCTAGATCATAAACTTTAGTTCTTAAAGCAAAAACATTCCAATATGCACAAAGACCTGCCAGCATGAATTGAGGTATTTTTGTTTGTTCATTTCCTGTTCATTTCTCTAATTTCTAGAAAAATACCTGTCATCTCTTTTGCATTATTTTATAGATGTGATTCATGAGTTTTATTCACATATGCATCAGGATTTCTTGCCCTGGGTCTGCACTGGTTTCGAACAATTAGAAGTGATCAGAAAGTATCTCAAAGAAAAACAACAGATGTGACTTTTTGTCTACACTCTATAAAAATGGCATTAAACCATTTTATTTTTATGAAACGTGAAATAGATCAGATTCAGCTGATTCTTAACGTAGCAACTAGACTGGCAATCCAGAAAATGATATAGAACAGTTGAAGTTGTTAGGGACTTCTGAAGAACATCCAGTCCAACTCCTCTGCTCAGAGAAAGGACAACTACAGCAGTTTGCTCAAAATTTTGTCCAGTTGGATTTTGAATGTCTCCAAGGATGGAGACTACAAAACCTCTCTGGGTAACCTGTTTCAGTGCTTGAACACTATGAGAGTAAATCTGTTACCAAAAACAAACAAACAAAAGTTTAAATGGGATTTCCTTCAGATTGCACTCACTACCTCTTGTCCTTTTACTTGGTGCCTTGTGAGTACCCCAGATGTTTTATTTGCTCCCCAACCCCCAAGTCAAGTATTTATACACATTGATAAGATCTCCCCCAAACCTTATTTTCTTCATGCTGAACTGTCCCAGCTCTCTCAGCCTCACCTTCTGAGACAAATGCTTTAATCATCTTTGTGGAACTGCTGTGGACTCACTCTACTGTGTCCATGCCTCTCTTGCACTGGGTAGTCCAGCACTGGATACATCCCTCCAAACACATCTCACTGGGGCTGAGTAGAGGGGAAGGATGACTTCCTTCAACCTGCTGATGATACTCATAATGCAGCCCAACACAGCTGTTTCATGGTTAACTTAGTGTCCACTAAGACCCTTCAGGTCTTCTCTGCAAAGCTGCTTTCCCACCTATCAGTCTCCAGCCTATACTATTCTGTTTCCCCAAAAATAAGACAGGGTCTTAATTAATTTTTGCTCCAAAAGATGCTTACTTTTTTACATGTATAAGTGCCTGGACACTATTTAAATTGACCTTTTTTATGAACTGCAACTAGGGCTTATTTTTGGAGTATGGCTTATATTTCAAGCATCCTCAAAAACCATGAAAAATCATGTTAGGTCTTATTTTTGGGGAAACACGGTACTGCCCTGGGTTATTTCTTCCCCAGTGCATGATTAGCATTGCCCTTTGTTGACCTTCATGAGATTCCTCTCTGTCCATTTTCCCAAACCAACAGGGTCCTTCTGAAGGAAAGAAAAACCACCTGGTCCACCATTCCTCCAGAATATTTACTGCCTCCAAAGTTGCAGAGGGTTTAGTCTGTCTCATCATTTATATAATTAATAAAAATACTACATGATATTGGTCCCAATATCAGCACCTGTGGTACAGCATTATTGACTTAACCTACTGCTGAACTTTTCCTGCTGCTGATCACAATCCTTTGATGTCAGCAATTCAAGCCAGTGTTCAATGCATTTATACCATGTTCATATGATCATACTTCTTGCATCATTTCCCAATGCACTCGTGGACCTGCTGAGCTGCCCCAACAGTTACATACAGAGAAAATATGTTAACCCAGACTTTGCAGTGCTGAAGATGAACACAGTGATCCCAGGGCCAGAAATATACTGGCTCGTGTTGAGCATTTAAAGCACCACGGCGAGCCGTGATTTACTCTGAGTCAGTCTGCCAGTCACAGTCATGCAGCTGATCCTAGGATTCATCTAATTTAATTTTAGCTGCCAAAAAGTTAACTGTCTGTTCTAAGCCAGTCTTTTAGGCTGACTGTGTTGTCAACACAAAAAGACAAGTACCCCCAGAGGGCGATTCATCCAACCTCTCTCTTTGCATCGACTCCGGAGAGAACTTAATGAATGGCTTAGATTAGATGTCTAATTATTAGATGGCGAAGGTTAGGGAAGATGAATCCCATCAGAAAAAAATGTGTTGTAGGAAACATTATGCATGCTCTGTGCCAGCTAAGGACACCTCTGTGCAGTGACACTTGGCAACATTCCAGCTCCTTTTTTCTTCCAAGTCATGAACACGGGAAAAAGCAGAAGGAGGGAACAACTTGACTTCTATATTCCTGGAGCAGTATATTTTTTTAATTTTTTCTTCTTTCTTTTTTATTTCTTATTTTTGTTTCTTTTTGTTTGTTTTTGCAGCTGTTTTTTTGTCCCTATGTTGAATTGAGAAGAAAGAAAGAAATACTCTTTGGAGTAGCATGGAATGAGTAAGTTGGGGTCAGTGTGCCCAGGCTTATTTGCTCTTCCCCATGCTGCTATTTTCTTGCATTGCCTGTTCTGCTATTATATTTTCTTGCATGGAGATGGATTGCATTCTCCTGCTTTAATACTAACAAGGCATTTGTGGTGTTGAAATAGCATGCAGAGGATATCCATAGAGTGAATGGAATGAAAATCAAGTTTCTGTACGAACAGCACAAGCAGGCTGACTTAGGTTTCCAAGGTAAATAAAGCCTAAATCTCCTTGTATGTCCATGCTCTGTTAACACACAAGCAATCAGAGCCATTGAGATTGATATTTGATACGTAAAATACGGTCTATGCCATGATTACTATGTAAGCAGATCCTTTGTGTTAACTTTCATTTCCTTCTCCAAAATAAAGCCTTTTAGTTTTGCTTCCAGATCCACAACTGTTCTTTGTGATGTCAAAAGTGAAGAAGCGATTCAATCTCTTTTTTCAGCATAGTATCTTAGTCTTGGTATGATGTGTTTATTTACTTCTTTTGCTTCATTGTAGCAATGATACTACAAAAAGAAATTCCTACTGCAGCTGCTACTGTAAGGCAGAGAAATTTGGCTAAGGGATGAAAAATCTCAATAGAGTAGGGGCAGAAACACTTGATGTGCTAGCATGCCCTGCAGATATGTTGGGTTTTGTCACCAGTTGTCCATCAATCTTCTCTCTGTTGCACACAGCAAGACCAGCTTTCACACAGTAAGAAATTTTAGAAAAAAATAATGCATTTTATAGAATCCTAGAAAGTGCTGAGTTGGAAGGGACATGCAAGGATCATTGAGTCCAACTCCTGTTCCTGCAATGATCTGTTGTTAGAGTCAAAACCCACTGAGTCAGAGATCAAGGCATGGACAAATCCACAGAGCAAGAGATCAAAAAAGCCATCCTTGGAGCTTCCGTCTTTTCTTCCAAATCTGAAAGATTTTTTTCATTTTGCCTGGATTCATCTTCTCTGTAGCCTCTAGTCAGTAGCTGTAGACAGGAACAATTCCCTCCAAAGTCTTCTCCTTTCCAGGCTCCAGTTTCCTTTAGGAAACTCTAGAATGAGGTGGCCACTGCTGAGGGACAACATGGTCCTCTGTGCTAAGGAACTTTCCTGCTTACTATTTATGGGGAAAATGTGAAGTTCAGAAACCATTTCTGTTGATCTTACTTAATCCATCTGTATGGTTACTGGATGGATGTGTTGAATAACTTAAAATGCCACTACCTACTACTCAATTCTTGGAGGATCAAGGAAAAATGATGTTTTGCAGCGATGATAATTCTGTCTGAAACTGTAGCATAATAACATATAATAATATAATAAAAGTTTTCATATTTGAAACTGTCTCCTAACAAAACTAATGTAAACATTAACAATAAACCTTCTTCCTTCGCCACACTCTACAATGAGTATTTAAACCTTACCTAACAGTTTCATATGAAAAAGAACTGCCGTAAACATTGTGAAGGAAACAACCTTTCCTGCCTTGCTTAAGAGCTCCTTTAGCAGTTGAAAAGGAATAAAAATTCCCAAGATCCCTATAAAACCATTAATGAATACATCAAAATTGTTCCAGAAGCAGTAATGCTCACTCCATAGCCCTTTTGCCAGTAGACTGATCATCAGTCTAGTCTTAGCTGGTTATACAAAAACATCTGTGGTCAAAGCATAAATAAGAAATCAACAGCGATTTTAAAATATTCAGTAATATTTATATATATTTTTGTCTAGCGCTGGCATCTTCGCCCTATTCTCTGCTATGACTGCATGGAAAGTCTAATTGTTTTAACCACCCAAGAGAAGACAACACCCTCCTGGGCTTGCTCTCAGTTTTATGAGTTGGAATTGAGGAATGAGTCACCTATAAGTTTAGGTCCCAGTTTAAGGGCTGTGCACTGTACCTGCCTGACATGTGGCTGACACTGCCCTAAATCCTTGTATATCCCAAGGTATTTCAAGTGGCCAGGTTACTTATGTTTAGGTGGGTGCACCCCATCTGGTTAATCTGTCCTGAACAAATTGAGGAGGTTGCATCTTGTGTAATATGCATATGTTTGCATTTAGCACCGTAGGTTACAGAAAAAGGAGAGAAGCTGGCATTTTTAAGTTGGATTCATCTGACATTTCAGCAGTGGGATTCAGTTGCAGACTAGGACACTTAAATGTGGGTTTTTGTTTTTATACATATATATGTCTGTGAACTGGCCATTATACATGGACAATAGAGTCTAGAAAACTATACCACTCTCCTGAACTAGATATTTAGGTATCTGTGACAGGCTCTACAAGCCCCATGCTGTTAGGAGCTCTGAAGTGAACTGACCAACCACCAGAAGGATTCCTGTTTTTCTGTGATGCCTGTAAAGGATGGACCAGTTAAGAAACAGATGAGCAATTTTTGGGTATCTACAACAAAATGAATTCAATTTCTAGAGCAATTCAGTTAAATTCTATAGCGCAGGAAATAGGCCTTAGGGTTACATCCATGACCATTTTTGGGCTCTTTAATGGAGAAAAAAATCTCTAATAATAACATTTTGGAGTACGCCAGCTTAAGTGAGCACTTCAAATAGTGGCCAAATATGCATTAAAAGCCATGTCACATGAGACCTATGAAAGTGCAAGAAAAAGATTTGTGCTATTGATAACCACACAAAAATCTATGATAAAACAATTCATTAGTGAGTATGCTGTTAATGTGCTTTTGAAGTCATACTGATGTGACAGTAAGCAGCAACACTAATAGCTTCTTGTCAAGTAAGTTATTCTTACCTGGTCATATGAACATATGTGTGAGAAGAGTGACTGTATGCAAATATGTACTAATTTAATTTTGTTATCTATATAATACAGTAGAAACCCAAGCCTCCAGCTTCCTTATGCATTGTTTCCTTTGAAAGGCATAGGTCATTAACTACCTCAAATAAATTGTTTGTGTTTAATGTTCGTGCTAAAAACCAATTCAGTGGCTCGAATTAAACTGGTGTTTTAATGAGTTGTAAAGCAGAACTGTGTAAAAAGGTCAAAACTGGATGTTATCCTTAGTTACCCAGAATCCCTGTACACTTACTGATAAAAACAAAACCAAAACAAAGTACCTACAAAAGGTAACCCACTTCATACTTTGCTATCTAACTAAATCATTTTAGATGAGTGAACAACTGTAGATGTCTATGTGTCTGTATGGGCCAAGACTATCTGAGGGTAGCTAAAGCAGAAATGTAAATACAGGTGTCTAAAGCTGAGTAAGATATTCCCATTTTAACAGATCTACATAGGTCTCACAGACTCAGAGGAGCTTATGACCATTGTAACTTCCCCCTGAAATATGGAAGAATCACACTGAGGAAGGGTTCTGCTACAAATACAGAGAAGTCCAAGTTCATGTTCACACATTGGGCACCCCTATGGAAAGATCCCTGGCCCAGCTCCATGACCAACATCAGCAATGTGGCATCACTTCAAGGGCTGAGAGAGGACCTTGAGGGCAGAGCAGTCTGGACTGTCACCAGTTGAGGTGGGAGGTATAAGACAGAAACTTCTCCTCTTCCATGACATTTTTTGGACATGCTCCAGCACCTCACTGTCTTTCTTGTAGTGAGGGGCCCAAAACTGAACCCAGGATTTGAGGTGTGGTCTCACCAGTACTGAATACAGGGGTCAGCAGGAGCTCTGAAGGCTTAAGCCCCTGGCTCAAATGGCAACCTAAATATGATTGCTGAAGATGACTAGCTGGAGAACACTGCTATTCAAGTACAGTCTATTCCCCTGTCGTTTGTTTGTTTTGTTTTGTTTGTTTTTATGGTGTTTTGTTTTGCTTGTTTGTTCTTCTGGTCATAAATCTCTGAGTGACTATTCAGTCGCACTGGGAAACTGAGGCATGAGCACATATGAGTAACTGACAGGAATTCTGAGATTCTCCATCCCTATTTTCTGTTTCTAAACCTTCCTGAATGTCCTGCACAGACCAGAATCTACTCTGGCATCTAATTCCTCAAAAAGCTTTTGTCAGTACAGGTCACTCCCAATTTTATTTTTTGTTTTCTTCTTTCCTTGCGGTTCCTCAGCATCCCTGGAGGGAGGGATAAAGCAAGGGAAGAGATAAGATATGAGTAAGAAAATACCACAGGAACCCTTGACAATTATGTTAGTAAGAATCAAATTTTGGAAAGCCAACAGGAAGACTGTTAACTCGTAAGAGTCATTATGTTAAAGAGCTAACATAGCAGCAAACAACATCAACCACAGAATGGCTGGACTGATTACTCAAATTAGGAGATAAATTGTAATTTTTCCAAATTTTCATACATAAACCCTTGTTCCCAAGCTTAACTAATCCCGAACCTACCTTACCTTTCTTCAGCTGGGTCATAATCAGTCTTTGGCTTGCTGTCTAGCTGAGGGACACATGTATTTGTCCATTTATCCCAACTCCTCTGAAATAAACATGCGTGCTGCTAGGTCTTCTTTCACAGCACATTAAGCAGTTAACTGGGCAGCTAGTGAGTTTATAGTGAAACATTTAGAGAGTGATTCTGTTGATCAGTTTTCTAATTCTGCACTAAGATGAGAAAAAATGCACCCTAGAAATCCCTGATGATTCTGGTCAGTCCTTTACTGACTGTTAAGGAACCCACTGTGTAGATATCTCAGAGAAGATATCTGCATCAAGTCAGGTGAATCCCAGTCTTGATGTGGTCCCATGGAAGCAATGAATAATCTGTATCTTCAGCAATAAACACTGGCACAGGCACCTGGAGAAGGTTTTTAGCAGATACATGGTGGAAAGCTGGAACATGGTTCAAAATATCATGGATGGTACCCAGCCTTGTGAAGATGTGAAAAGTGGCAGTGTTCTCAGTACATTTGAAAAATAAAACTGACATTCTACAGGCTCAAAAACATCATTATGGATAGCTGCATTCTCAAATTTGATGTCATACATTTCCCTGGTCTTGTTTGCAAATCCTTGGGGGGCACGGTTCCTAGTTTTAAGAGCATGGCAGTGTTTAGTCAGATATTGGATGGGCAATCCTTTCACTCAGAAGCTTCATTTATTTAGAGAGCCTCTTCATCTGCTTATTTATGCCACATGCAAAGTAGATGAAACAAAAGGAATGTGCATCTCCATTGCCTGCCTAGTAGGGTTTAAGCAAAAAACGGTTCATCCGCAGGCTCATCGTGTTCCATGTGCCTTTCCTGAAGGATTCAGACATGACCAGCAAGGAAAAATAACACCATAGCTGATTTATTAATGATTGTTCACTACAGACTTATTTTATAGTCATTGGAAAAAAATAGTTACAGGTAGAGATGACTTTTTGATTTCTCCAAAATTACCTGCATTAGAATAAGAGAAATTACCCTCTAAATATATATATATATATATATATATGTATGTATATTTGCTTCTCTGACTCTAAAGTGAGCTCAAAATTTGACATTTACCTTTTAAGTTCCTAAATTCAGGACAAACAGATTCTATCCTACATGTCCCATATTCAGGACAGTGAACTCAAGGGTTGTGACAACTTCCAGACAGCTTCTAAGTGAAAAAGGGACATAGTAGGTGTTGTAACACAACATGGAATTTTCAATTAACAAAGCAATTGACTTTCCTCTGCCAAGTAGTCAGGCAGGGAGTCATTGATCAGTGCCTAGAAAGCCATTGACTGACTCAGCCCAACATCAAAAGGCACCTTGCAGAGGCAGAAGCGTGAAAAACAACAGTGAGAAGGGCCATGTTATAAGGCTGAGTTCAAGATTTTGCCTTTCACAGGATTTCAGATGAATATGGCTCACCTCTCTGCTGGTTTGACTCATCGGTCTAGTGGCAGTGTCTCAAGGTAAAAAGAGAAATTTTGGTGATGTCACCAGAGACCTGAAGCTGCCCACATTGACTGGTAATAAATAAGTCCTGCCTACTACAATGACAAATGCTTTGGAAGAAGGAGAGGACAGATGTCCATACATCAGATGACTGAAATGTTATTTCCGCTTTAAGTATAGCATTACCTCAAAAAAGTGAATTTCTTGCAGATTTATCTCCTCTCTGGGACCTACTTTATAGGAATGTTTCACAGAAATCCCTGTCCCAGAGTCAGTCTCAGTCTTATTTACCTCATCATGTGTAGATGAGGTTCTTAGGGACATAGTTTAGAGCTGGAATTGACAGTGTTGGGTTGATGGTTGGACTTGATCATCTTGAAGTTCTTTTCCAGACAAACTGACTCTATGATTCTGTTATTCTATGACTTGGCAAACAAATAAGGATCTAAACCCTAGTGCTAACCACTTACTCCAGTAAGAAAAAGAAGTTTATAGCAGATCTTAGAACACTTTTAGACTGATCTATTAACTGCAAGTCCATGCAGAGCTGGTTATTTCTTGCCTTGTCACACAGCAATGAAAGGAATGTAAAGTCAAACAAAGAAAGGGGACTGAATCTGATTCCTTTACTAGTTGTTCATGACAAACATGAGCAATAATGTCAATAATTGCCTCTGCTGGTTGTGGAAGCAAAGGTTGAAAACAAGGAAGTCTGATGCTCATTTAGTGCATATGGCAGAGATTCTAAAACCCGCCAAGGAAGATCGACACAGAGACCAGCAGTGCAGCATCATCATGTTTCAGAAAACAAAAAAAGATGATGTTCAAAATCAATATTCTGGATTATTAGAAATAAAACCTGTAATTTTCAGGCCCTGGTCCTGAAATTACATTCCCACAGCTAAGAGCAGAAGAGTTCTCTTCCCATTTCTTTAGGAGGATGTAGCATGCAAGGCATTTTGATTTAGTACTTTTGTATAAATCCCATTAACTTCCCGCTGAACACAATGCGTACTCTTGAAAAAGGTGAAAGTAAAAAACATCTTTGTGTGTATTTTTCATCAAGTACACTGATGAAGGAAAATTCTTTCATTACTGCTCCTCTGTATGATTCTTTTCAGACCAGTAAAGATTCTCCTTAAATGAAGACTCACATGAAAAATGTAAGGAAATCTATAGTAGCAAAAGAACAGTAACTTAAAAAAATCCTCCCTGGCAACTGTATTTTGGGGTGGGGATTATTGTGGTGTTAACAGAATCTTGTGTTTGGCAGCAAACTCTGCTTCAGAGGAATAACAACCTCTGTCTCAAGATCAGTTTAAACATTCAGTTGCAGCCTGCGGGCACTCAGAAAAACTCTTTTTTTCCCTACTGTTCCCATGTTTTCTGGTTTTCCAGTTGGCAGTTGCGACCTATAAATAGCTGGAAAGACGATTAGTCTGAACGATAAGACTAAATGATTCACAAATGAAATAATTACACTGCATCTGTGCAGAGTTCTGCAGTCGAACTCTTAAACCTTGTCACTGGGCTTGGGGAAGAACCGAAGATAAGATCAAGACCTGTTTCACACCACTGTTCCCAGCATGTTAAAGAAGTTGTTCGTACTCCATGGTTACCATTTTTAAGGATCTGATCCAAAGCCCATTGTCTTCTAAAATGCCCAGGGCTTGGTTCTGCATTCCCCCACCAGCACATCTTTTTCATGTGTCTTTGCAGAAATTCAGCTGCAGGCAGCAATAGCGCAATTTGGTTTCATTAGGTGGAAAATCCAATCTCTTCATGCAGTGTTCATACAGCATCCTGTCTTTCAAATAATATTATTGTTGGCCTTGCTCAGATAGCTGAGTCAGAAAAGAAATGTTGTTGGTTTTTCACACTGGCTCTTGTTGTATTGATTTCTCTCCTGTGGTTTGTGCAACATGCTCCTTTTCAGGGGTTCCCAAGATTACTTCACTGCAGAAAGCAATGCCCTATTGCAAAGGACTTTGTGTTGCTGTAGAATGCCATCACATGGCATCGTCTTTTCAATATCTTTTCTGCCTGCTTTCTGAAGTTACATGACAAGTTTTAATTTCAATTACACATTCACAAAGTTCTATCACAGGGGAAAACAAAGAAAAAAGAAAAAAAGATTTTACAAGAACAAGATCACTTTGCTTGAAAGTTAGTAAGATCCCAGTGTGCAATGAAGTGTATTTATTTGGCTGCTTTATAAATAAAGACAGAGAAGCTCTGGTGTTGTGAGATGAGGTGATCTTCATCAAACTCAGATTCATTCAGAATTGCCATCAGAAGTTATTAAATTCCTCTACACGCTATCAAATTCCACTACCCCTCTATGTGGCCTTACCTCAGTGAATTTGTAGAGGTTTGTGGCACACGTAAATTCAACACAAAATCACAATTCAGCCACAGCAGAAGTATCAAATCACAATATGTGAAAATCCGCATTACTGTCCTGCTTTCTTTCTCCCATCTCTTACTGGTAACTATTTGCCATCTCATTCTTCTCCAAGACTGTTGGGGAAAAATGTAGAAAAAAACATTAATCATTTATACAGATGGCATAGGAAACGTATATCATGAAACAGGCTCTTTATTTCACAGTACCTTGCAATATGGAAATGTGAAGTGGTTCCATAATAAGGAGCCTTCTCTCAGGAAAAATGATTGTATCATATGTGAAATTATTCTGCAGTATGGCATCTACCTCTAATGACTACTGATTTCCAAGCAGAAAGGAAAAGTGGTCCACGCCATTCCAGGAGCAACAGCAGTGGGGGAGCAAAGGAAGGTGCACCAGGAGCTGAGGGTGACAGAAAGGCAGGTAAGACATTGTCCTCACCAACAAGGGCACAGATCCTTGTTGTCTGAGCAAGGAGAGGAAAGCACATCCAATGACAGCAGCCACCACCACCCAAGAACCTTGATGACCAGGGAAATTTGTAGAGATGCAGCAGAGCCAAGATCAAGCAAGGAAGATGTCAGCAAGGCAAAGTCAGGATCAGCAGGGCACAAGGCTGGGCACAAACTTACTTAGGCAAGGACCTAGGACAAGGACCTGACCCAGGACAAGGACCTGACCTTAAATGCAGCTCCTATACATACCCAGGGAGGCTTCTCATAAACATATATATATATTGTTTTCTGGTAATGCCACGACTGCCTCTTTCCAAAGGGCAAATCTCACTTTCCAAGAGAAAGTGCCTTAAGAGAAGGGAAATTGGATGCTGAAGCATATCAGGTTGGATTTATTAGTGGATTGTGACAGTGTGTTAAAAGGAAACCTAAAATTGATCTTACCTTCTGACTAAATCTGTTAGAGAAATCCATCAGGCTTGTAACATGCTCATTCAGCAAAGTGAGAACTGCAGATCTGCAGATACGTAGAACTGCAGACCTGCAGAATTGTCAGGTGTGGTCATGGAGCTGGAAGAAATTATCATCACCCAAGGCATTACTTTTCACTTGAGGGTCTATGTGGGCCTGCCAGACAGATGTAGTGAGCTGAGCTTCTTGTGGGGAAAATTCAAACATGGTAGTTATGGATGGGAAAAATCTCAAACAGCCTGTTGCTGTGGCATGACACTAAGGCAGCTACAGAGTAGAAAACAGAAACAAACAACAACAAACAAACAAAACAAACAAACAACTCAGCAGAGTGGAGTCAAAAATTCAAACCCAGAAATGTGACCGCCCAATGGAACAAAGTGCTAACTGACAAAAAGAAGCAGCGCTGATTAACAATATATATTGAAAACTAAGAGTGAGATCAGTGAAACACCACACAACGCACAGAGCATGGGCAGATGTATTTGCAAGCAATTAGTGCAGAATTGAAGCAGATCTACTATGGAGGAAGCGATGCAGCTGACCGATTTGAAGAAGAAGGAACAAAGGAAATTGGAGCTGATAAAGATTGTCTGGGAGTGTGGGACATCAGCTAGTGACATCAAAAGATGTCAGAGGGGCACACTGAAGAATAATTGAACAAATAATGACTTAGTCCAGTGGAAACACAGCCTAAGTAAGACAATGCTACTCAAGCTAAAACCTCTCATGCGTGTCTGTAAAGCAGGTATTACCATAAAAAGGCAGCAGATTGTAAAGCCCAGCTCTGTACCACAGGGCAGCTGTCACAAATGTTTGGAGAACAGAACAAATAAGTTAGTGATGGAAAACTATTTGCTCACATATTCTGATCATATGCATCTTCTTGTAGTCATCAAGCCAGGGAATTTGTTGAGCATGTTGGCAGAGATTCCAACAAAATTGGGAATTACTGAATAGCAATTAAATACCACAGCCAGAGCAAATAAAATGGGACAGAAAGGGGATCACCTTTAGTAGGCAGGTGGGATGGTCCTCGCTTCTCTGGAGACAAAGCACACACAGTCAAAGGCACCTGAGAAAAATGATGTCTCATTCTTCCAGCACCAGGAAGCACAACGACCAATTTAAGACCAACAAAGATTGTTTCAAGACATGTCCCTTGATTTAAACTGGTTTCTAATGCCATTTACAATACACAGGAAGGCGTGTGCTTTCAGTAGCAAGAGTCATCTGGAGACCCTCCAGTCAAAAACATCGTGTAAGCCTCTATTTGGAGAGGCATGGAAAAAATCAAGGCAGAGGAACAAAGAATCTAGATGACGGCACAGAGTTAGGAAAAAGATCCCAAGAAAAATGAAAGAAATCAAAACAGAGATGAACTAATGTTTTTTATATGTTCCTGAAGTTTTCTGCTTGCTACCCACACAGTACATGGCTGAAGAGATAAAGGAAGGAATCAAGTCTTGCAACCATATGCAAGGCTTCACAGTTGAAGCAAAATAGTGGTTGTGTGAGAAAATGCATAAGTCTTCCAATGTTATTAGACATGCTAATAGCTTAACAGAACTTTAGAGAAAAATGGAGCACAAACTTGTTAATTTGTCAAGGAGATACTTATCTTCATGATCTCATTTGTTCATGCTCTGAGTCACCACTAAAATCGTATTCGCTTACACATGTACTTTTTGGATAATTCATCACTACATAAAGCCTAATTCATAATTTCCAAAGGCACATGCATACTAAATCACTATGGAATTCTCTCCTGACAAATTGCTGACATACGAAACCAACACAAAAGCTTAATCTTTAATTTACTGTCTGAGACTACATTGCATATTTACAGAAAGCTCTCACATGACTGGCCGCATTATGCCAGATATCAAGTCGTCAGCAGCATCAGTCTCAGCTGAAGACTTTGACAGTAGTAACCACGAGAAGTGAAGCCCATCCAAGCACTGCATTAAGCAAGCAGGCACAAGCCTCATGAGAAATTTCTCAAGCTAAATTGAAAGTCAACAGATGTTAATAATTCACTGCGCCACTTTCAAGAACTGGTTGGAAATGGAGAACAAATATCAGCACAATATAGCAGCCTGCATTTTATCTGATTGAAAAGATGTTCAGCACTAAATGTTAATCTGTAGTTTTGCCTATTACAGTGCCTATGACAAACTCATACCAACACTCAGGCTAATGGTCCTTGACTAGTAAGCAAGGCTGCTAAGTTTACCAAGCAATTCTGCAGCCTGGATTTTCACTGAAATTAAAAAATAAAGGTATTTTGCTGAAGCCTGAAGCATGGAAGGAATAGCAACCTCTGGGGACATTCACCTATTGAAAAATGTGGCATTGTTTTGCAGTCTTGAAAACAAATCAAGACATTTTCATTACTTCTTCTGTTAGAGCACACAACTACCAACAGGCAGCGTTCTGATTAAAATTTTCATCTTTACTTCCTGAAAAACAAAATCTGCCAGGCAAATTCTGACTCCCATTCAACTCATAAAATGAGTGTGCAGTCTGGTGCACCAGCACATGCAAACTTGGGGATTATAAAGCTGATTACCTGTGCAAGATGTCAGTGTGTGATAGCAAGTAGTCAATGTACCTTCTGTTTCTGCAAATTCATTCTGTGGGACTACAGATCTATTACTTAAAATGAGATACACATTGTACAAAATACACTACAGTGCTTAAATATTAAGTGCAGAATTAATAACATGTTCAGAGAATCATAAAACAGTTGAGAGTGGCAGGGTCCCCTGATAATCATCTAGTCCAACCACACTGCTCAAGCAGGTGTCCCAGACTGTGTCCAGTATGGTTTTGAATATATCTGATGGGGACTCCACAACTCCTCTGGGCAACCTGTTACAGCCTTAGACCACCCTCATAGCAGAGAAAGTTTTTCTTACATTTAAAAGACATTTCCAGTATTTCTGTTTGTGCTCATTGCATCTTGTCCTGTCACTGGACATCACTGAGAAGAGCCTGGCTCCATCTTCTTCCCTTATTCCCATCAGGAATGAGTACACATTCAAACTGGCAGGTAATTTCAGAACAAATATTAAAACATATTGCACCAACATTTCTACTTCAAGGGGTTGATTGAGTACAAAGGCCTGCAAACAGACTGCCAGCACGGGATTTTGAATTCATAGAGTAATACATTAATATATACACAATATACACAACCAACAGAAGTGGTAACAAGCCCTGGATTTGTGGTAGCTCCTCACCAGGGGTTTGTTGGTTGGTTTGCATTTTTTTTTCCTATTGAACAGGACAAATGGCAAGGCTTACCAGAAAAACACACAGAAGCTTTAGAGCTTAATTGGCTTCTACATTTGGGTCAGCAAATGTTCCTGCTACAAAGCCAGTGAGGGATTCTTGCAACCTATTCATGTTTCTCACCAGCGCAACAGAAGCTAAAGAGATAGGCAACCATGGCTACCGTCGTGGGATCAGCAAACTTCTCTTCACAGCTGTAAATATTTGTAGTGGAGCCAATTAGAGGCAGCATGCTTTTGTCAGCATTGCCTAGGAAACATCGATACCTCCTCCAAAGAATCCCCCACCTCTCCTTATCCCGCTGGCATTTATTGAACAGTAGTGTCAGCTCCGGTGGCTAATGTTGCCTCCTACACAGACGGCGTTAGAAGCTCTGTTCGCACTGGTTGAGAATCTGCCTCTGACAAGGAACGAAGCTGCTTCTGGAGACACTGAGAGCCTTGGTTCTTGGTTCTCAGCTCCCCAGTGGGCCTATAAAACGAGTATGGAGGCCTCTGTGAAACATCCCAGGCAGTGAGTTTCTTTTAAACCAACTGAAAGATTTCAGGATTCTTTTATATAGCTATTTTTATACAAAATCCCTGTTTTGAGCAAATGCCTTTCAAGGTCATTTGGAGACTGATGCATCTGCTCACAGGGTAATTCCATAAGCAACAGAGCCACATGTATAGAAGTCATAGATACAACGCTATTTCCTTTCACTCAGCGTGCAAAAGCAAATATAACCTTATAAATCTGGGAAACGTTCAGAGAGCAATTCCCTTGCATCCTTCTGTGCAAGGTACCCCAAAACACAAGGTACTTACATGCAATATAACTCAGCTATAGATTTTTCAAAATACAAGGGTCTGTGTCTCCTGTCAGTTTTATACAGTCTTTACCTAATGTCTGAGCATCCTCGACTTGCACTTCTCAAGCACTTCACTGATGTTCAGGATAAATTCTAGTTTATGTTAAGAAAAGGTATAGCACATGGAGTAGGTCAGACGGTAATCCCAAACTTGATAATGTAGTTATACCATGCAGATGACAGGAGATCTGCAAAATTTCCTATTAGCTATCCTCTAACATTACCTCTCTGATTTTTAGAAGATTTCCAGCTCATTCTCAAGCTCTATGACACAGTCTTTCGTGGCAAAACACTTTAATATGGAATATGGCTATAAGCACATGCATTCCTGTTCAGTAGCTCTGTGCTTCATCTTAGTTCTCCCTGTTTTCTCTGGTTTCCTAATTTAAACAAAATATCATTCAAACAAGTTGCCTGGTGATCAGAGTAACAGGGCTGTGGTTCCACAGAGGAACTACATTATGTTGGGTGCATTAGGAGAATTTGTGCACTATTATGGCTCAAGTAAATGGCAGCCAAACCCACACTGAGTATGGTGCAAAGGCTGTGATGACTCTGCCCCGCTACACTAAATATTACTGCAAGGCATTTTCCACTGCCATACAGTCAGCAATATTGCAGCTGCCTAGCAGACATTGAAACAGGTAACACATATATGGCATGAAAGAAAATGTGCAGGAAAAACTTGTTAAAACAGCTCTAAAGCCTTTCCCAATTTTAAGTGAAGAGAGCCAAATGGGGGGAAGTTGTCAAATGGGATTATTTCTTTTGCAAACATTTTGGAAGCTGGTTAGTGTCTCTCCCTGCCCTCTTTAGTGATGCACTGACTGAAACTTCATTGTTTTCCAGCCAGAAGCAGTTGGCAACAACCACAACCACAGCAGAAATGGTAAATTATCAATGTCATAGGGTGAAGGAGCAGGAGTCACCAGCACCCTGCTAACATATACGAACGTGTCTAGTTTTACAGAGAAGTGGTGCAGTTGTTTACCATCAGATGGGATAACAAGATCATTGCTCAGGCACTCCAGGATGCAAACATCATCGACTGCCATGAACGGAAAGGTGACAGCTCATACTGTGATAACTACTATGGTACCTCATTTCTCATGCTGCTATATAAATCTTCAGGAGAATAACGGCCAACAGGCTTGCTCAAAAGACTAAAGAAAAAAAAAATCTCGGATGTCAATGCATCAAGATTAGGTTAATATAATTCTGTAGCTAGGCAGACTCAGATAGAACTGCAAGAAATATATTATACCTTCAGACTTACCAGCCTAACCTAATTATTATTAGAAAACTGCACACATATGGCTGTCCAGGAAACCTGGGAACTGCCATTCACTCAGTTCATTATCACAGAAGAGCAAGTGTCTTGGAACAAGATGGAACTCAAGCTCCTTTAGCTGCCAAAACCAGTACCACATAAGGCCATATCTTTGCAAGACTCCTGCCTAAAAGCTTCTACAAACCAATGCTTTTTTTTGTATCACAAGATGAAACATTTGAAGAGCTTATGCACAGTATCATTTTGTTGACAGCAGAATATTCATCTACAGACTAGTAAAGCCATTATCAAATCAGAGGTGAAAGAATTGCCAGTCCATTAATTCTGACAGTAATTGAGCTCTGCACACTAGAGGATGCACAGCTTATTACTGACCATGATGCTGTGTTGTCAAATGACTCATTTTTAATAACACTATGAAGAAAACAGAGATCCTATTCCAGTAACTTCAGCCATCTGGAAAATGTGTGCAGGTAGCAGTTTATATCAAGGGTAACATGCAAAACCATGGGCAAATGCCCATGTAGCTGAAGTCTCGCAGAGCAGAGTGAAAGCTGGAAGAACTTGACTTGTAGGGCTATGACCTATTTGAGGATGACCTCAAGCTTCTCTTGGTCTGTCTAGGCACCAGTAAATTAAGCAGGAGGGGAAAGGAATTGGATAATTAACCATCTAATCCCACGTTACTGTTATTTCCCATTCTACTTGCTATATTTGCTGTGAGACTTTGTGCCACAAGGATTACTTCCCAAATATCTACCGGGATTTGCATGTTACCCATAGATTCCTCCCATGTCTTCCCTACTGTCATAGACTGGTCAGTCAGGAAGAAATGGTGTTCCTGCTCTCAGAAGAGTTCATAATCACAGAACTAACAATTCAAGGAGCACCTGGGAAGGTGAATCACGCCAAAGGAGTGGCTCCGTCAGTCTATATGACACAATGCACTTTGTAGCTTTCTTTACCTTGTACCTCACTCTAGTTAGATTTTTCCACAAGGTTCAGTGTATTTGCATTACCAGACCAAGTCCTTCCTACTCAGCTTGAACATGCCTAGTGCTTAATGCTCTGTATTGTATCATCACCCATCTCACCAACCCCTGCAGGAGAAAGCACCCCCTTGTTTAGAAAAGTTATTTTCCCGTTATTTCTAAAAGGATTTTACCTATACATTGTGCAGCAACTTAGTCATATAAATATGAAGTTGTGGTCTGATCTGACACTTCTTACCACAAGGCACTCCATCCCTACATAACATGGTATGAGAAGGAAACTCTCAGGATTACAGTTTTTTTGTAGATTATGGTCCTCTGGGAATCGTATCTTCAGTCATGATGTTTTGGAACATCAGCTCTGACTTGTCACAGAACAAAGATCCCTGCATGAACTGAAGAAGAACGCATTTCATCCTACTGGTCCACCTGAACACACCATGATAAATTTCTGCTAGTCTGGAGAGTCTGTGTTAATGATCTGAAAGTCCAGCATCCCAGTGAGGTGAATCTGCATGTAAATGTGACAAAAGGTGAAAGAATTCTACATATTCACTTAATGTTTCTCTCACATACAAAGGATCATCAAAACTAGGAGACCAAATACACTCTCACTGTCCAGTGAGGACACAATTGTTTAATTTATTTGTTCAAAGGCATTTATTTTTCAATCAAGTATTCCACAATTCCTGTCATCCCTTCTTCAACATCTCTAACTTACAGCAGAATAAAACACATCAAACTTTCACTGTGCTGCTCTGTAAATTGTACTGGTCATGCCTGGATGTCACAGCTTCCATATCATCCAATTTTGTCTAGCCACAGAAAAAATACCTATCTGCCTTTTACAAACTCAGACTTTTCAGAGAATGGGGAGCCAGACTGTGGACCACAGCAGGCTCCAGCTGAGCCTTGGGAAAATGCTGAATAGAATATGAATTCAACATGAACAAACCACTAAGATGCTATCACTGAAGCCACTGGGGATGTGAAGATCTGACAAGCAGTGTAAAGAGGGATGAAAAGAGGCAGAGAATAGAGAGATTAATAGTTATAAATTCATGTGCAATGAGTTTAAAAGCTTGAGATTATGTGATGTTCAAGAGAGCTCCTACCACCTACAGGAGATTCGGACAAGTGCACAGGTCACACACACAAAGCCACTGCAAAATATCACTGTCTCTCCTTCTAGGTCATGCTCAGTACCAGTTCTCAGTGCGCAACATCTATTAAACGCCAATTTTGCTTCTATTACTTACAAAATGGGGTTTATTTCATATTTGAATCATGCTTCTGTAATAATGCAAAAGATAATGCTTTCTATGTGGTCTTTTTTTTCGTGCTTCATGGAGAAACAGGGCTGGAAGGGGTGAGGGAGAAGGGGAGGTCAGCGTGCAGTGGGCATTACTCTGTGAAAACTTCAGTGTGAAGCACAGTACAGAGTGTTTATGGACCTTGCCTCTTCTTGACAAGCAGGCTTGACAAGCACAGCACGGCTTAAACCTAAAGCAAACCCAGTTTCCATCGTGTCCCCCCTCAGCTCTCCCAGCCCGGCATCTTCCTGCAGCTGGGTGCACTGACGGGTATCACCAGTTCAGGAATCAGATGCTTTACCAAATGAACTTACTACTACCTCCTCCTTCACCTATAGAAACTGTGCTTGTGCCCAGACCATAAACACACCACTGAACTATACTGTCAACAGGAATACATGCCTCTTTTCCTTCCTCCCTCTTCTTCCTTCCTCCCTCCTCTTCCTTCCTCCTCCTTTGAACTTTTTCACCTTAACCCAACCAAGGGTTAACAGAACATTCCCATTTGCTGGTTACTTCAGTGGTGAGCCTACCATCCCTGCCTGCACTTCACACCAACACATGCATTTCAAGACAAGAATCCAGATCTTCTCAGCTAATGACACCAAGTATTCTAAGTTATTTTATGTTACTTCATCCATTTCCTGTTCATTATTGAGAAGGAAAGCAGGAAAAGGGGTAGAAAAGTATGGTAGGTACTTTAACAGTCCTTTGCAAAATGTCCTTTGCAAAAGAACATTCTACCTACCTCTGTGAATGGCTGGTGTGTCATTACACCAGGAGCCTGTGAAACAGTCCACTCTCTTGTCTTTCAAAGCTAAAAGTTTCATTTCCAAACTTGCCAGTTCCCTCATCATCAAGAACCCCTCTGTTATATTCAGTCCATTTGCAGGCTTCTTCATTCTCTTAAAGTAATAAGCAGAAATATCATAGGTGCTTTTACAAGTATTTTTTTTTTTCCTTGTAATTTTGAAATCTGAGTTTCATTTTTCAAAGCCTTATAAAAATTCCAAGCAGTGGGTAAAATGATGTGACCCACTTTGTACAAGAGGACAGTCTAGAAGCTGTTAATGGCATCCCTCAGGCCTCAGGAACACTGAATACCAGGAGCAACCTTTGAATTCTCTGTCTCAGAAGATGGCTAACGATTTCACTCTGGGCTTTTTGAGGAGTGGTTCATGTACTGAAGCTTAAATGTACATCAGGTCTACTCATTATAGAAATGAGAGTCAAGGAACATCAGTTCCCACATGGTAATGGAGCAAGTCCAAGGATCACTACACTTGCCCAGATCTATTCTTTCTAGCAAAGTAACCAGCAAAAGAAAAACCTACTTTTTTTCCAAGGTGCTATATATACAACGATACATAAATTTATACATAGGAGACTGAACTAAAGAGAGCGGGTTCTTAAAAGCAGGAAGATTATTCTCCCATGAATCTGCATTCCAAGTTCTCTGATCACCAGGCACTGTTTAGACATGGTAGCAGATCTATAAAAGGTTTATCTTCTTTGCGGAATCCTCTTCTTGTTAGAAAGCCTTGAGGATAACCTTGCAGACAGCCAGAATTTCTTCCAGTACTTTTATTTTTCATCGGCTCCTTTTGAAACTTTTGCAGTTCATTTTTCAATTCGGTCGTACAGCACACTGAAACCAATAAGAACAACTCGCAGCACTCTTTAAATTTAAGTGGTTCTCCCTGTCGTGTCTGATAGTTTTTTGGATTGTTAATTAATAACAGTCCTAGGCAGTACTACAAAGCTTCTCACAATAAAAACCAAAACCAAACAAACCACACACAAAACCAAAACCACAACCAAACAAAACAAAACCACAGAAAAGAAGCAGTAAAACCAGCATGTTTTTACTCCATGCTCAGTTTTCACACTGTGCACCCTTCCTTCCCCTTGTGAATTTAAGGCACTTGAAGCTTACTGACCCTGTTAGCAGAACTCTGTTGGGAGCCACAGTTTAAAACTGAAAATATCTAACTGCATATATCAATTCAGCAGGCCACTGGTGTTTTGAGAAATTGAATTGCCTTTGGGAAAAAGTTAACTTTGTCATTGCATGCTGACGAAGCAGAAAAGCTCACTGGTTAAGCTGAGCACAGGCTCTGTTATCCTCCTGTAACAGGGAAAGTTAGAGACTGTCAATTAGGAAATTGGAAGAAAAATACACTATTGAGGAAGAGGGGAAGCTGAATGACAGTCAAACAAGAGCTAAACAAGAGCGGTCCAGGATGAGAAGAGTGAAAAATGACCATGAGGTCAGGTGAAAAGAAAATGGGAAAAATTTAAAGAAGTCGTAGAGAAGAACTGGAATAAACATTTCCAAAGAGCCTCAGCCAAAAAATCATGAACTTTTACACTGAGAACTGCATGGCAATGGAGTCTGGACTTTGCAGGGAGTGACTGATAACAAACACCTGAGATAATTCTTGCTAGATACAGGCAAGTGTTGCAGACGTTGCCGTCAGATTTTATTCTACATATGCTGCTTTTTGGTAGCTGAGGCTGCCAGCTCAAGGGGAGGTTTGTGAGAAGAAGTTTTCTCTTCTGTCCTCACCTTAGAGATGAGGGAAGAACTTGTGGAAAATTCCTCGAGGCACAGAAATGGTCATTGTCAATGTTAGAATTCGTGTTATTACTCATCTTGCTCTCACTCCCTCACTTCTGCCTCATTCTTTCTTTCATATTGTACCCCAAATATCTACAGGCTTGCTCAAAACACCCAGTCACTTGCCACAGAAATAATCTACACCTGACCCAGGCTGATCTGGAAGAATGGCATTTATAAAGAACTGGCTATAACACTGATCCACTGGTTCAATGAGGAAAAGGGAAGAAGAAAACAAGAAAACCATCATTTGTAAAAGCTGTTTCCTGAAAGACAAAAATTAAATAAATCAAATGGAGTAACTCTGAAGTCCAAAAATGCTAATGTCGAATGGAAAGTGCATGTTCAGAGCCAGCTTTGACTCCTAGAACTGCATTTCTGCCTTTGAAGTATCTTTGGGCTGATAATGAAACTGCTCTCAGCAGGAAAAAGGAAAAAAAGAACGACAACAACTTCTCAAAGAAATGAAAAGGCTTTCTACTCTCAAGTTGTGAACGAGAGCCAGTGGCAAACTGGATGTAAGGCAGAATTAAAGTCTATTATGTCTTCTCTGTGAGAGGCTCCTTGCTGATACTTCAAAGACAAGAGATAACACAACTTTCTCCTCAAGATCATACACAGCCCTCCAGCAATATCACCTCTTCAGAAGGCACATCAGTACCTACAACCTGAAAAATACTGGGGAATGAGAGGGAACAGCTTCTATCAAACACCCTGCACCTGGCCTGTGTAACTTCTGGCCCTCTATGGCCCGTGTATGAGCAAATCACTGTCAGGATAACAAGCTACATCTGAGAAGGCATTTGTTCCCAGTAAAAGTAGGTTAATGTTCATTGAGGAGCACTTCACTGTGTGTGATAGACAGTGTGGTGAGACAAAAACTGTCTGAGGACTCATGGGGGAATGGGAAGGGCTTTGTGCAGCCCCCAGCAGAGCTGCAGAAGTTGAGGTTTTCACAGATAAGGAGCTTCTACAGGGGCCCTCATCCCATTCCAGCAGTGGGAGGGAGAACCACATGCACAAAGGTAGCACAAGCTGCTAAGAACCACCCCAAGACACTCGCCTCGTATCCTGGAAGTATTAGGGGAAGATTTTGGCACGACACTAAGTGCCTGAGCAGCTGGACGAGCAGATCCTGGGGCACCACATGGGGAGATGAGAAGAGCCAGAGCAGTGAAAGGTGAGGGTTGGGACAGGGGCACAGGCCTGTAAAGATAGAAGGCACAGAGAAGCAAGAAGACTATGTGAAAGAGCAGAGAAAAAATTTTGGCTTTTATAAATATATATTTTTTAAAAATTATTATTATTATTATTATTTTTTAACCAGAGTTTGAAGGTAGCACAGGGTGACCTTAGGCTCTGTGAGTCACATCCTGACCCAGACCAGCCAAGTTCAGAGATGACTCAGTCAGAAAGAGGGTGGGATATAAGCAACAGGCACTGAGATGACTTCTCCCCATCTCCCCTGACATAAAGACACTGAAAGTGAGACTGAGCTCATGAAAGCATGAAGCCTTGGAAGCTTTGCTTTTGTGGTGTGTTCTATTTCATTTTAAGTATTTATTTTCAGCCCCAGCAGCCAGCTCATAGAAAAAAAAAAAAATGTATAGAGAAGGATTATGAGTGATGTGCAGGTTAGAAGCCATAAAAGCACGAGGAAAGGAAATCAGTGGGTAGTTATTACCATGGTGAGGTTGTACATCCATGCCAGAGTGCACGGTGACTTAAAACAGGAGCAAACATCCCAATTTTTAGGCTGGGCTGTTCTGACATAGGGAAGGAACATCTTTGTCTTCTGTGGGAGCTGCCACAGTGAAGGGGCTTCCACATAGAATGAGGGACTTAGAATCATAGAATCAGTTCAGTTGGAAGAGACCCTCAGGATCACTGAGTCCAACCATAACCTCACCTAACACCAGCACTAAACCATGTCACTAAGAACCTCATCTACGTGTCTTTATAATGCTCCAGGGATGGTGACTCCACCACTTCCCTGGGGAGCCTGTTCCAATATTCAACAGCCCTTTCTGAGAATATTTTTTTCCTAATATTCAATCTAAACCTCCCCTGGCGCAACTTGAGCCCTTTCTTCTTGTCCTATCACTTACTACTTGGGAGAAGAGACCAACACCCTCCATGCTCCAACCTCCTTTCAGGTCGTTGTAGACAGTTGTAGACTTGTGGAGCAGCAGAGATCCCCTCAGAGTAAGGAACATGAACCACAGCCCCATCCCAGCACCTGCAGCCATCTGCAGCTCCTTGTGCAGACTCACTCCCCTCCATCTCTCATTACCAGCTGCAACAGTGGTGCTTTCTCCAGGTGTTACCTGTGCAGGGTTAGTCCTCAATGCAACAAGATCTGGGCAACCATTCAACACAGCTCCAAAGTTTTACCTTTTCTGCAAACACAGCAAACATTGCTTTGCTTAAAAAAACTATTTCAAGAGGAAAACACTATTTCATTTGCATATTTTTGAAGAATAGGATGTTTGCCTTCCCTAGACTTCCTCATTGCCATGAATGTCAGTTAATGTATATTTAAATCAGTGTCTCATCAGCACACGTGATAATGAGGAAAACAATTTCTTAAACAATAGGTACACTTTCTATGGAAAATGCCTGTGTTATAAATTATTTTATTTATTATCTGTCCTCCGTGGCAAAGCAAAATTTAAAAGGAAACAAATAAATAAATAAACAAACCCTTTATGGTTCCTGCTTCTGATTCTCACTGAATTTACATTCGCCAAAGCCTTGACCACCAGGTGGGCAATATTACAGAATTGTAATGCAGGCTTGCAGCTGCAAATACCAAACATTGCTTGTGGAGACTAGCCGTTAAACCTTTCAGATTCTGAAAATGTCTCCTGTGGAAGGTGAAATAGCTGAAAAATGACACCTGGAGATAGCACGTTGGGTGAAGAAAAAAAGCTAGACTCAGTATTGACAGAGTACAACACATTAATACTTATGAATAAACTACACTCTTCTGTTAGTGCCTATGGGTACTGTTTCTCTTTCTTTAGTTGCCCTCTCAGTGGTGGATGAGCAGTGTCAGACGTTTGCACAAAATATCTTGCCCTGTTAATTGGTGCACCCTGCTGAGGGGATCCAGGCATCTTTCCATAATTCTGTTCAACAAACTCCTGAAGGATGACAGGGACCATGTTTCTGTTAAGGGCATCAAATAGCAAGGGAAGAGAGGAAAGCTGAGAATGAGAAAAGAATACATAATTTTAAGTGTAGCAACCATTGCATACTTCATAGTTTTGCCTTTTGCCTAATAAATTCAGACCTGAATCCAATATTCAAAATGACACAAACAGGTGCATCTTTCTTTGGGTAAATAACTGCACTAAGACAAATGCTTAGTGGTTATAGCAGCCTACAGCAGGGAATAATCCATCTCAGTCTGTACCAATATTACATAATCTTTATAGAATGTATTAAAAACATGTATCTTTAGCTAAGCTTGATGCATTAGGTTTGGACCAAAAAATCAGATTTAGCCAACTACATGATTTTGGTATTTATGTTGCAGACTTTGATGTCTTAGTGGCCATATTCAGTATTTCATAAGCAAACTTGTCTTCAGTGCGAAAGTGTCCTTGTTTGCGTGATCTGCTGTTCATCTCAAGAGATATGATCCCGTGAGCCTGGAACATGGAAAAAACCTGACATTGCTTGAAGAACTAAAAAAACTGAAGTGACAGTTATATACAGCAATAGCCAGTCCTGACAAAGATTAAAACATATTTTGTGTGCTTGGATGGAAAAGATTTTGTAAGTGGACCACACTTTCATTCCCTGCAGGGAACGGGTTTAACTTCAGCTGTCACTTCAATTATAATTTACAGTGATGTGACATTTTCACACAGGTCATGTGTCGGCAGGTGTGAAAGATATAGAAACCAATACTCACACTGGGTTTGCGACTAATACAAACCAAACACCAACACAGTAACATGCAAATTAAACAGCATAACGTGTCTATAGGTAACAGTAGCATGAACGACTGATCTTCAAAGGTGCTGAATATTATAAGAATATGCATGGCATCAAAGAAGAGGTCTCAAGAAGTTCGAAAACTGAAGTGATTTCCTTCTTGTTTCTTCGTTGCTGCTGCCCTGAATAAATAGTGAATTTACACCTAATGAGGAAAGTACAGAGGAGTCACTGAAGTCCCTGGCTTTGCAAACCTGAGCGCAGACTCCCAGGAAAAACCAGAGCTCTTCACATCAGCAGAGAAATGCTAAAAATTTAATAGTATGGATTAGCGCCCACATTGCCTGTTTCCCACCACTGTTTAGTTTTGATAATGTGTCTGTAGCCCTGGAGGACAAATAAAATTAGATTTTTTTGGTCTTTTTTCCAGTTGTCTTGGACAACTGTTGTCTTTTGTGACTATTGTCCACCAACAGCCGGGCTGCTAGATAGGGTACTTTTTGGACACAAGACGTTGCAGCCTCTATTGCTACCACAATGAAAGAAGACAGCTCAGACACCTTGCGGATTACGTGATCTGATTTTCATGGCATAATTCCCTTTGCAATCAAAAGTAAAGACACTGGCACTGTCTGCAGGATTTTATAAGAACATAATGAACTTTATGTGTTTTGGAGGGGGGGAAACAATCGAGGCAATAGCGTGAATATGGATGCAAAAGTCTGCATCAGGCTGGTAACCAAGCAACAACAGCAACCCAACCTTGAAAAGACTTTTATCTAACATGCTGTTAATACAGCAAGTCAGACACCAGGGGAAAGTGTGTGGCTGGTGTCAGCTAACATTTTTCTGTAAATTAGTTTTGATAACATCTTTCATAGCCTAAGTCCATGAAGCAGGAGCACAGCCTCCCACAAAGCTGGAATGAGGTATATTAATTATCACCACACCATTGCACTGCTGGCATAGAGACCTTTTTGCTGACAACTCTTTGCCCTTGGAGCAGTATCTCTGTTGCTGAAAACTCCAGATTGGAGAGAGAAACTCCTCAAGATTTTTGGCAGGGAATTTCTGGTGGCAGAACTCCTAAGAACAAAACACACAAGGCTCAAGAAAATTACTCCCTTTCCTTTTCATACTCCTCCAGAATCAAGTCCATGGGAAACAACTGTTAGCCCAAATAAGTGCCAGCACACAAGATCTACTTGCATGCATGAGGTAAGTGATCTCTGTTTGTTTGTTTGTTTGTTTGTTTAATTCCACAGTGTCCTTCTGACCAAACTGGGGAGTCATGGACAGGATGGACTTCCAGGTGGCTGCAGAAGTGGTCAGATCAGCAGGATGAAAAAGCAGCTATCAATAGTTCAAAGTCTAACTGGATATGAGCAGTGCTCCTCAGGGGTGACATGTCCCACTGGAGTCAAATTGTAGCTAGACAACCCCCAACACAGTTGGAGCTTTGAAAATGACCTTGTTTTCACAAATCATGACTCTAACGAGGCTTTAGCTCTCAGGATTGAAAACAGCAGGATAAGAAGATCCTATTTCTGTGAAAAGACAGCAGCAGGGTTGGGCCCAAGAGCTGTAGTGCAGGAAAAAAGAATCAGAAACAATGAGTACTTTTGACCATCAAAGTTTTAGAGCATGTTTGGCCTGTATATTGCAACCCAAGAAAAGCAGCTGGTCGGTGCCTTGCCAAAGAGCACTTAATGAGTAGACACCAGAAAGTGAAATAAGCAAGCAAAACAAATACTTTTCACCTGTTTTATTTCAATTGGTGTAACTGTTAGGAAGAGATTGAACAATCATGTCCATACTTTCTCACCCGTACATTTACCTTTGATGGAGAACAAATGATATGTGGAGAGTAACCTACTAGTTCCCTTAGCAAGTGTATTAGTTGAGACCACAGGTTCTTAAACGGTGTTTTTCACATCCGACATGTCAATATAATGTCAATATAAACAGCAGCTGTTACTCTTGATTTAGAGGAGCACAGCGATAACACATGAAGTCCAATGGTGCTTCCAGCTCAGAGCCACCACACAGTGGACACAGAGAAATCACTGTCCTGTCTCTTCCTTCCTTGCACTGCAGAGCCTGTCTCAGCAGTAAAGCTCCACTGGCAATCACATGAATTAACAGATCAGGAAACTTTCGTCCATGGTTGTTTATGGCTACTTGTGTACCTACCAGGTAGCTTCTCCATTCTCAATATGACATCATGGCTTTGGTATTACCTGCAGCTGTTTAAATCATGAGACATCCCAAGGCAAGATGGGAATGTGTCTTCACCATAAATGAACTCTTATCCCATGAGCAATATAAACTATTCCTGTGGTAGGTTGATTTAGTATAAGACTCATCACAAACCAGTTATCACAGGAAAAGCAGGCAACTGTGCACATGAGTATCTGCTGCCTCGCAATCAGAAAAAGCATTAATAGAGAACCTCCCAAAAGATGGACAACAGCAGTTCCATGCAATTACTAGAACAACTTTATAAAAAACAAGACCCAGATGCAGACATCTGTTAACAATAAAAGCTGACATGATGCATTTATGTATCACACAAAACATAATCAAGACTCAATCTGCTAGGTTTTATTCTCAGTGTTGTTAAGAATTCAAAGTGCATTTTCATGTACATGATCATTTTACTTAAAAAGCATCTGTCTTGCAGCCATTTGTACTCAAATGGACTCATTTCACACCAGACAGATTCTGTTACTGTTGTCACCCTTCAAGGATGTAAAAAGGTCAACTGAATTAACTGACATTTTGAAACATTGGCAACTACTCATTAGATCACAGGCTATTCCTACATTCTGTTCATTGACTTCTCAACACTAGAAATCCCATAACCAATGTAAACCACTCTTTTGATAGTGCGAGATGAGTTTGTGAAAGATGCAGCACCAAAAGAAATACCAATAAAAAACATTTGCTTTTAGGCATTTTAGTCTGATGGATTCAGTTGCACTAAGGACAGCTTGAGAATCCTTTTGTTACACTACATGATCAGAATGAATATTAAGAGCTGAGGAAGAAAAATAAGTGAAACAATATTTTCTAGGTCATGCAAGCAAACAACAAGTAGATGAAATTAAACGAAAAAGCAAGATCATATCCTGTGCATTTAATATGACTTGAAAATAAACCTTAGGAAAAATGAAGGAATGATAAAAATTTAAAAACAAAGCAAAATTTATAAATGGGATCATTGCTCAATCTTATGCCTATTATTTCTTAAACTGCTTAAAAATTCTCTAGGCAGCAGTTTACCCTGATTGCAGGAACCAAAGGAATGAGTCGAGTACCTAAAACTATCCTGTGATTTCACAAGTTTGGCTGAAGAATCAGGAACAGTGAATATAACATCAGATATTCCAACCTCTAGCACATATGCATAGTCTTCTATATGTGCGTAAAAAGAACAGTGAACACGTCAGATGTGAAAACATTTTATTTTTTTTGATATTTCCCATGGGAGAAGGCTGACACTGAATTTGACAGTGATAAAATGAACACTGAATTTGGAAGCGATAAAATGAATGGTGGAGCACGGGGAGTTGTAACCCCACTGTATATTATATCAGATTAGCAATGGACGGGGTCACTGTTGAATGTTCCTGGTCAAGACTCACAAAAGAGTTTATGCATTTGTGCAAGAGCCCACTCCTGTTGATTAAACCTCTGCTTTATCTTCAATGAAAAACTGCTTAGAGGCTGCATATCTACCTTACTCCTGCCTATAGAAACATAGAATGTCCTCAGTTGGGAGAGACCCACAAGGATCATCAAGTCCAGCTCCTCTCCCTGCATGTGAAAACCCCACAGTTCACACAATGTGTCTGAGGGCATTGTCCAGTCTCTTCTTGAAGTCTCCTTCCCCGGAGACATTCAAAACCCACCTGGACATGTTCCTGTGCAACCTTACCTAAGCGTTCCTGCTCCAGCAGGGGGATTGGACTGGATGATCTTTTGAGGTCCCTTCCAATCCCAAACATACTGTGATACTGTGTGATACTGTGAATACTGTCATATATACAGTCATACATATGTATATATATATATATATATATAGATATAACTATAGTCTGTAAAGAGTGTGGAGAAACCAGCCATGTGGGGAAAACACCCATATGATGGACCCTTAACCACTTCACATGTGCTGGGAGAAGGAATCTCTGACCTACCTTCATGAATGTGTCATCTTGCTGTGCTTACAACACATCAGCCACCTATGGTAAAGAAACCGTGGAAGGAAGGGATCATTCTAAAAGCACGAGATCCCCATGGCAAAGCAGTGAAAAGGCACAGAGACTACATCATCTGAATTATACAAAGCAATGAACATTGTCTTGGTGACACCAATGAAAGATGTCTCCACATGTCAAAAGGTGGAGGTGTATCAGTACTGAAGGGGAGGGAAAACCCATTCCCAGGAGTCCTCCGTGGACATCCCGTACTACCCTGAGCATTCTGGTGCAAAAATCAATGCTCATGGATGTTGCTGATACTTCAGTGATGAGTGAAATTGTGTGGTGTCTTTTCAGTGTTTGTTCATTCAAAAACACATGTAGAGGGAAGTGAAATAACACCGTTTGTCCAGACTTTGGACTCAGAGAGCTCCTTGACTCTTTCTTTCCATCTGCTTTATCAGATAAACCTGTGGGCTCTCCATCCACAGCTTCTGCCTCAGATTTTTCTCAAACTCAATATCTATTTTCATCCCTGAGAGACAGCAATATAACCACGGCCAGTAAGGTTAATTGCTTTTAACAGGTATCACAGCATCAAAGAAATGTTCTTCCCCTCCCCTCAGCTTCAGAAAGTCCTGATGAAACAAACTCCACATGCATGGAACAAAGAGACAGACTCCCTGTTTGCCATATTCTGTACAATTTGTACCCTTGTTGACAACGTTGCTGTGAGCAACAGAAAAAGAAGGACCTTAATAAGGAGTATTTATTGCAAATGAAAGTAGCCTCAGGACTTCAAAGATCATTTTTCAAGAGAATGGATGATAGCTGCTTTACTCGGGGAGGTGTGGGATGGAAAACTTTTTCTTCTTGAGCCCTTCAAACAAATAGATGGGGAAAAAGGAACAGAAAAGAACATTATAATAGGGCCCAAAAACACAGTAAGAGACTTAATTAAGGAAAAGAAAAAACACCTTGTTTTCATCAGAAATGAGCATATTTATTGCTGTAAAAAAAAGAGTTTTCACAATGACA
Organism: Patagioenas fasciata; assembly: GCF_037038585.1. Classification (NCBI taxonomy): domain Eukaryota; kingdom Metazoa; phylum Chordata; class Aves; order Columbiformes; family Columbidae; genus Patagioenas; species Patagioenas fasciata. Next base: position 165,418,439 of record NC_092521.1, on the reverse strand, counting down.
AAGAGCAAAGGCAACTGCATGTACCCCAAAAGACATGCTATGGGTAATCTCAGAATATACTTGACTGAAATTAATGAAGTTGAGGCAAAATTCCAAAATGGCACTTTGAATCAAGAAATGAGTAGCATCTGGTGACTCCATGGAATACAGATGTCCTCCAGGGTACACTATGAATATCAAGAAAGATACTCAGGAGTTCAGTGTGAAGACTGAAATGTTGGCAATAAAAAGCTGCCGGTGTTTAATGTTCACTACGTTGAAGAAAATTATAAGCATTTCAAATATTAAAATAGCACTTTCCTTGTGGCCAAGACTTTCATACATAGAGGCTCAAACTCAAGAGCATAATAACTATGTTTGTTACTTCCTTTTACATTTCCATCTTCCCAGCATGACTTCTTTAAAATTTCCCTGCACTTGTGTCTGAACTCCTGACTACTTCCTAAGGAGTTTTTATTTTAAATTAGCTTTGACTTTCAGTTTCTATGTTTCAAACAATTCTCTTTTTCTTTATTTCTCATTAAAAATTACTATTACCATTTTTATATATTATATATGTATTTCATGGAGAAAAGGATTAAAGCGGAAAGTGGCTGGGACCACAATAAAATACTTTACTGAAAAGTACAGATGTGCATTGATTGACTGGGGATTCCATATGAATAATTTCACAGAATTTAAATTCTTGTTCCAAACAACAGCAGAAAAACAGGCAAGAAAATTCCCTGATCCTTCAAAGGTTATCAGGAGTTCTGTCACTAAAGATGGGGTTGAGAGTGATTTTTTAAAAGTGAATTTTGAATCAGACAGTCTCTCTAGACCAAAGTATCTCTACCAAGAGTTGAGCAATTATAAGAAAACACAACTCAAAATAGCACACTGTCCTCAGAAACAGCTGCTGCAAGGGGGGAACCTGAGTATATACAACAGAGGAGAAGAGAGATTAACAGACTCCTGCATTCAGAGAAAAGTGGCATGTCACCGTCACATCAGTCCTCTCCTGTCTTTGCGTGGGAACGATGTTCAACTGCCATAGAGTCATCTAAAGAGAGGTTGATAAGAACAACCATGGATTAAACGTTGTTATTAGAAATAGGTCAGGAAAATAAAAGCAAAAGGAGAAGAAGGATGGAAAAAGCATTGCAGGAAGGAATGGTAACAGTCAAAAATAAATTAAGAGGAAAAATGGAAAAGAAAATATAAAAATTAAGATCACCATGAAAGCATAGGAGGAAATGGAGACATTTGATGGAGATGAATTGTTCTAATTCAAGAAATGACAGATAGACTCTAAAATACCAACATTTCCCCTTGCTGCCAATATCTAGAGTATGATATATTACCACAGTTTTACAGACCTCACTATTCAGTGAAGGTGGGAATATTTATTCATCAGCAGTAAATGTCCATATTTAGAGAAAATGCAAGGCAACAGTACAATAACTATAATTACTTGGCTGAGTCAAAAATCAGTGAAGTAAAGGATAGAGTTACAATATGTATTAAAAATTAGTTAAAATTGGATGGGCAATGTGTTCCAAAAATAGTAAGAGAAAAAGGTTAGAATACCAGTGATATTTTTATAGGATTGTAAAGAACAAGTAGTCATTGTTTCAGAAGAGATTGAAGATATTTTTTGACCTATCAGATATTTTTCTGCCTTTAATTAATTGAAAAAGAAATTCACCAGATCATAAAGAAATCCTTTATAGAAAATTCTTGCATTGTTACCACATTCTTATTGCAAAAAGTATTTATTTAAGAATCTAATTATAAAGTCCAGAAAGGTTTATGACACAGTTTTGTGAAGTTGTGAAAAGCAGTGGGAAATTTTCTACCCTTAGACTTAACTGCATCATGGGAAACAAACATGTTCCTTCCTCTAGAAAGAAAACAATGATAATCATTGTAATACTCATGGAAGAGTCACCAAACAACGCGCTGCATATAAGTCTGTTAATGAACATTAAAGATTTCAGCAGAGGCCATGGTAGTTTGACTAGATGGATACCTAGAAGGTAAATAACCGTATATCAATAGCGGTTTTGTTTCCATGAAGACTTGAAATAATGTGAGGGGAAGGTAGGAACTGATTTCATACTATTTTATTAATGTGTACACGCACACACATAGACATGTTGTTTTCACATACATAAAAGCTCCATGTGTAATTTATTACATCCTTTGGTCACAAAGTATTGGCTTTGGTGTTAATGATGTAAATGTTTGTTTTCCATAAGGATCCTTGAGCTTCCATATTCGTTAAGGGAACTTCCTCACATTAGCATACAAAATAAGCAGTAGTGGTCACGGTGGATGCTGATGACTGTCTCATACATGAAACCCCTGGCCATTTTCATTAGTTTCAGATAAAAAGGAAAACAGACTAATCAGGAAATGAACAAGTGCTCATTCAGATGGCAATGCTTCTTTTGTACAATACCCTGCTTGAAAGCACTATTTATAAATATGTCGATAATGTTCCATCTCCAGATGTAAAATCAGTCAGAAAAAAAAAATAACTACCAAGAAGTGTTAGTAATTCTGAGAGGGTTACGTAGGGTTTCCATGCGTATGCAATTTAAGTGGGTTAAAAGGCTTGCATTGTACTGGAGAAACAGTGGAGGCAAGGACTTCGTTTTCCATAATGAGTGGTTATTCAAAAAGGTTGAAATACTCTTGACTGAGATTTCAAAAAATCTACAAAACAAAATATTCAGATATTGTCTTCCAGCTTTTCATCCTATTGTGACCCCAGATTTCTCCTAATTGGCCCTCTGATTCAGCTTTCTGATTAAACATTCAGTTCATCCTGTTCCTGGTCTTTGTATGATCTGTTCAGTGGCTGAGGTGTAAGGCTTCATTTTGCACAGAATGGCTGACAACAACCCACAGTTCTTGTGTATTCACAATTTAGAGGAATTCTGATTATTTTTTTTTCTTGTTTGAATACAGTATAGCAACATAATATTAACAAAATGCAACAGAAGTATACAGATTTAAAAAAAAAAATCAAAGCATTTTGTGATCCTCTTTAGAGATGAAGAATTGGAAAGGAATGATAATTATTCTAGAAAAAGATTAAATTTATGGACACCCTCTGCTGTCATATTACATTTTTATTTTGGATATTTATCCATTCAGATTTCATATCTCCAAATTTGGAAGCATTTTTTTCCTGAGTAGGAAAAAGTAGGGTATAGTAGAGTAACACCATCATTTTTATATTCTTTCTCAACATAGACCAAATTTACCTCCATCCCATTATAGGTTGAAGAGGGATAGAACTTAAGGACAGAACTGAATGGACTGAATGTGCAGATGTTGTAGACCAAGCTTGATCCAAATTTTGAAGCTATTTCTACAAGCAGATGAGAAGCATCTTGTAAGAACGTGGAAGGGAAAATACAAATATGCAGAACTGTGTGTTTACCACTATAAGTAGTAAAATAGTCTAGCGTGAACAAGGTAGGCTAGGTCTAAACCTAATGGTGATCACTTGTCTGTGCACAAACACAGTTTTTAGGCACAAAAGTTGTCAACAGCAGAAAAAATTCTGAAGTAAGTTCAGGGGTAAACCCGTGGTTTATTGTGGCTATGCACAACAGGGTGAACACGGGAAGTATTGGGGCAGCTGAGATGACATAGTGCCTTGAGGAATTACTCTCAATATAGTGCATAGACTCATTAAACAAAGAAGGATAACAGGAAGATGGAAGTTATCAGGTTTGGATTTGCTAGCACTGGAAAGAAGAAAGTAGCATCAGTCATGGTCTCTGACCATCTGAGGAGAAACTGGTCACTTATTTCAAGACACATTGACTGACATGGGCAATCATGACAGAAGCTACTAGTAATTTTTACAGCTCTATTACTAAAATCCCCAAAATTACCAGTCAGCTGGAACTGCTTCAAAACTTTAAACTAAAAAAAAAGGTGTTCACATTCTTGTCCTTCCCATTAGAAGAAAGCAGGTCAAGAACATAACAGTTCCTATGATAAAGTCCCAGGCCATGAAAAGGAGAACTCTGTGTCATGCAGTGTTTGTTACATCAGTCTAACATTTTCTCAGGGCTGCTGTAAAGGGATCCCATCAATGAATTCAGGACCTATCTTTTGTTTCTCTCACATCCACTGGATGCCTAAAAGGTTGCTAAGGGATGAATCTAAGTCATGTTTGGGGAAGAGAGTAAACACAGAGCTCCCACACCAAGGACTGAGACTGTCTTCCCAGTACATGTTCATTATCATATTAATGTCAAATTTGTTTCAACTACCTTCTTGGGAAAAACAGACATCAGGAAGACAGACTTTGTAACATATTCGAACTGCACTGTCTCACATTTTTTTCCAATGCTCAAGAGAAAGAGAACATTTTCTTAGATTGACTATGATTTAATAATGTTATAATGTCTGTTCATTTTCACAAGGTAGGTAGGTAGATAAAACACACCCACAATAAGGAACTGGAAACTATTGGTTTAGACATCATATTTATCACACTCACTGTTCCTTTCCCAGACACTCTGAGTACTTCAAAGCACGATCTAAGCCACTTTTTTCACCTGCACTATGACTGGAAAGTTCACACCAATGTCCAGAAGCTCAGTTTCTAGCACTGGGATATCCCCTCACACAAACAAGAGAAGCTGGATGTTGGTTTCAGAACTGATCAGAGACCCAAGGTCCTTGTGCCTTGTTCACATCTCTGTTCAGAAATACAATGCGTCTTTTCTACAGACCCTGCAAAAGTCCTGCTTAAGTAAAGGAGAGGGTAATATTTATACTCAGTGCTCTGTGTTCCAGATATATTTGGGAATTAATGCTTCCTACGTGACAGTGACAATACCCAAGATCCTTGCACCAGTTAGTCTGGCCTACTCTCAATACTGAGGCTTGCTAACTCAGTTATGCCACACAGAGGCAGCCTTTCTCCCAGTTTCAGAAGAAGGTAACAAGGTACAGAAGATGTGCACATATTCAAAAGCAAAGGATGTTTCCTCTCCTACAAAATGCAGCCTACACAAGCCTTCCCTTATTCAGAAACTCAGCTATAGTGACTGTGACTTCTTAGCATCATTTTTGTGGAAGACTAGAAAGATGCAGAGCACTGCAATGATGTGTTGCATATTAAGTTAGGCTTAGCCTCTTGTCCCCATGCCTCTGCAGAAAACAAACGGCAAAAGAGATCATAAGATAAGAGAAATAAGATAAAACATTTGGAGATTTGCTCCATCTGAGCTAAGTTCATAGCTTATGTTGAACACAAGCTTCTTCTTAGTGTTTCTGTGCCTAAACAATATAGTGCTTATACTACATGAAAAGAGAATACTGGTTGCATAGATTTCCAAAGTTTCAGTTAATAAAGGCAGCAAATCCAGGCAATTTTAACTGAAACTCATTAATCTTCTCAATTTTTTTAAAGAAAACCCAAACCAAACACGTAAACCCAAAAAACTAATACTCACTTCCTTTCAAAATAGTAAATAATATATTTGAAAACTTTCGTTCATTCCAGTAATTCTATTTGCATTGGCTGGTGTTTTACCCCAGCATAGGAAATACAAGATAGCATCCAGACTGTCAGCATACTTTTCATACTGTCAGACCTGATCAGAGGATCTTGCATGGCACAAATTTGCCATTACATCTCAAATGCTGCATCTGCTACTGCACTCATCTAAGGAATTAGAAAGATAATGCCCAAATGCCCAGCAGACACAATGCTCAGGAGTGCCCTTCAGGGTCTGGGGAGAAGATACAGAATCATCCCATTGCAGTGTGAAAGCAGCAGCAGCAGAATAGCCCTTGGGCCACATATTTGCATTGACGATAATGCTGAACTCTCCCACCCTTGCAAGAGCAAACAGCAGCTTTATGCTTCGGATAACATGATGCCTCCTGTGGCAGCCCAAGCAACATTATGCATCTGCCTCCAAACGAATCCCTTCCGAGGTGCACCATATGCTCAATCATCTCCAGAGCTTTTAAGACACAAAACACAAAGGGACTATTTTGCACGAACACCCTCACGCAGCAACAACGCAAGGCCCAAGAGCAATCTGCTCTGCTGACACAAAGAGGAACGATGCGTCAGCCATTCACACGTACACCAACACACACCATTACGGTTTCTTACTCTACTTATGAAACTTAAGCATAGTTGAAAAATGCCAACCAGGAAATTAAAATGAATGGAATTTGGGGAAGAGACTTTCACTGTAATTAAGTCTTGTCTTAAAACATCTGTCATGAAACATTTCAGTATGTTGAAGGAAGCCACAATTTCCACTGTTTTTATAATCTCTGGATAGCAAATAAAACTCAGGTAACTGAGTGGCATGTCCCAAAAATTGTGTGTCTGTTTTGTTTTGTTTTGTTTTGTCCCCAAAGCTACTTTTAAATGTTGTGTGGGACAGTAAAGAGAAAGACCTAAGTTTGCTTCTGCTTTGAAAACTGAAGTCTTAATACCATTGCAAATCTACTGGAAACAAACTGGTAAGTAAAACACCTTTATTTATATATTTTTATCTATATGGAATATGCATATACACATACTACAGAATATACATATACATATGCTAAAGAAGTAATTCCCATTTGGCTTCCCTGCAGACTAAAAGCAGAAAAATTTGGAGTTGGAATTAAAAATCATTCTGAATAAGCTGTTAAACGTGAAAAAAGCCAAGGGCTCCTTCAAGCCCTATACCTACTTATTACCATATTGACAGATGTGCGTTTTTGACAGACATCCCCCTGAAGCTCAGGTTCCCTCTTTCTCACACATCCTCCTTGTCAAGCACTTCTCCATGGATTAACAGCTCAACATGATTTATTTACCATGTCATCGGAGTCCTTAAAACATCTCTCATGATCTTTTTCAAAGAAACCAAAAGTCACAACAGTGAATAACAAAACATTAAGTGAAAAACAAAACCGCATTAAAACCAAAACTTCCAGGCTAGATACAGTTTGTGAGTTTGATCAGGCTTTCTGTGAAGGAGGAATACACAAGCGCCCGGTTCTCTTGAGATAATTGCTCTAGAGAGGAGGTATTGTCCTCCATGCCCTCCAGCAGACCAAAGGACAAGGTTGTCCGCACAGGGACAGCATCTGAAGGATGTTGTTCCTCTTGGGCAGCTAAACTCATCAAAGAGTCTGCAAGATGTGTGCCTGGCAGGGATGGACTTTACTAACCCTTTGATCTCGTGCCCTCTTTCAACACCCTGACTACCATTAGCAGGAGCTTACTGAACATAACACATCGTACGGTAAATCCTAGACATCCTAGATTCACAAAAACATGGTATGGGGAAATAAGATGCTGCAGACAAAAACTGTGTCTGAGCAGGTGCAGTAGCTTCAGTAGCCAGAGTCTTAGACCTAATTTAAAGTAAAAGAAAAGTAACCAATTAAGAACAAATTAAGAATTTACAAACAACAAGTCCACCTTGACTCAGGACACTTTTCCAACTTATGTGAAGTGAAAATAAAGAAGACAGCTAAAAAATACTCTTGCTGAGTATTTACTCAGTAAGATTTTAATTATGGATGGACTCTAGCAAGAAAACCAGCCTCCTTCAGGCTCATAGCTTCAAGGATAACAAACTTTCCTATGTTCAACAAAATCAGTGTCCCAGGTTGTGTTCAACAAAATAATATAAGTACAGACAGATAGGATTATCTGTACTGATCCTAACAGATGTTGCAATGACTTGTGGAATCTATTGCAACATGTGTGGGAGAAGAGGATGAGCTGACAAATAGACAATGGATGTCCAAAATACACTGAAAATCCAACTAGTCTTTGCAATTCAAATCTTTTAACTGCAGAGCAAAAGCTTTGATAATACTGATGAAAATATTCACAGGTAGAAATGCATCAAGAAAGCAAAATACTCTGGGACTGATGGCCTGAAGTGTAGGACTGTAACATCTGTCTGATCCCCAAACAGCCCCTCACCAGGACAAAAGGCCCAAATGCTTGTTTATTTGCAGAAAAGTTTTTTTGTTGTTGCTGTTTTGGGAATAGTTACACATGTAAATACTATTCTATTCCTTTCCCATTCCTCTTCTTCTCCCTCCTCTATTAAAATGCTGTTTACTAAGTCAAATGAAGTCAGTTTTTTAAACTGATGATTTATATTAAATTGACATACAATTTGAATAATTATAAGCCCTGACAAGCACACAACACATCACAGTTACCTGCTTAGCAGCAACTCTTGCTTATCAAGTGTCCCATAGCACAGAAGCCATGACAGTGAATACTCCACATGCAACTAAGAAACATAAAACTTTTGAGCTGCACGTATTTCCACTCAATTTCTAACTACAGTTCTGCCCAATCTCAGTACTTTGCAACATTTCTCTCTCTTCTTAATCAGATTGTTAAAACCAGAATGCTTTAATTTTTCTGAAGGAGAATTCACTTCTTACTTTGCCCTTAGCAAGTGGTAAGTAAATCTAGAGCAGGTTTTGGATGTTCAAAGTACAATTTGACTTGAAGATATCAGTAATAATGTAAAGGGATTAACAGGACCATGGATAAGGCTTGACTGAAATAAACTGCGAACACCAAGGTGCTGCAGACTCACAATCAGCTCAAGTATGGCTTTCTGACAAAATTGTTTAGAGACACCACGTCTTGTAGTTATCAGTCTCAGAGGAACTTGCCTGATTTTCATGGAAATACCAGTTCGAGCCTTAAATACCCTCATGATTTTTATCAATGATACAAGTAACGATACAGGTGAAAAATACCATTTAAAGCATATAGCACATCTGTTAAGAAAAAAAAAATAGTTATTAAGGACATATCCAGACAATAATTACTTTCTTAAAGAGCCACAGCACAGTGTTATTTTTTCAGGCCGTTAAGAGCTGTGAAATTCCCTGTGAAGATGCTTTTACACTGGATATGCCAAGGATTTCCGCCCCCGTTGCTATTTCCAGATCGTAAAAGGCACACCTCACATTCATCAACCACGTGGTTGAACCTCAGAAAGGTGTCTGAACAGCTGAACCTTTCTGAACAAGCTTTCTCTCACTTCTCAATATAAAGGGGAAGGGTAGGTGCCCAGATCATTCCAAGTATCATCACCTACAAGTGTCTCTCAGGCCTTTTTGGCTCCCAAGGGTTAGGGCTCATGCTAAAAGAACTGGAGTTTCTGGTTAGTTCATGGAGAAGGGCAGTGGAATTGTTCTGTCAGATGCCACAATAGGCATGAGGGCTACTACCAGGCTTGAAAAGTGTGAAAGGTGGTAGCTGTGTAATGTACTTAATTTACTCAGAAGTATCTCATGACCTCAAAGCAAAGCACTCCTCATTCATTACTTAGATGTGCTCACTTGTATGACTGGTGTATGAATAAACAAATGTGTGTTCTCACAGTGCTGTTTTGTATGCAAAGCGAAAAGCTTATCGGAATGCAAAAGACACACAGATCAACAGTGTTACAAGCAAGCTAATGCTGATACGGGATCCAAAACCATAATATGTTTGACTTTGAAAAGGCTCATCCTCTAACCATCAAAGCTTGCGGCAGATCTCGCACTGTCCCTGGGAACACTGTCAATTTTCTGTTCTGACAGATGTTCGTGGAGATGAGGAAATGATCCAGAAAAGTGGCATTGATTTTGAAGAGCAGAGGAATTTGCCAGTCACTGCTTGTTGCTAAGCTGCAAAAAAAAAAGCCTCCATCAGCTCTCAGCGTGTCACTCACAAATATCAATGAGACATGGTATTTACAGTGTTTGTGTAAAGCCCGGGGAATGATTTAGACTGCATCCTTTAATTTAGAGCAATTTGGATGAGACCTTAAATACCAGGAACTTCTTTGCTTGGTTTCACAATATGAGCTGTGTGATTTCTTTTTGGAGCAATTTGTGCTTTTAATCTGTAGACTGCAATGTGTTCATGCAATGCAGAAAATATATTTTAGACAATGGGAAAACTATGACTTGAGCAAGTCTGCAACATACACTGCAAGCAGGTGTTTTTCAGATCCTTCTCTTAAAAATGACACGCTCTCTAGAGCATTAAATCTCAACTCGAGCCTGGAATTTGTTAACAAGAGCTGGGCAGTAAGATGCAGCCAGAATAAACAATTTTTATGGCAAGCTTCTGTAAGGAAACAGATAAAATGGTCCATTCTGTCTTCCTTGCTCTAAATATTATGCATAACAAAATCCAGCTGATGCCTTTTCCCCGCACTTTATATGTCTTTAGAAAATCTGATGCTAGACACTCTGCGAACTTCAGCACAGAGAATTTCCACTTGTTCTGTATCCAGGAGAAGGAAAGAGCTGCGTAGTCGATACAAAACTTTTAATCCTTTCACAGAAAAATCACTGGATAATACATGATAGCAGAAGAGGAGGTTTCAGAGTAAATGGTGCCCAGCTTCCATAGAAATCTGCAGACAGAGCCTGAGGTCAACAACTATTTTACTCATAAAGAATAAGCATGGAAATCCACAGGTATCAGATGTTTCTTTTGAGACAGACTTAACGAATACACAGTACTGTTGCATTTTTATATATAAGTGCTATGTGTCATGGCTAATGGCTCTCAGAAGCAATTTAAATCATCAAGCTCAGAGCACTGACATCAAGGCTTCCCTGCACCTCTTTTGTTTTTCCCCTTCTTCACCTCTCACCTCCAGGTTTACAGGCAGCATTTTATCACAAATATCAAAAACATTTGTAAACAAAGTAGAGAGTGGAAAACTGAAGTATCAAACTGTCAATGTTTAATTCACTCCTGAAATATATCGGAGTCTGTGAAGACTATGAGATGACAAACCATTATTTTCAGGTGCCCTAACTTCCACTCAAGAGCCCTTTCCTTCCTACTTTAATTATGAAGTCTCATTTTCCTACTTCATTTCCAACACTTCCAGAGTTAAGGACATAGGTAAAAACACCCAGATCTCAGATCTAATAACAATAGCTTCATGTCTAAATGCCTCTTTTAACAAACAAGTATTTATGCCATATGTCAAGAGACTCTTTTTAAAATAACATGGAGGAAGAGGACACAGACTCACACTAACATTATAGATATAATTTGATCTCTAGCCAGTCTAGGTCCTCCCTGTAGCAATGAATACACTTTCAAAGATAAGCAATAACTCAAAAAAACACCCCACCATAATATGGCACTTCAGCTTTACAAAAATAAGGAAGTTCAAATTCTGAAGGCAGAATTATACAGCATGGGAGATAAAGTATTTCTTTTTTCCTTATAAGAGGATAAAAACAAGCCTCCCAGAGAAAGAGGATGACAGGCCCAGAGCAAATATCATCCATTATCAACAGAGCTTTAAAATCCACCCTTCCTTTCCTCCCAGGCACCCTGTCCATCTGCACAAGGCACTTGGCAGTGCATTCGAGTCATAAGCAAAGTTTTTACAGAGAGGCACAGAATGGGGTCCAGAAAGAAATGCCCCACTGCTATCACCTGCTTTTCTCCTCCAGCTGAAGCTGGATGGATTTGTCCTTAGCTGCCTTTCCATGTTCCCTCTTATCTCTCTGTGTCACCTGCACAACCCCAGAGCAAGGACAGAGCAGGAGGGAGAAGCGATGCAGCAAGTCAACGCTACCAGTCAAGCTCATCAATAAAAGTTGCATAAATCAAGAGGAAAAGCTTTTGTTTTGCCTGAAACCATGAATGGAAGAGGGACTGAACTCTCACCCCTTCTTTCTTTCACATCTCAAAGAGCCAGAAATGTCCACACATCAATGGATTTAAAAGGAAAGATTGTAAGAACCAGATGTTGGGATATTTTTTGGATGAAATCAAGGATCAGGCCATGGTGCTTAACAGCTCCTATCCAAAGCTAATTTTTGAGGGAAGAGCATGCACATCACGTATGTTTACTGGCCTTTTGCTGTGTCCTGTGCAGTGCAGAAAACAATAGCCTTTCTAAAATTTGTTTGGCTGGTTTGGTTTTCTTGGTTTAAATCCTCTTATTAAAGATCACACAGAATTATTAATACAATACTGATGTAGAATTATATCAAAAAGCCTGCAAAGGAAATCATTTAGCTATACAGGAGCTGTATTTCTAGGTTTGTTCAGTAATTGGTTTTCTTTTTCATAGACATTACTACCAGCTTATTTTCTCTTACTCTGAATTTTTCAATATTTTTTCATGTAGATGTAACATTTATTCTCTTATTTTTGCTTTCCTTCTGTGACATGAATGCAACATGAAGAACATAAAGATTCCCTAATTTCATCCAAATTCACCCATGGGATCCATGTAACTTTCTTGGCAACCCAGATGGCACATTACCAAATAGAGACAGAGGCATTAGGAGCAGTTTTGCACTTGGTTTTTATTTCCTACATACCCTATAGCAGAATTTCACCTCAGGCCCATAGGAGACAAAAGATGATGGAGCACACCTTGACTTCGGTAAGAAGGACCAGACTTACAGGTTTGGAAGAGGAGAAGAAAGAAGGGGAGTGAGAGAAGAGTCCACCCACAGATGGAACCAGGATACACTGAACACTGCTGTGAAAAATCACTCTTCTGTAGAATCCTGACTCCTTACCATGTCTTGAACCAGACAGAAATGTAATGTTTTCTAAATAACATGCCTTATTTAACTAGTTACCTGTTACTCAGTCCAGCAGCAAACACCCACAAAAATCCAGTGTTAACAGCATGTCTACCCAGACCTCAGATGCAATTGATTCTTCTTCTCCAAAATCTCGTATTTCCAGAGGATAAACTTTTCAACTTGACATTTCACTGTGTCCTTTCTTTTCCCCCACATGCTCATTTAGTAAAATCCCTTTAAACATCCATCTAGCAGATGAAGGCTTGGTTTTCACATGCCAAATCAGAGAGTACACGCTAACCTAGCAGAGCCTGCCAGAAACTGAGGATCTGACTACAGACTCCTGCCTGCAGGTGATCAAACTGAATGGAAGTTAATGGCTTTAAAATGTCAATCATTGAGCTATTAGAATCCCATCTGTTGAGCGGAAATTAGTGACCCAGGGTCTAACTTCACACTGATAAAACTGTCAAAAGTATTCAAGTTGTACACCGGAGAAAGACAAAAAAAAAAGTAGCCTGTTAAAAAGATTATGTTGTTTTAATGCAACTATTTATACATTAAGTTCCTTGCTAACTGATTTAAGAGCAGATTGCTTTCCAAGCAAATTTAAGATCAGGCTTGGCCATTATAAAACCCCCAAGGACAAGTAGTTGATAGAAGACCTACTCAGCTGCTTACTTTCAGGTACTTCGGTTAATGCATTTGAAATCTAAACAGCTTCTATAGTCAAGGAAATGATGTAGCCATCTCCAAAAACAAATTCAAAACACAGTAACCCTAACCTAACTTTACCTTATAGTCAACTGCCACCAAAATGTTCCCCACTCCCCTATTCTTTGTCTTTCTCCCAAATCTATGATCTAGACATCTCCTTGATACCGGCCTCATCAGTGGTCATACATTCTGCTGTGCTGAAATTAAAACTAAACTCTCACAGAATGATTTTGGTTGAAAGAGACCCTCAAGATCATCGAGTCCAACCATTAACCCAACACTGGGACTAAACTGTGTCCCTAAGAACTTCATCTCTGCTTCTATTAAGCACCTCCAGGGATGATGACTCCACCACTTCCCCAGGCAGTCTGTTCCAATGCCCAACGAAATTAAAATTAAAAATTTCACTGAAACTGGGAAAAAATAATAAAAAAAAAATCCTTTCATCCTCGAAGTAGTTTTCTGACAATTCAGTATTCTAATGGGTAAGTTGGACTAGATGTAGCAGAAGATAAGTGTGGCAGTAGGACTGGTGCACCTGGGAAGACTTCCCTGTATTGGTACGAGTTATTATGCCAGCTACACTGTGCTGTGTGGATGCAGTACAGAATTACTGGAGGCTGAAGAGGACTTAGGAGGGCTCTAGCACCCCTTGACACCTACCAATGCATCCCATATCACAGTGACAGCGGTATAGTGCACTGCTCTCAGCAATTTAGGTCAAAGCTGCTATGAATCACAGCTCTTTCTCTTCACTGAAAAGCACCAGTACAAGAGATATGACCCCATAAAAATCCCAAAGCTGCCCTAGGGGAGGCTAAAGATCAGTTTATAAGTACCTCAGTCAGCACAAAGAGGGCAAACAAAACATTTGCTCCTGAAACAGAAATTGTAAATGCAGCTTCTAAGCCAATGGGCTCTTGTTCAAAAACATGAATGAGAACCTGCCCCAATGAGGGAGAGTAGCAGTAAAGGACATGAAATCTGTATCTACATGATAAATCAGTAACACAAAGGATTCCCTAGCCCTGCATCTCCTATGCTTGCAGGTTTCACATTGGTTTTGACTGATAATATATGTATCTCTCCTGTGCACCAGTGCTCCAAGGCAGCCTTCACAGACATGTCATATGGCTCCCAAACATGTTGTGACTGGAAGGATCTTTATTTTGGCAGGACGGACCAGGCAAGGGGAGAGGATGTTGCTGAGAAACGATATCCGAAACATTCTCCTGTCAATATGCTAATTAACAATTGGCAAGAATATGCTAAATACTACAGAACTTTAATTTTAACAAGATGTTCCTCATTAACCAGGCTAATCAAACATGATCAGCACCACAAGAGAAAGCACAGATGACGAAAGCAACAAAACCATCTTCCATTACTCCCTTTTATTTGCCAAGGCGATGCCAATCTTTGGCTTGTGGGGATGATGCATTCCCCTCTCCTTCTGGTGTGTCAGATAGTGGGGAAGGTGCTTAAAGGAAAATGCGCGACTAAACAAGAGAAATAAAAAGCACAGACCTACATAGATTTAGTGGGGAATTTAATGCTTAGAAAGAGATCAGCGTCAAAAAGCAGGGAAAAAAATACTTGTCCTTGTGCACACACCTTTGTAAAATCCCAAGTATAAAATTAATTTTTTACTCCATTTTGTCTAATTCAAAGAAGGAAAGGAAAAACAACCAAAATCAACAAAAACCCAAATAAACAAAGACAAAAAAAAAAAACAAAAACAAAAAACAAACCGAAACAAACAAAAAACAAAACAACCAAAAATCAACCAACCAACCAACCAAAACCCACCAACCAAAAGAAAAACTTCTGTTTTAAGTTCAATGTGACATATCATTTGAGTTTCAAGCCCTTTCAGTTTTTTGAGGTCTTTAAACAATACAAGAAAAGTATATATAAAAAAAACCTTGTTCAATCCAAATATTTTGATTTAAATATTTTAACGTCTTCCTCATTTGAGTCATGAGGCTCCAAATTCAATGCAAGCATTTCTGTGAAACTGAGGCCGATTACAGGTTTTGCTTGCTTGACTGAGAGCCAAAGGCAGAAACATGTGAGGATCATGTCTTTGTACCAAGGAGGGCGACCCTGCATATCTGCTAACTCACTGACAAATATAAGGAAAAATAAGGCCTTAAAAGGAATTTATAATTAAGTTTTTCATGACAAGTCTGCTACAGTCAATGAAAAAAAAAAGAAATACTATAGTATTCCATTAAATCAGCTTGTACAGAGGTCTGAGAGGTCAATTTGTAGCCAAAGATGGATTTATCTAACCTGTATTTGTATTTGTGAAAGTTAGGACTCTGATCTAATTTAGTCCTAGTGCTCCATGCATTCACTGGAGAAAGGCTGGTGTGATTTAACCAAGTTGTTTAAGACAAATGTTTTAAGATATGAGTCTCCATCTAAAACCACAACTCTCTATGTTGTGGCGTATCTGGAGAGCTAACTTAAATCAGATTTTTAATTTTCATGTGATCAGCAGTAGTTGCCATGACTCTCATACTAAACTTCTCAATGTCCCATGGATTGTATGGGAATCTCATCTACAGTCGTTGTCACATCACTCTAAATCCATAAACTACAGAGGAGCAACACATTACCTAGCATCTGAAAAGTCTTACAGGAAATTCCCTTCTGTGGCTCTTTTCCTTAGTCATTTCCTGTTTTTCTGTCTGTTTAAGGTCCTTCTTTGGTTTGCTCCCATGCAAATCACAGAAAAGGTAAAGCAAAATTTTGTTTCTCTGCTGAATGGAGACATTAAGATCTGATCTTGTAGGCTCATTTGTAGTCCAAAGTTAACTTATATTTAAACAACCTAACAGAACTAATGTCATATCCAGGTGCCCTTTCTCAAACTTTTCCAGAAAATTTTTGACAGTGCTCAGTTTAATTATTATTATTATAATGGAATCATGGGATAGTTCAGATGGGAAGGGATGTCAGGAGGGTTCCGTTCCAACGTCTTGCTCAAAGCAAGGTCAGCCCTGTGCTCAGAACATGTTGCCTAGGGTTTTATCCAGTTGGGTCTTGAAAACCTCCAAGGATGGAGACTGCAGAGCCTGAGACCACATGGTGTCTCTGAGCAGCCTTTTTTACTGCTTGGTTGTCCTCATGAGTAAAATGATTCTCTTTATATGCAGCCAGAACCTTTCTTGCTTTAAGTCATCTCCATTTTCTCTCATCCTCTAACCAGAATCACTATTCTTGATACTTATTTCTGCATCCTCCTGCATTTCACTTAGAATTTCTGGTGTCAACACAGATGCTCAAGCCAGAGCTGCACTGACGATAAAGCTATGTCTGTACCAAGTGAAAAAAATATCTAACAAGCCAAGACTCAATTATAAATCAGCAGCAAACTTTATGCTGAATCTCAGTTTCTAACTTCAAGTGAGGAAAGAAAGCCTGTAGTTAGGATTCTGTCTCTGAGGTTATCAGGAAGTGTGACTGAGATCTGTGAAGGTCACAGATATCCAAGGTAGTAATAGCAGGGCAAATGCAGCATATAAGCCAGAAATTCAAACAATTATTAAGTTCTCCATTGAGCTTACACAGTGCAATTCACACTTACATCTTGGTAGGTCAGACACCCAGATTAAAGCCAGCAGAGATATGGCTTCGCATCTTCCACTTATAAAATGCAACACATACAAACTTCACAGTATGCCTAAGGGGATCTATTGCCTCTCCTGTTGATTTATGTTGGGAGCTTTCCATACATCAGATCTCTGTTTCCTAGACTGTACTAAATCATGGTTGATTTTTCTGTCTATGCACCCATTTACAGAGCCTATAGAGGAGAAAGCAGAAAAATAACACTAACTTATTGTCTGGCAGGTAAGCACCAAAACAACTTTTTTCTGATGTTTTAAACTATAATATGATAGATTGTTAACAGAAATGCAAGCATGGTTTCCTATCTGTTATCTTTGTGAAGGGGATGTTCACATCCAGAGAGGGACAGAAGGTATCTGAGGACAACTTACGTTACATACCTGTTGCAGCAAAGCCTACAGCATGCCCCAGACAGCACTTCAGGTTATCCAACCCTATCCTGAGGGTTATTACATCTCCATGTTTTCCTGGAGCCTTGTGTTGTTTGATCTTAGAGTGGCTGCAATGGGACTTCATTGCTATAGGGGCCTCTAGTGCTTCCCAGGAATCTGGCAAGAAGCTCCTTTCTGCAGTGCTTTGAAGTCTTGCTCTACAAAATGATCCAGAAACCTCCAGCATTTGAACCAGGCAAATACAAGGTGAATCTTCTTTCAATGAAGGTTTCATTAGGAAGGATTTACAGAGCTCAGCTGGAGGAGAATGAGTAGAGAATAATCCTTCATTTATTAATTTTGTCTCATAGTAAAGTGACTCCTTATTCAAGCCCAGCTTTTCAGACTTATTTTTTAATCCATTACTTCAGACCACGGTAGCAATTTTATTGGCAATCAAGTATCCCTTAAATAATCTATCAAGGCATTTGCACATTTAGGATGAATGACAGGCTTTTTAAAAAGTAACAAGGAGCTTTAAAAATCCTTGATTATAGTGTGCTCTGTATCAGCTTTATTCTCTTTGCTTTGTCTCTGTCCCATTCCACTGCAAGAGAGTAACATCCATTATTAATACATCTCTTTGGAGACCGTGCCCGTGTGTCTGTGTCCACTTGATCAGCCATCTGGAAAACAGTTTCCGGACAGCTTTAAAATATTTTCCTTTAAGCTAATGCATTGTTCACATGCAGATAGCACATTAGACATGATGGGTGCTTTAGTAGATGGCTTTTGTAATATGTGGCAAAAAAAACTGATTTGCACAGTGATGAAAAACAAACACCACCCCCCATGCACACAAAATCCCACAAAAAGACCCAACAAACTCACAAAACAGATGATTTTCGGGTATACTACAGTTGTTAACCCAAGAAGTTCTACTTTGATCTGATCGCAAGCTCAAATCAATCCATACCTTAAGAGAACAGAAGCACTGGAATTAAGATAAAATGTGGGATAAAAGCACTGGAATTGGTCATATGGAAATCTATATAAATAGCCATTTATTGGGTGGAGGGAAGTGAGGTAGTAGGAGTTTATTTCTGTCGTATAACAGTTAATACATGTATAGCTTCTAGTTAATGCTATGATTTATCTAAGAGGAAGTCTTAACTGCAGACACTACCCCAGATGATAGCAATTTTAGCCAAAGTAGGAAATACTCTTTAAACTGAGAACAGAATGAAATTGTATATTACAGCTTCGTGTAGGAAGCAGAGACACCTCACAATGTTCTTCTTTTCTTGGAAAGTGACAGGAACATGGAATTATGGGTGATTGATCTGAGAAGAAATTTAGAGTGGGTTGGTCTTTGAAAAAAAAAGAAGTGTGATTTTGCACAAAAATAAAAGATAAACTGAAAATTGACTAAGGGAAAGAACATCCTGGAATTTTTTAATTATATAAAGCTATGATATAAGTAGAATTAATGAATTATTTTCCATTTAATATCATGTACAATGTGTACACAATTTTACTTAAAACACATGACATCTCTCTGAAACCCAAGCTGTGAGAGCAACCACCTTCTCATAATCTTTTCCAAAAAATATACAGATTTTAGTATTATTGATATACTAATAAAAATAATTTCCTGTTTGTCGTTAATTATAAAGGTAAGTACACTAAGAAAAACAAATAGAAAAGTAAAACATTTGAGGTTCTATCCATCTCATTTCTCCTGAAGAACTAAAGGCAAGTACTGCAGATCCCCTCTGAAGCCACTGTAAAGGAGAAACAGGGAAAGGAAGAGAGAGACAGGCATGGGTTTTCTTTTCCCCTTTGTCTGCAATAAAAGGACAATTTGATGACGAGAATTCTAACTTAGGCTTCAACTGAATGCCTGGAGTTTGATAGGACATATCTAAAATTAGGTACTTATGTCCAAATGGGGAAAAAGACATAGCAGATGGAGAACGAAATGAGTGGCTGTTTTGGCAAGACATTTGTGCTGTGTTTCATGGGAGAAGCATATTTTAAGAAGGGAAAAAAATGTCCACACAGAGAATTTCAAGCATGTGTAAGAGACTACGTGTGAGACTGCATAGAGCCAAAGACGGTATGAGAGGTAGACACAGCAAAGATCACACAGCACGTGCATGGAGAGTATCCTACTACTGAAAATGCTAATGGAAATATAATGCACTAGAGCAGTGACTATGAATTCTTAGAAGTTAAAACATGTTTACAGGGCTTCTTTTTTTATTTTGCCATTGTTTACAAAGACATGCAAGAGCTAACCTTCAATAACTGACCATGCTTGCATTATTGGTAAAAATGTAAAATGTTTGAGATGTTCTTTGAGAGCAAGATTTTGTTGGGAGAGGTCTGAAGATCAGTGCTTGGAGCTGCTCTAAATTGTGGTAAAATATCATTTTTTAGGTAATACAGAAACATAATAACCAACATAATAAGCACAGTGCATCAAGAATCACTTTGAACATGCCTTTGGTCTAGCACAGGTAAGATAGCACTGTCTCAGAGCCTCTACATTAATAATAGGTTTTAATGAACCTACATTTGTATCACTCTCAGCCTGGTTTGAAGTGTTTTGTCATATCCCTATTGCGAAGGCTTTATCTGTCTATCATCACATCCCTGCTGAATTTAGTGTGAGGATAGCTAATTTGTAAAAGAGATCTGGTTAATGGATACTCAGCATAAAGAGGTGAAGGGAATACATGGGAAATGCAGTAAATTAAGCACACAGGTGCACAAACTTCAATGAGTGGGCAGCTGAGACACTAATAATGACCAGAAAGGTGAATTTGCTGATTATAGAATCACAGAATCATAGAATCATTTTGGTTGGAAGATACCAGGCTGGAAGGAATCACTTATACATAACTTTGGAGAACTTCAGCCAGAATTTAGCAACTAATGAGGCCAAGGAAACAAGACTATAATGGGTCTCATTGGAAAGAGCAAAGTCACTCTGTGATATTTGAGGGAGTTTGTGGGATTGTGTAAAACATACTATGCAAGCATGTGCAAAACTTATGGCATGTTCAGGTGGGAAGTGCCAAAGGCTGGGGAAGGAAGGGAGATGAGCTGGATAATGGAGAAATGAGAAGTGGAAAATGGAGGTGAGTGGATATAAGGAGCCAGTTGCATGTAAACAAGCTGCTGGTCAGTCCAGCCATGCTCTGTGCCTGACCACAACTGTCATGTCACCGTATTAAACTGTGTTCCTAGCTGTATTTGTGTGAGAGAAGATATCACTCTGCATCCGAAAGACCACCTGAGTCTACTTCCCTTAGTAGTTGTGCATCTTGTGTACACAGCAGCCCATCAGCCTTGCAATTTGTTTTGGTTTTTTACATTAATATAACCAGTAGACATGGGAGCACAGATATATTAATTACTATTAGCAATTAATAAATATATCACCACACAGGTAGCAAGGACAACCGTGGAACAAGAATGCTAGAGTTCACCCTCCAAGTGAGTAGATACAATAGCCAAAGGTAAACACTTCAATGCACCACTATTAGTGATGCAGAGAAGAAATAACTTTTTCACTGTTTTAAGGCACATTTTAGATTGAGGCAAGTTGATACAGGTCTTGTAACATAATGCATTCATGTGGGTTTGCATTCCAACTCATCCAAATCAAAGTTGAATAACTTTCATGAAATCACTGCCCTGAAATGTTTAGATATGTACTTGCTATTTTGGTTCTTACTTATCCAGTAAAAGATTATTGACTTTGGACTGCATATACTTTCTCTTGATATCTTTCATTTCTCAGCAAAACTCCTGTATGGTTTTTTTTGGATATGCTGTCTCACAGTATACATCTAAGTTTTCTGTGAAGCTCTAAGTCTGGCTGGAATTTCTAGACATTGCTCTAAGCAAAAAATCCCTTCACATTTCCACATAATTCTGGAGACTCAAATCATCCATATTTCTCAAAAATCTTCTTGCCTAAAAGTATGCACACACATTTGGTTTGGACTTCCAACCCAAAATATGGTATAAGCTTATTTCACAGTATTTTAGCACAGCACTTTCATTTAAGCCCAGGATAAGATAAATGGAAGTATGGTGTAGCATCAGTAACACTAGTAAGCAGATGATAACTAGGCAAGCTTACACTTCTTTGCTCAAAAACAACGTCTATTCAAGATATATTCCAAAGGGAAAGAGAAGGAAAAGAAACTAAAGAGAAGAAGGGAATAGAACATTTATTTAGCAACCTGAATATAGGTAGTAGTTTAAAGTTTAAAATTGAATAGACAACTCTATTATTTGTCTGTAAAATGCAGAAAAAGAGATGTATCTTGAACTGCTATTGTAAGTCAGAGTTTTCACATGCTGCTAAGAGGTCTCATATTCTATTTATTTCTGTTGGATTCAGTTTGTACTTCTATACCAAGACAGACAACTCACTCAGACACTTAATCTAAAGAACTCTATTTCTTCATGACAAATTTCTGCCACCTGAGCAGATGTAACAGCCCATTTCTTAGTGCTCATCAGTAATTGTAGTTGCTCCTTTTCTTCCAGAAAAGGAAAATGGGAAAGAATAGCAGCCCTGAGAAATCAGAAAATATATACTCAAGAAGAAACAGTAACGGACAACTCTAACCCCTTCAAGACAGGAGGTACTGAGGCCATGTATTAGATTCCGCTCTCCAATTACCAACCACTTGATGTTCCTGGCCTATCCAACCCTAAATCAGCTGTGAAATATAAACACATCGCTTTTCTGTATTGCAAGAAACTGCATTGGGTACTTTGAAATTTCAGACCATTTTGCCCAAAGTTATAGCCAGCAAATGCTAAGAAAAAAAAATAATAATTCTACAGGTATATATCTATGGAGAAGAGGGGCACTTCTCTCAAATTATCATGATGTGAAGTACCAAAATGAAAGAAAAAATAAATGAGGCTATGAAACCTTCCTCTATAGCCAGAACACAGCCTTGGCTAAAACTTATGCAGAATCCCTACCCAGCAAGACACCTTGTTGCTTACATGGCTTTAGCAAATGAAAATTACTGCTGGTGACTGGTGAAGTCACTTGGTGGAACACGTTCCATTGCATCCTTCCAGAACTCACTCCTCATGCAACTCTGAATCATCTCACTATACAGACACATACATATACAATACTGGGATATTCTTACTCCCAGCTAAGAACCAGGGAGGCCAGAACATCTAAGACTACATCTGCATCCAGCCCAACTGAGGAGATCAAACATCTTCTGTCCAGATTATCCAAAGCGCCACTGAGTGCCTACGGAGATAGATGCTTACTCTAGAATGGAGGGATTCAAATTGTCCATCACTGATTACTATGATTATTAATTATGATGCCTTAGCAATATGAATTTTACACAGCACTGTAAGTGGCCAAAAGTCACAAAGGTTCACCCAGTAACTAAACAGATACTCAGGTGAGACAGCTGTCGATAGAATACTTGTAGTGTTACAGTCCACAGAGAGGGAAAGACATCTGCAGAGGTATTTCAGTTTACCGTAAGGTCTTAGGTCTACACTGGGAATAAATCTGAGCCATATTTCTCCTCAGCCTCGAGTTTAAGTTGCAGATTTTCACTCAATATTAACCAACGTAATGAGAAATCTCTGTTCATTTTAATTCTCCTGGGTAAATGCGGCCTCAAAAGGAAGCTTTCACTTTTGGCAATGATCTTCTCAAACACTCCGGTTACATATAGCATAGGGTGGAGCTCAGGCAATATTTAATAAAAAAGTCAAATTACTGTCAGGATATCAGAGCAGTACTTCTTTTTGCTAAAATCAACTTTGACAAATGCTTTAAAGTTGTTCCTTTCATTCAGGTACAGCTTTCTCAGTGAAAAGCTGACAACGGCCCTGGCCATACAACAGCAGAAATCTCCCAATTCAGCACTCACACATAGGGTACGTTTTTTCTATTATACACGGCTCCGGGATTCCATTCTAATACATGCTATTGATGTTTTCAGCTGAGCCAAGTAATTGCTCCTGAATTCATAGGGGTCCTCACTTCTCAGGTTGCCTCTATTCTTTGTGTTCAGTTTAGCAGCGGGGGTCAGGCAATTTCTGCAGGCAGAAGGTAGGTGAGGTGACAGCACACACATTTTTTGTTTGTTAGGGGTGCTGCTGCTTTTACCTTCCAGATATTTTTTCTATTCCTTGCTCTTTCTGAATCTTCATTTAGTTTTGTCAAAGACTGAATTCCAATCTTCCCCTCAAATTGAATAAAGATTGTTATATATAGCAACCCGACCGCCATCCCAGTTCAGCTGGTCGTGACAGCCCACGCTAAGGCTCAGTGGTGATTATAAGAATAATATTGTGTATCATGTATAATTACCAAAACACAGTAAATAAGCTGGACATATACTGATCTACACCATATAAACACCAGGCCTAGAACACTTACATCAGGAGCTGCTTACAGTTCTGTTGCTTTAAATAAATTGCAAAATTGTTTACTAGGCTGTAGCTAGAAAAAAGAAATGGGAGTTTCTCAAAATGTTTCCTGTTGAAATCAACCCTATATTACTCCATGATTCCCTTTCCAGCACATTTTGTTCATCATTTTAAAAGACTTAGAATGTCCTGTTTATCCTCCTTGCATTTTCTTTTTGCCTTGTACTTTCGTACCAGAAGAAGGGGAAGAAAACGTGGCAGTGGGTCTTGTTGTGATGTAACTTCCCTCCCTGTCAATTTGGACACTCGTGCATGTTGTTCATACTGTCTAAAGGACTCAGCCCATTCAGGTTCTCATTTTTACAAGCAGAATATTAACCAGGACAGAGGTAAGAGTCAGATATGTCCTCCTAACCCTCTGAAACTACTTTCTAAGTTGGTAAATACTACCTAAACCACTCAGCACTTCAGTCATTTGTACTTCAAGGTTTCTAGTCGAGGACATTTATAAAACGGACACAAAGGGCAGACACAGGGTTCTAGCAAGACTAACGCATTCAGAAAGTTGCAAGAGACTCGCTCATTTGCTGAACTGTTCTTCAGTCTTTGTTTCTGTTATTTTGCCTTTTTTCCTACATTAGCACTCAGGGCTCACTGAGGTCTTTTTTTCAGCTTTTAAATGATCAGATTTAGTTACTTCACTGGGGGAGATTTGACCCTAAAAGTGCAAAATTACAAGGCTGTCCTTTCGCAAGTGCGCGCCCAAAGGTTTGATTCGCCCAGTCCAGCTATTTCTTACTCACTTAACAAATGTCTTAATGAGGCATTTTCAGGAAGAAAACTTCTTATGCAACAAATTATATAAATGACCTTATAATTGCTTCAGAAAAGTTAGGTTGCAACAACCATCTGGGAAATAAAAGCCTGAATCATCTGCCATACATATACATGTAGATATAAATATATGCATGTGCACATTTGACTCTTACATGAATCACATACAAAACTCTACTAAAATGCAACGCCAGCTGAAATACTTTTTTCAAAGCTGTTATTACTGAATGAAATCTATACCCTTTAATGAGTGATGCATTTGAGCCATTATAGATATACAAAGACATCTTGTATCCACTGCAGAGAATCTTTCAGCACTCAACAAAGCTTTAATTACTCATCTCTTGTGCTACTTCAGGATATGACTCAGTGTAGGTGTCATCAGGACCAGTGATATGGAAAATGGGAGGGAAGGTACTGCACTGATGAAGGAACAGATTCGTGTTCATTCTCCGTTGTGTAGGGTAAGGACTGGCTACGCCATTCTGCTTTGGAGGGCAGGACATCAAAAGGTGACAATTATCATTTCTGCCTCTACCATGATCAAATAAATAATTTCTGAGGACTCTGAGGCAAATTCTCCTTCTCCCCTGAATGAAAATGAGGTATAAATGAGTGCTCAACAGGGAGAAGCCTTGGCTTAATCATAACCAGACTGAAGTCAAGGAGGCTCCTTTTGGAGTATAGTCAGGCTGTGGTTATGCTGTCGTTCATGGAATATCTGCACACTACTGGAGAGCCCACCAAAATACATTTAATACAATCCATGTGTGAGTACACACATTTATTTCAAATTCATCAAAAACTCCTCCCCTGATTTATTATTTGTACCAACTACTGTCTTAAAACCAAAATTATATCTCATAAAGGGCACAAGTAATACTTTATTTTTGAGACTGTGAGGACATATTGCCATCATTCTCCTTGCTCTGCTTCTGGAAAAAAAACTGAAGTGAGTCTGTATGAGTTGAGTTTTCTGCTTTGGGAAGTCATGGCAGTTTTGCTCTGCAACTAGTTTGCCCCTCATCAGACTTCTTGAGTATAAAAACAGAGGACTCGCATTCCACACAAACCATTCCTGATCCTGAAATAGTAGGAGGCTGTGAGGGTAGTTGTGGGCAGTACAACCAAGATATACAATGCCCATTTGCTTGCTCTGTTCTAGTACTTGTGTGCAGAGATCCACTTTCAGCCATCGCTGGAGAGGAGTTACCAGGCTGGACTGACCCTCTAGTGCCATCCACTGTATCTGCTTTTATGTTCCTAGTATTTTCCAGCCCTGGCCAAGATGAATAAGAAATGAATCAAAGATTTTGCATTTTTTAACAGATGTGCGTGGTGGCATCTGAAAAGACTGAAAAAAATTGTAATTGTGCCTCATAATGGTTCATGATTTACAAAAAGAAAGTATACAGGTTATCATCATAATAATGAAATGCTTGATTAACTTTGCAAAGAATGAAAATTACTTACAGTTTACTTCCTCAGAAGATATAAAATATGCAAAATGATGTCTATTTCAAAGCATAATTCTGTGAAAAAGTTAAAGTTTTAATCAATGCATATTTATTAAATGACTTGCTATTTCCCTCAGCATTGATAATGAAAAATTTACAAGTAATTTTTATCTCTACAGTTTTGTAAAAAACACTACATATGTCATCTTGTACTTAACTGTAACCTACTTACAGAGAAAAAAAGCCTAATACTCAAAATATCTCTTCCAAACACTGCTATCTGTTGCATTTTGGCAACATTCCCAGCAAGAAATAGAGGATTAGAAGTATGTGACTACAATATCTAAAAATGATTGCTTGGAGTTCTACCAAGTTTTCTCTCATTAGCAATAAACTCGACTGCTGTAGTCAACAAGAAAAAAAAAAAGAAAAAGAAAAATCCGATGTTAGGAAGGTTCTGAAAAATACTAGGCAATGCTAAATGAGTAGTTGCTGCTATAGGTGGAGAGTGAAGAAGATTCCAAGCATTTGCTTTCCCTTTATGATCTTTTGTCTGTTCTAGGTTGTTCATCAGTATTGAAAGTAGAACTAAGTCTAAACCAATTTATCATGTGTGATTCAAACACGGAGCATCTTGCATTGAAAACACAAGTGCATTCTGTTCCAGACAGGAAGAAAAAGAACAGTTGCTCATAAGCTATTTACCAGTATTTTCTGTGCCCCACTTCATTAGAGTGTGTGTGGTTTCTACATCATTTAACAGCTTCTCATTTTAGGGGGAAAGTGTGCAGGCAAAACCTTTTGAGGTTGTTTGAAAATATATCATGATACGTGCTATTGAATTCCAATTTGGGTATGTAGAAATAAAAATGAACAGAGCCATTTATTTTCTCCTGGTACAGAAACAGTAGAGAGAATAGGGAGAGATTAAAATACGGGTTTTTTTCTCCCCAAAGTAATTGAAATTACAATTTTTTTTCACTTTGGTTTTCTGCTCTCTCACTCCTTGAAGTGCTAATGGCAGAAACAAAATCACTGGTGCATATGACATGGGATAGAGATTGACTTACATCTAGGCAAGAATCCAGCTCCCCAGTAGCATTCTGCCAATTATTTGTATTTTATATTAAAATATTTTGTTCTTTTCCTCAGTGGACTTCAGATATTTTTAATGCATAGTTAACAGTCATTCATGCTGCTTTTCATACATGCATATACACAGTATACGAAGAAATCACACTTTTAGATTAAGAAAAATAGTACAGGAGTTTTGAAGTGGTTTCCCCCAAGATCTGCTTGTGTTACAAAGGCTTTTTCCACCCTGTTCTTTTCTCCATTATTGAAACCTCAGATGAACAAGTCTTTGGGCAGCATGTGCCCAGACTTTGCTGTCTAGCATCAAAGACACCCTCATACCATGTAGCCGGATGCCTTAACACACGTTCCAGCAGGCATCAGTCCACAAAACACTTTCATGTGTCAGAAGAAAAGAAACTAACAGCATCCTATGTGGTTTAGGAAGTTGTTTGTCTTCAACATGTCATGATCATAGGATTATACTAAAACTACATAAGCTTTAATTATTTAGACCACTAGCAGCCCTATATATTTATTTCTTTATTCTGAATTGTGAAGATACCAAAATTGAAGTGCAAGGCCTTCCAGAGTTGCCATGACAACTGGACACTTTTCTTTGATCAGTGATTATAGTTGTACCATTTTGGCATCAGGCATGAACTTCGATTGCTATGGTAACGTCACAGACATAACTTCTGTTTTATTCACCTCATACTTTTGTTCTCAAGGAGCCTTTTTGCTTGTTGTTTGTGAGGAAGCTGAGAACTGTGTCAGCTGCATCAGAGAGGAGCTGTTAGGAACAACATGAAATGGGCTTTCCCGGTTTAAAGGATACTTCACATCAAGAAGTGATTCACTCAGTGTTCTCATTATACTTCGTAGCTAAGCTTTTTGGCTGACGTAAATGGAGGGAGCTCCAATGAGGGCAGTAAAATCTCTTGAATTCCAACTGAGCACTAGGGCAAAATGACATTTCCCTGGTTGGATATGGATTGCTGGAAGTGAAGAATCCCCAGTGCCACTTATTTATGGTATACTTTGGAGTTCAAAAAGTGAAAGGCAAAGTACAGGAAAGGGTAAGGATAACAGAGAAGCTCAGAGAAAGGGGAGATTTAAAAAGAAAAAGCAAACAAACAAAAAATCAGAAGAACTTGTTTGGCTTAACTTTTTGAAATTCATGTCAATTTGGAGACGAAAAAAGTTTTATTGCTCTTTATAGAGATTTGGTATTAGAAAATTCATACAGGTTTCTGCAGGTACAATGCTAGGAAGCTATGAGAATAATAGGGAGATTCGGAAAGTCTATTAGTTCTTATAGGATACACAGAAATGTTGATTTTTTGTGATCCATACAGAACAAGAATATAACTTTTCTTTAAACTGATACTCTTCACCAAAATATGCTCCAGAGGCTAAACATTTTCAAGTATAGAAAGCTCTGAGGAAATTTAGGATGGCAAAGTCTATTGAGGGTTATTAATATAGAAACATCATTTTCTTTCATGAAGCCTCTAAATGACAAATGACTGGAGACTGGGAAAATATGACAGAGTAATATCACTACATGCTTGAGTTTTCTCTAAACTCTTCCATGAAAAAGCACCAGTGGGATACAGCACTAGGTGAATTTCTAGTTGACTTGTGGCCATCCTCATGTTCTTGTAAGGCTGTAATTGAGTCAATAAGGACGGTTTCACAGAATCATAGAATGGGTTTGGTTGCAAGAGACCTTAAAGATCATCTACTTTGAAGCCCTCTGCCATGGGCAAGGCCACCTTTCACTGGATGAGGTTGCTCAAATCCCCATTCAATGTGACCTTGAACATTGCCAGGAATGGGGCATCCACAGCTTCTCTGGGCCACTTGTTCCAGTGTCTCTCTACTCTTATCGTAAGCAAATTTCTTCCTTATGTCAAATCTAAAGCTACCTTATTTCAGTTTAAAACCATTTTCCCTCGTTTGTTCACTACAGGCCTTGGTAAAAAGTCTCTATCTTTCTTATAAGCTCCCCTGATATGCTGAAAAGTCACAATAAGTTCTCACTGGAGCCTTTGCTTCTCCAGGCTGAAACAAAACCAACTCTCTCAGCCATTCTTCATAGGAGAGGTGGTCCAGGCCTCTGATTTTTTTCACGGCCCTTCTCTGGACCTGCTATTACAGATCGATGTCTTGTATTGGGGGCCTCAGAACTGGATGTAGTACTCAGCATCCACTTAAGCATCTGGAATTGAATACGTAACTAAAAGGCCATTTAAATTCCGTGAAGCATGGGTGCCAATCTGTGTAATTCCTGGAGGTGGTGTATTTCACAACCGGTTCTACTCTTTCTGACATTTATCTTGCAGCTTTAAGTAAGTGCACTGACATACTGATTTTTCTAAGAATGAAATAACAAGAAATGATGAGTTGGAATAATTATAACCCTTAAAAGGCTACTCAGACTTTCTTAATTTATTACAATTTCAGTTTACACTGCTCAGTAAAAATGTCTGAAGTCATCAGTGAAAAGCAAGGCTTCCCATAAATAACTAAATATATATATATATGATGCTTTAATGGTTTTATAATGTTTTGTATCTTAGTGAAGCTATTTCTAGAGATAAACTCACCTCTCTTCTGTATAAGTATGTAAATAAATTCTAGCTTTAAATAAATAAATGAAGAGATGGAAGCACTGTGTGGGCTACAGTAAAGGATTATTCATCTATCATACAATGTCTGCCAGATGCTTTGGAGCATTAGATCAACTTGTATATTTCAGCATCCAAGATCTTAATGTTTACATGGCAACAGGATTTAATCTGTTCTGCTCAGCTCTATCTGATGCTCCAGGGTTCAGCATCAATCCCTGAAGTAATCTGGAGACATGAATCTACTCACAAGTGTTGAACAGGAGGTTGTCAGTTCAACCTGAAACGTCCTGGATTTCATATGTGCTACATGGTTCGAAGCTCTACTAAAAACAAACCAAACCAAAACCACAACCAAACGAAACGAAACGAAACCAAACCAAACAACCAAGCAACCAACCAAAACAAAAAAATACCCAAAACATTAACCTCACCCCATTACAACTATGCAGACTTCCTGGAATCCAGTTTTTAATAGAACAGGTCATTAAACATGTAACTTTTGTGAGAAAGCTTGGGGAGATAGTATTTAAATCCTGCTCTGAATTTCACTGCAGCTGAAACTCAAGGTGATGATGCCACACAGTGTTCTATCACATGGAAATCATACGAAATCTCAGAAGTGTTTTCTGAACACTTGCTTTCCATCTAGTTTAAAATCCACACCTACAGATAACTGCTTTAAACCATACAGCAACGGCCTTTTTTCACTCTTCCAAACACGAGGTCAGCAAGTTACATTGCCACAGCCATGGATTTGCTCTTAAATCAACTTATATTCTATCCAGAGGCTATAAAATTATCTATTTTTAGAGATTTTTTGGGGTTATGATTACATCATCCCTAATGTGCTATTTAAAGGTTTTTTGGAAGGTGATAGTAACTCACTCTTCAAACTATTTTGCATGCCTCACAGTGTTCAGTATCCGTATCATCTTTCTCTTTAAGAACATCAGCACAAATTGATAATTTTTATTTGTTTTTTGTTTTTAAATTTTCTTCAGCCACATCAGTCTGTCTCTTATCTAGGTATTACTTTATCATGGCACTGCATTTTAGTCAACCAGTTATCCAGTCATATGAGGTGATAGACTGATGAAGAAATCAATAAAGGTTCTTCAGGGCAGGCTCTAAAAGTAATATACATAGTAAATCAAATGCAGACAATATTGCTAGGCAGGGTGCAATCATTAAATCCTGCAGAGCTATAGTGAGTTTATGGAAATTGCACTTCATCAATGAGACTCGGTAATTTCCAGCTAGAAGAGGAAATCCCATGTTAGACAGAAATGGGAACTTGCATCTTCTCTATCAGCATAAAAATGTACATAATGGACTATAGAAAAAACTTAATGACTTTTCTTTCTGACTGCGAGTATTGGCTGGAGAGAAGTATAAAATTCTTCATCTTAAGCAGATGTTACACTTTACAACCAAAATGATCTCATTTTAGCAATAAAAGTTAAAGGTTAGTTTAATCATTCTGAATCTGAGGCTTTTACAGCCTTTCTGTTTATGTCCAAGTATTCTTTTTAACCATCTAATGATCATGTTTCTCCTGCAATCTTACTCGGCTTCCAGGGGTACTGTCCACATCACACAATAGTAAGATCCACAGTTCACTTTTTGCAGCCAAAGCAGAGCAGATCCATGCACCCCTTTTCATTTTCTAATATTTTCAAAGAAAGCATTTATTCCTCCTAGTTTCAAACACCTCAGAGTGTATTTATCTACCATTGATTATCAATGAAGATAAAGGTTTTATCAGAGTATGGTTTGTCTGTCTTATTCTAAATACCTCTAAGAAACTGAAGGAGTGACTCTCCAGAGCACTCTCTGTTCATCAAGTCTAAATGGAGCCCAGGGTGAGTATCTGAGATCTGACCACTGAGAGATGCCCAGGTGTGAGTAGTTGCCACCATGAATATATGTGACAAAGCAAGAACACAGCCACTGTGAACATGGCTTTTATTATTATATTCACCCTCTCATAAAGGCGAACAAACCCAGTCTTTTTCAAAATCTTTATATGACAGATTTTCTATACCTTATCTTCTGGCCCTTCTGTGGAATTTCTCCAGTTCTGTCAGTGCATTTTTGTCTTCAGACCATCAGAACTGAAGATGTATTCCCACTGAACCTGCTCTGTTGATTCACATAAACACAGTGTAGTCCAGCATAATGTTTTCATCTTGTTCCACGTGCAATCCAATTTATCACTGGCATTTGCACTGCCTATCAACATTAGGAAGAGCTTTAGTTGGACTGTTTCACTGGTGCCTTGGACC
This sequence comes from Patagioenas fasciata, assembly GCF_037038585.1. Taxonomy (NCBI): domain Eukaryota; kingdom Metazoa; phylum Chordata; class Aves; order Columbiformes; family Columbidae; genus Patagioenas; species Patagioenas fasciata. The sequence continues at coordinate 165,386,409 of NC_092521.1, read as the reverse complement.
TTTACTGCATCAATATTGTATTTGAATTTATAAGTGAGGGGATAAATTTCATCCAGTTTTCGACATCTGTAGTGGACGTCTGCAGCTGAGCAGACCTCTCTTCATAGTCAATGCTGTTCAGGTCTGATGATCTGATCTATTTTAGATGTGCACTTCAGGGTAAGTTGAATTATTCTTCAGACTTTGTTGATTTTATGACTAGATCTTCATAGATTTTCACACTGATTTTCTTAGAATTTTACATTTGTGTTTAGCCAGATGCACTTGATCTGAGCTGTCCAGTGGAAAGTCCAGAAAGATCCAAGACTGTGTTTTTTTATTTTCATTTTTTACATTTTTCATCTTTCTTTTCTGTGATTGACAGGAAACAAAGTTTCCAAAGTTTGCAGCAACTTGAGTGTGTTTGAAGATCCAGCCCCAACTCAGCCCCATTTTTAGTTCTAATAATGAAAGCTGAATACTAGCTAGAAACTTGATGAACACTTTCCTTCCAGAAAAGTAACAGAAGCGTTAATCACTCAGGTCAGATTGTTAACTTCTAATGCTGTGAACCCGTCACTGGCACAACGGACTGACTCTAAGAGCTTCCCCTGGCTTAGGTCAAAGGCTGGTGCTTGATGCTCATCAGTTACTTCACCTTCATGCATTTCAGTATCCCAGATGTAATAATGTGAATGATAGAATACGGACTGTGCTTTGGGATCTCCTGAGGAGAAGCATGGTAAGAATGCCTACGCATTATTCATATGCTTTGTGTTTTATGTATGGAAAGAGTTATTTGGCTTTTTTCTTCCTTACTAGGTTAAAAGAGGTTGATTCAATTCCTTTCACCAAAAATACAGGTTTTCAAAGCGACAGATGGCCTTGCTATTGTCAATTGTCAGAGGCTTTTTATCACCACTGAAGCAGAAAAAATGTATAATGGATTTTATCAGGTGTGCTCTAAAAAGCCACAGCACGGCAAGACTTTTTGATCAAAAGCACAAAGCAAAATATTGCTTTCTTTTACTGCACATGTGACTCATCATATCTATGAAGAATGTGGGCTCTTCTGCAGAATGAACTTTGTCTCTTTGTCTTTTTCAGGAAGGGTTCAGATTTGCAGGGCTGATGCATGCTATTGAAGGCTGTTGTGTCAATCAAATTTTCCACTTAAAGGAACTTCCATGCAAGAGAAAAATACCCTATTGATTAAATAATTCATGCAAATATTACTCACAGTTTTTGATTGATTTTTTTTTTTTTAAGCAAGACTGGTATGTGGACTATCAAGGGGTTTCGTTTTGTTCCAGTTTTAGACAAAATAGGACAGACCTTTTCCCATTTGGGAAAAGGTATCAAGCTGTTTGAACTTCAGTTAGTCTACCTCACCTGCCATTATGTCCCTTCCCCAGTGTTCAAGCTGCTTCCAGATAGAGGTTCTGAAAAGTTTGGCAAAATATTCCTGTAAGAGTTATGCACTCAACGCAACAACAGCAACAATAAAAAATCACTGTAAACCATGGTTTGGGAGAAGAAGAGTAAAACACTTTCAGACAAACAAGTAAAATGCTGATTTGCAGCTAAATTACATTTCCTTAGGTTGGTATACACCAGCAGAACTATGGCAGAAGTCATCTGGTAGCACACAAGCAGATAACACTGCATGGCTTGATTCCTAGGGTGTAAGAATATTAGAGCATGGAGAAAATGCTGTATAACCAGGCATCTGGGTTGAAGGATAAGTAGAGTTATTGCTCATTCTTTGCTCTGACCTTTCTAACTCAATCAATGTACATGACACTGATGCTTGGCATGAGACTGCAGTAATCCCCCCAAATCCTAGCTCAGTAGACCACGTTTGTTTAGGTATTTTCTACCATGCACCAATACACTGTGTGACCAGAGCATCAAGAAGTTAAAAGCACGCAGCAAATATTTACTGGCTGACACACAGAGTGAGAAGCAAGGATCTATATGCTACAAAGCAAAAGATTAATACAGACGAGTCCCTAAATGTGATATTCAGAGCATCTCTGCTGGCTAAGCCTGCTTTGCTCCTTTGTGCAGGCTGCTTCTCTGTCTTGCTGAGTTGCCATCTTTCAGTTCTGTTGTGCCTTTTTGTTTTGTTTTTTATAAGGTTTTTTATATCTTTTCATGTCAGTACTTTTCAGTCCTTGAATGCCTCCTTATCACTGTCTCAATATTTTCACTGATGCCTGCATTTTTACTTTTCTCACGTGGCTTTAGCACACAGCCTTCCACACAGCTGAAAATTATTTTCCCAGCAAAACTGAGCCAAGATCCCACAGCTGTGCTGCACCAAACTGGGCCTGCGATCACACATATGAAACTATGGGCTGTGACTTAGAAGAGAAGTGAAATTGGGAGAATATCTGGGCTTGACAGAATATTTATCTTCCACTGAGAAAACAAGTTTCAGTATTATTTACATATTGGAAGAAGATAGATGCTGACTGTTTTTCATCAAGCCCTAAAGTTTTCAGATTATCAGAATCTATATAGACTTCAGAAGATTAAAGTTAGTCATGAATAAACAGTCCATCAGAAGAATTCACATTTTAAAGAAATGAAGAAATCTTAATCATATTCCCAAAATTACTAACCAAAATAAAACAACAAAAAAATGTAGATCAAGAAGAAGGGGATATTAGTAATTCTTGACAGGCCAGTTCACTTTCCACTGAATTTGAAAACTTGCATCAATAAATTGATTGTAATCAGAACAGTCCAGTACAAAGTATTAGTTAAGCAACGAATGGCTTCTGATCATTTCAAACCTGAATGTGCTCACAAATAAATGCAGCACTGGTGGCATAAATCTCTCATGGAAGTCTGAGAAAAGGATTGTTAGCTCCCAGCCCTGGGCAAAAAGTACGTAGAGCCTCTGACATCTTCTTAGTAGGGACCATTTGGTGCAGGAACAGAAGGAATTCCTTACAAACAAAGAGTGGTCTGATTTCAGAGTGAAGATGGATAAATCAGTGGGATGGCTGAGATCCACCTTCAGCCTGAAAACAATTAAAATGCAAAACTCCAGGATAACTCACAGAATTTGAATTTATTGGGACAGGAACAGAGGGATGAGAATGTACAAGCACATTTCATAGAATCATAGAATGTCCCAAGTTGGAAGGGACCCACAAGGATTCTTAAGTCCAACTCCTGTTGGACAACTCCAAAATACACACCATGTGTCTGAGGATGTTGTCCAGTCTCTTCTTGAACACTGTCAGGCTTGGGACTGTGACACCTCCCTGGGGAGCCTGTTCAGTGTCCAGCACCTCTGGGTGAAGAACCTTTTCCCCATGTCCAACCTAAACCTCCCCTGGCACATCTTCCTGCCATTCCCTTGGATTCTGGCATTGGTCACTAAAGAGAAGAGTTCAGCCCTGCCCCTTCTCCTCCACTTTTGAGGAGCTGGAGCCACCATGGCGTCTCCCCTCAGTCTCCTCTTCTCCAGGCTGAACAAACCAAGTGACTTTAGCTGTTCCTCACATGGCTTCTCCTCCGAACCCTTCATCAACTTTGTGACCCTTCTCTGGACGCTCTCCAGTAGCTTTATCTCCTTTTTATTGTGTGTCCCCAGCCCTGCACACAGTGAATGCTCCAGGTGAGGCCGTCCCAGCGCAGAGCAGAGCGGGACAATCACCTTCTGTTGTTAGTGCAACAACTCATCAAATTGATTACCTCAGGTTTATAGACAGGCTAGCTACCTGAGCACCAAGTTGACGTGTTCAGTCCGCTTCTGATTTCAGAGCTCTTTATCTCAAAAATCACTGTGTGTTGCATAGACACACTGTGGCGTTTTAAAATTTGGGCCCAGATCTCTTTGATTCTCTGTCAAGTGTGGCAAAAGCAGTGTTCTCCTTTACTTCTGTACATCCACTTTTCACCCTGTCAGTTAAAGTACTGCAGAGTCTCACTTCTCAATAGGCCTTCCAAAATTAAAGGCTAGTACAGTTTCGCAGTAATGTATCTATTTGTCTTCCAGAAACGAAGATCCTATGCCTAAAACTCTTACTGGAGGGTTAAAACCCCATACAATAAAGCACTTCCTGTCTGGAAATCGGTATTTCTTTTAGCTACAGACACCAAATTGGAAAGAGCAAAACCTGTAACAGACTAGAGCACAGGAAAAAGAATTGCAAGAAGTTTATTGGATGAAAGCAAGAAATAGAGAACCTGTTTCTTCTAACCTATAGCTCAGGAAATAAAACCAAATGTTGTCAGACAGCAGAATAAATTGTGGGAAACTAGCACAAAAACATATAGAAAAGAAAGCCCCATATGATGCACTAAGTGCATGAAAGCAGAGACAGAGCTATCTGATCTATCAATGTAGGTAGAACACGCCTTTTGGTGGCAGCCTGACTACAACTGCACAGCTATTTGTCTTTTGTAACATCTAGAAACCCAGAAGAGCACCTTTCAGTAATTAACTCTTCAGAGTGTCAGCCTTTGCCAACTCTGACTCTTCATCTGTGATGTGCAGATAGAACATGGTCTACTAAGGCATTTTGTGGAATTAACTTGGGGCACACTTTGAAACAACTTTTCATTATGTTTAGATTCACACAATATGCAGTCATTTACTGCAAAACAGTAATCTAGATTGCACAAGTCATCAAAATGGTATCAAAATTGTGCTAATGTCTTAATTAGAGATTTAGTCACATGGAATATTTTGCCCAGTGGGAGAGATTAAATAAGTCGGGCAGACTTCAAAAAATACGCTTCTGTAAAATCTTACCAAAAATCAGACCCTAAAAGTGAAAATCTCTAAAAAATTAGCAACACCAGAAAAGAACATCTAAGGACTTTCAAAAGCAAGGATCACAAGCATTAAGTGAACATGGCTGCAAGATAAATGTTGCCTAGTTGCATGTAGGGATCCCTGTGAAGCATAGAACTCATTCTGCTATTCTTTCATGATTAATACATGTCCATGTGGGGGGTTTTTTGTTTGCTTGTTTTTGGTTTTTCTTGTGGTTTTTGTGGGGTTTTGTTTGTTTCTGTGTGTGTGTGCGTGTTTTGTTTTTAAAGCAATTTATCCATTACACCAAATATTCTGTGCCTACACAGAGTGTCTCAGTGTATTTAGCTATCAATTTCTTTAACTACCGGATGGAGAATACTCTTCTATGTATCTGGAAAAAGATGAGATATGAAATGAAGAGCTAAAACAAGAAAGCAATTTTTTAAAAGGTGAAAAAAAATATTCCAGCTGTTCTAAGTCACTGTGGCTCCACTGGCTGGATATTGCAGGGACTTCAGTCTCACGGTCCTTCCCATAGGCAGTATTGCAGAAAAAGCTACAACCCTGCAGTTTTTTCTGCCAGAAGTTGCTTATCCACAGCAGAATCAGCAGATGTAACAGCTTTCCAGTTGCTCCAGTGCAGATTTTGATGTCTTAGCTCAAGCCAACCTCATCAATGGTTTATCTGTGAATGACTGATTGTTGGACTAGAGTGGTTGAGGTGAAAAGAAATGCTCTCTTCTGATGAAACCTCCTGGAAAAGATGTGGGCAAGCACTTTTCTCGGCAATAGTATTTTAAATCAGTTCAATAGTGAGAAGGCAGTAAATGAGAAAATGTGGGATTTATTTAGATATATGCAGCCATTTTACACTGGAGACGTCTCCATGTGGCCTTTTCATCTGGACAAGCATTTACAGTCAGTGGTAATCTAGTCTGTGATATTTATGGTACCAGCTATCCCATTTTACAGTAAGCATCCAAAGTCAGATTAATCATAACTTGAAGGGCCTGTTCTGCAAAGGGATTAATAGGAGCCCAGATGGCTGCACTGTAGCTGAAAACCTCTAGGCTTCGGACATCTAAAGTTATGGGAGATGAATCTCAGTCTTAATGTCCTGAGTAGTACAGCATGACGTGACTTATAATTATGAACAGTCAAGTAAAGTGGTTTTCCTGAACTATCAGGGGAATAATGAATCTCAAGTGGTTGCCCTGATGAAGAACCATATTCAAAGACGGCTGCGCACTGTTCCCTAATATTTGTGTGCACAGCTGACGAACAGAAGCTTTGTGCACCAGTTAGAACAATATTCAAGCTCTGCTGTTTAGCTACCAAGATATGACAGCTGATCTATTTTGGGGGATTTTCAGCATTCTCTCAGAAATAACAGATAAAGAGGCAAAACCAAAAACATTCCTGTTACCTTTGGGGATTTCTTGTTAGGCAGCCTGGAGAGTTTAAGAGTATGGGCACATGTGATGTGTGTCTGAGGAGCAGAAAACAATGGCTAGTACATTTTACTTATTAATATATATGAAGCCCTAACCTCTTCGTTTGGGTGACTGAGTTCCGAGTATGGAGTCGCTGGGTGAATCTATATGAAAGGCAAAGCTTTTCTTATGATTAACTGATTTCAGAAAAGATTCTTTCCCAATGAACATCTCAGACCCTCCTCTGGCCTCCTGTGTAACACACAAAATAGAAAAATGTGCTTTGCCTCAAAATCTTTCTGCTCTGGTGCTAGAAGCCTTAAAAACATATATAAAGAATCTTTATAGTTCTCACGGGCGTGCCATTTCATTCAACTGTCTCCAAGAAAGCAAGAATTTATCCTATTTCCTAGAGAAAATGAGAAATTCGGGAAGGTGCTTGTTGGAGATCATGTTCTTGAATGACAATATCATACCCAGTCAAAGTATTCCTGGAATAACTAGGACAAAGTTCCAGAGGCAAATCTGGAAACGCACATCACTTTGAGTCCCAGGATAAAAGAGCATGGTGCAGTTTGCTGAAACATTTGCTGAAATCTGTAGACTTTTTTCAATACATCAGACATTTTAACGTGAAGTTCACATGTATTTATCCTCCCATAAATGTAGTTCCCTACAATATTTTGCTTCATGATCTTCCACTTCTCTGCCTTGCTACTTCTTCGTTACTCTTTCAAGAGTCTCAGATACCAACATCCTGGATGTTCTATTAGCCTAAAGCAGTGTTTCAGGGAAAATTTAAAAAGCATAAAAAACAAATAATAAAAAAAAAAAAAAAACACACAACAAAAACCAAAAGAAACAAACAAAACAAAAACAAACAAAAAACCCCAACAAAACAAAACAAAAAACAAAGCAGCACCACCTGCTGATACATAAAGTCAGTGGTATAAACCAAAAACCTTAGAGTTAAATCTAGATCTCTTTGGAAAAACAGAGAGAAAGACTTGGTTCTCAGTCAATGTTGGGTTTCATTTTGGTAATGTAAAGGGGATCAAAATGTTGTCCAGATCTAAAATAAGCCATTAATAAAGTACATATGCCTTCTGAACTCTTGATAGTAGACTCACTGGGTAAACAATTGTCAAGCTCACAAGCAGAAGTTGAACTCCGAGATTAACAACTCTGGATAAACTTCAGGCAAAAAGTGAACATCCATACTCCAAACTACTCCATAATCCAGCTGCAATGCTGGTATGGTTATATCCTGTTTGCTTCTGAAATTTGTTATTTTAGTGCTGGCTCCCACTATCGTGTATTTCCCAATCTAGTTCTACCCTGTATCTCTTTCAAGTCTAACATATTTTTCTTCTCTTGCCTTGATTCCTAAATACATCTCTTTCCTTTTCAGATTTTATGTTTTACTTCCACTGCCAGATCTTTAGGTCCATTCTTTAACTTTAGTCTTTTTGCTCTGACCCTGAGAATCTCTTCATCTTTCTAGTTCCTCAGTAAGCTTCTTGTGAGTAAACAGCAGCATGAGATAAAGATCAAGTAAGCACTTCTGAGGTACAGGCACCTCTTCTGCTCAGAGAGCGGTCTGCTCTGATGAAGGTTCCCTTCAGGATGATACATCCACTTAAAATCTAGTGCTGGAGATGTTAATAGCAACAGTTCTTCCAGAACTACTAATACCCATTTTGTATTTTCCCGGAAAGAGCATAATTCATCTGTGTAGCAAGGCTGAGTCGGCCACTGTCTCCTCAGGGCTGCAGGATTTATCCCAAACATGAGCAGCAGAATACATGCTGAACAGCTGTATTTGTAAGAACAGTAAGTTCATTGCTCTTGCTTGTATTGTCATATAGTTGTACAGCTTACACCATCATCCCTCTTGAAAATTCTTCAGTTCTAGCAGAACCCCAATAAGTGAATTTTGCATGGAGCTACATCACATCAGAATGTTATTCCTGTCCTGAAATATGAGGTAGAATATGGAAAATAATACAGATCTGTACTATTATGTTCTTAAATACCTATAGTATTACAATGACTACCTTGTCTAAAAATATGTGGAATTTACAGATGAATACAGACAGATTTCTGATCTTCACTATTACTTTTCATCATCTCCTCGCATTTCTAAGCATAGCTTTATTGCCATTCCTTACTTCATACGTAGATATTTTACCTTTTGATTTTCTGTTCCACTCCAAGATATAAGGGAGTGCTTGGGGAAGCAAGAACGTATTGTTTTTTCCTGTTTGACTTTTTCCTCTGATCCAGATGGAGAATTTCACAGCAACCCTAAATGACACAGGAAACAGCACTGCCTGATTGACTTAGTCTTTCCATACCAGGAGCCACACTGGAAATCTGGCACTTATGTGCGTAATTGCGGTGATACAAAGCAAGAGATTCTTAGCAATATGTATTTTCTTCTGCATGAAATACGCTTGAAGCAATTGATTGATGCACTTAGAATTGCTCCATACACCATCTGTATCCAGCTGCATATGCTTGTATACCGGTTTAAAATGTATTTTGATCACCACTGCATTGGAGTGAAGTGGTATTTTTTTGTTAGTAGAGTGTATTAATAAAGCACAAGTTAGATCTCACTTCATTCAGTCCTATGAAATACATTCAGTGTATGATTAACTTAAAATTAGAGAAGTCTCTGTTAACATATGTTAATGCTTCCGCCTCCAACACTCAGCAGTTGCACTAAAATTACTGCACAGAGCTGCAGACATGAAAAAAGTAGCCGTTGCAGTCTTCATGACTGAAAAGTCATTATTTTTTAAAAAGAAAATGAAAACTTCTTTACAACATTTTTGTATACCTTTCTTGTCTTGATGGGAAAACTGACCAACAGTTTTAAAAGTTGTCTTCTCAAAAAAACCTTACAGAAAAAATCTTCAAACAGTACCCTTTTAACCCATTTATATGTTAATTTGCATGTATTTCAGAACATATGAGCCATGCCTTCTTCCACTAATTATCAGTTAATTTCCACTTAACATCATCCTCTGTCAGGGAATCTGTTATGAACATAATGACACTAAAATCTTTACAAATTCAAAATTATTTTAAATATATTCCGGTCTAATAGAGGTCCTTCTAGCTTCTCTGGCATCTCACGTATTTATAGCAAAGTCCCATGATTTCTCCCTCAAATTTATACTTTTTATTCTCCTGATCACCTCTTGCCCAATGGTGAGCTTTAGTACAAGTTTGAGATATATTACAGGAGCAGCATCACTTCTCTGCAGCTTTTCCTCTGTTCCATGGTGTACTCAACTAATGGCAGGTGATCCCCACAAACCTTCACCTATCCAACTCAGTAACCTTGGATATTTTCTATTCTCAAAACAAAGCTAAAATTATGCATTTTCTACTGTAGGTTTTACAAGCACTATGTGCACCAAATGATCTTCTTCTGGTTTTTATGCATTTAAAGAGTTACCAAACTGTACAGTTGCTGATATATTACATATCTTCAGCTTGAAAGAGGCAAAGGAAATGAACCAGAACCATAAATCAGTTACAACTCACCTGCTATGCCTTAATTTGTACTGCATGGATTTTATGTTTCTCGGAGAACAAGTGCAGGCCATGTATCCTCCCCCTCCCCAAAAAAGTTCTGAAGCCCTCAATTATCCTCAAGAAAAACCCCAGATCAGCTGTTTTTAGCCTCAAGGATGTAACACACACCCTATTTAACAGCTTCTTATCACTTACACACCCCCACACTCCCATTCTCCAACCAGGACTCCAGGATCACCAGATCTAAATCCCAGCAAAATACTCTATTTTCCTCATCCTGCTGTCACACATTCCCACCTCCTGACTGTTGGCAACTACTGCCTGTTCAGATTCCCCACAGTGTCCAGGACAGCAACACGATCTGGTATTAATGGCACAATATTCTAGAGCATCCCAGAGAGGCCCTGGCACAGAGGCACCCCGAAAGTCAATTTAGGCAGGCAATAAGCTCCAAACAGACTTTGTTCTCACCAGAATTGTTTAGCAAAGAACCATCTACAAATAGTGTTTATCCAAAAATATTAAACACTGACAACATTATAAAACACAGGTTCAGATACTGGTTATGAGTTAATTACTACACGGCTGACTAAAGCTCAAGGGATCAGGTCCCAAAACTCTAGAGTGATTCAAAATGTTCATCTTCCCACTCTTACAAAGCAAGGATTCTCAAAGGTACACTGAAAATCTCTTGCCAGTTCAGCAAGATGTCTCAGACCTCAAAGAATGTTTCTCAGACGGTTGGTCCAAGGACAAGAGTCCTCAATTACCTCATAGCTCCTCCAAGGAAAACCAACTCTATACAGGTCTCCAGCAGCTCCATTTATAGTCTAACTGAATCTGAGCTGTGGTCATTTATGGTAGGGGTCCAGAAACTTCTCTATAGCAAGGCATTTCATTGGTCAAGGGCTCTGTCTGTCAACCAGGGGGCGTGTGCATGGCCATAGGAGACTACCAGCCTAGAAGTTTCTGCTGGTTTTGGGGTGGGGAGTGTATCTGCTATGGGTATTATATAGTTGTACATGGGCAGCCAAATAACTTGCTGGTTATCTATATGAAACTGGGCACACATGAGCTAAGTATTGAAGACTTAGTTCAGTTTCCTACAATGCATAGTATAGATATACTATATAGAGTATGTACTACCATACTATATATAGTTCATCTAGTATATAGCAAATATTTATTGCCATTTGAAAATGCTGTCTGGCCTCAATCATCTCACAAGAAGTGGATTGCTCTTAAACCTTGTGTCATCTGTTAGCCCTACATGGATATCGGGACACCTCCAAGCATCTTGAATGGCACTAGAGGACTATCTGAGGACAATTGAATGAACTCACTTGTGAGAAAGCCCCATGCTTACCTCAGTACACCTTTATACGGTGAGCTGAATCACTCTGAATTCCACAAACAGCAAAAAATAGCTCTCCATTGATGACAGTGGAAACACAGCAGCCTGGCTTGCTTACAGACCTGCATGAGGATGCCCACATATTGACATCTTACTCTGCAAATTGACTTTCATCCAGAGAGAAAAAGGCGAGAGGTGATGAATATGAATCAGAGCTTTAAAATTATGCCATTAACTTCAGCAGAAATTACTTATCTAGACTGTTTTTAATGATGGTCTCAGTTTACTGAGTCTTAATTCTAGATAAAATCATATAATCACAACATATGGCACGCCACCCATAGACATAACATGCTTACTACCAGGCGCAATTCTTTGCCTTCCCAGACATGAGACAGGAATGACTGTAGCTGAATATTTTAAAGGGATTCCTCAGATGTATATTTTATTAGCTGCATAATTTCACTGTCTAGTTCTGAATTTGGAATTTCACCTTGACACAGTAAGCTCTCAATACGCCGCATTTCTCTGCGTTCGCAGAACTGCTCTCTTCTCAGGGGAATTCATTTCACAACAACACCAATTACTGTCACCTACTTCTACTTGACATTAATCGCAAGACAAGCAGAACTAGCTATACTTAGGCCTGCCAGGCTGATGTGCAACTGATTTAACAGCTGCATTTATGCTTAGTGTTCAGTGCAGTAGTACAGAAAACAGCTAAGATGCTTTTAGTTCAGGGAAAACAGCTTATATTGGCTATTCTATTTTTCAGAAACCTGTCTCAGACAAAATGTTCATTGGAAATCAGGCAGTGTCGGCAGCACCTCTCATGTGTGTGCTTAATCAGTAGGGTGTTTTTTGTTGTTGTTGTTTTGGTTTCTTTATCATAATAATCCAAAGGAAACTGATTAACCCAAACTAAGTGACCTCAGACAGACCAAGCTTATAGAAAAGTGAGGAGCTATGTTGTGGTTGAGACGGACAAACGACAGAGCTACCAGCCTTTTTAGTGGGTCTTTGGTAACCAAAAAAAAGTAGTATTTTTTGTTATCTTCTGCCTTGAGAAGGCAAGAATCATAATAAGAAACTGAATATAGATTACTTGTGGTTCATTTCCATACCTGTATTTACATTGCATAAAGTCCCAAGGCTGGACTGTCCTCATCTTGTTGACTTCCAAAGGATCAGCGTGTTTCGGGATCTGAGATAATCTCTGTATAAAACCGGATTTAAAGCTTTTATAACCATAAACAGGACATGTACCATAACTTGAATCTATGGTTCTGCTCAGCCACAGTACATCCCTAACCTCTGCGTGTATCTCTGTCTCTTGGTTCATCAGGAGTTTAACAGCATGTATACCACACTGTTTTAATACATTTAAACTATGTCATGGGAGTAAAGTCCAGGCATTTTCTCAGGGGACAGGCAGTGGGAACAGGTTCTGTTTTCAATTTGAGTAATGGAGTTCATTACCCATGTCTAGTCTTTATTTACTTAGAGCATACACAGAGTAGGAAGGCGATATGACCTCATGAAAGAGAAAAACTCGAGAAATGTGATGTCTATGCTGCTTTTTTGCCCCAACCTTCTTCATAAGGCTGCTCTCTTCAGCTCTGACATCCTTTATCTTGTAATCTAATTTCAGATATTTTGGGGCTAAAACAAGAGCTATCTTTCACTGTATTTTTATAGAAAACTTGAAATGATGTGTTTCCCATCTGAGTTAGAATATCTGTTACTTATATGTAAATACCACGTTATGATCACATTCGAGGATAGGGATCTTTCCACTTAGTGGTCTAGTTCTCACAGGTATCTACATATGAATTTTCCATATAAATACCTGGGATCCGTTAATTGCGAAATAAAACTCACTGTGGTAGGAAATTAGGGTTGTAATTTTGTTTCTTCTAGGACACTTCATGTAGATTTGCTCTTTTATAATGACTAAGGCTTGCAGACTGCACATCCCTACATGATTGGTGCTGAGGCACAACTGCTTCTAACACTCTCAGTGGTGGCAAAGCTCTGGACTGAAGCCACCCAAGTCCTATTGGGCATCAAAATCCACCTTTACTATCCATGGGGTGTTTGCTGGGTGCAAATGATTTCAGCAGCTATCAGCATCAACAGCACAGTGTGAACCATTTGCAGCTGGGAAGAATTAGACCCTTTTAAACATTGTTCCTCTGATGTATTTGTAATGTCTATTTTTTCCGATAAGATGATCTGCTCACAAAAAGTCTAATTTCTCTCTTCTGATGCTAAGGAGAATCTCAACTGAAGATGTCTACATTGCAGATGTCTATAATTGTTCAGGCGCCAGCCTGTATTTACAATTTGAATATTCACCAGCTGATTCAGTCTGAAATATGAGACTTCCTGATTCTTAAGGTCCATCCTATGAAATTAGAATTAAAAGTGCACTATATTGTTTGTAGTCAGGCAAAGGAAATTCTTTAAGATACTATTACATTTTGAAAGACTTAGAACAAAATAACCTATGCTTCTGGAGAACCACTGATGTCTTTGTCTTATCACTATTGTGACTACATTTATGAAAGGGAAAAGCTCATCAGACACTCAGATTTCTGGATATTTTTTCAGCCCTAAGTTATTTCAGCCCACTGAAAGCAATTCTTCCTATATCAGCTCTTCGATGTTTACCATCCACTCACAGATGCACATCTATCTAACAGCGCATACAGCTAAATAAATAGGGTTTTAATATTAGCAGGGGGAAGTACCATAAAAAACAAACAAGATTATGTTGCAGAAATTAAATCAGATTACATCTCAGCTACCAAAGTCAATGGGAGAATGGAGGAATGGACTGTATTAATTACAAAATATGATGTTTGGACATACATTGTCTATGAAAAGGCTGATTAATACCAGTCATTTGCTGAGGTTACTATTGACTGAGCAGACTACTGAGGCCGAAAGGCAAGGTATATGTTTGGAAGGTTAAAAATGCTATCTTTTGGACTTGGTTTGCCAAGAGGAACTGTTGCCACAGTATTTCTATATTGGAATGTCTTCTTTGGAGCATGTTTAACTCATTTGCTACATTTAGGTTTGGACTGGACTTTTCGAGCATGTCAATATCATGTCAAGCTGGCTTTACATGAGCTCGCACTGGAGCTCAGTGTTAACACACCTTTCCAGCACTTCCTAGATTTTGCAGCCTACTGAGAGAGAAGCTGTGATTTGCAGCGCAGACAGACTTTGACTGCCCCTTGCTATACGTGGGCATGGGGGTAAACCTGCAGAGGAATGAGAATCCGTAATCCTGAGAATCCTTAACCTTGATTTCTCCCCAGTCTCCTTAATAAAGCAAATCATGTAAATTTTGCATGATTTCCTGTAAGAATAAAAATGTCATGGACCTCCAGCTGTCGAGTGAGTAAGTAAATCTAGATCAGCAAAAGGGAAACTGAAGCAGAGAGGACTTTTTTTTTGTTTTTTTCCAGGAATGTTCCCTTAAATCAGCCTGAAAACACGTTTAGCTGCTTGTAGCATTTCCTTTTGACAAAGAAAAAAGTAATAATCATCTCCAGCTGTGACCCTAGCAATAAACACATTCCTATTGTCATTCTGAGGCCATAAACCCACAGTTTCTCTGCTGGAAACAAAGAATCATTCAGGTGCCAAGCATGAAGGCCTGTTATTTGTACAAAATCTGTGCTTTTATGGGAAGTTCACAAGCAGTGTAAGAAGTACATGTGCTTTGAAGCAGTGTGGATCCACCATTCTCAACAGTCTTCATATCATCTTGACTTCTTTCCAGCCACAGAAGACACAGAGTTTCAAATATTGCTGTGTTCTTCCGGTTCAGTTTACCATCTCATGCCTTAGATGGCTCACCTGCTGTGGACTTAGTTCTACTTCCAGTTATACAAGGGTAAATCAGCATGATAAACTCCCCCTAGCCCCAAATTACATTGGAGGGGGTTAAAAAACCTATACAGGTTCCGTTCGACACAAGGACTGTACAATAACACCAAACATCTTAATATATAAAGGAAGGGATTCCAAGAAACCATGAAAATAATACACATATTCTCCTTTGGCTTCAGCAAAAAGTATGGGTCTGTTCAGCCCTAAGGGGCACTTACACATAGGCTTATGAAAATTTACTGTGTATTTCATTATTCATTTGAATTTTGAAGAAGAATAATAATGATTATAAAAATGGTATTATGACTCATAATGTCAACTGATTTTAGAGGACTAAGAATTGTGTGCAAGGATAAGGTTTACCCGAACGTACACGAATTGTAGATGTCTGCACCTTGGTTGTTTATCTCAACTCGTTCAGAATCACTGGGGAGAAGTAAGGATTTGCTGGGTATCATTAATCTCATGTTGAAATAGGTGTCTTAAGTCAAAGGAACCATACAGTGAATAGTCTGTTTCTCTGTATTGTCCGCAGCAAGAGTTTCAGCTACAGCTCTGCTACAGCTGTGCAATATTCATCATCAATGCAGATATCTCACTCTACAGGAGACAGATGATCATGGGGATAGACTGTAAGGTAATACTTCTACAAAAGGTAAAATCCTTTATATTTTGATGTAAGATTTCTACCCTTTAAATGCAGGTACTCGCATGTGTTGTGCTGCTATTCAATAGCATTATTCCATATTCTTGAATGTTTTTATGGGGTGATGGGAATGGGCATACTGATCAAGCACACAATGAAAGTGAGTCAGAAAACTGTTTGCCAAGTCTTTCATTCATCTCTGTTTATTATGAAAGCTGTCCTGTAAGTTACTGCTCTTCCAGTGAACCATAGTTTTGCTACCCAAAGAAATCTGCAACAAGGCCAAGTGCAAGGTCCTGCACATGGGTCAGAGCAAACCCAAGCGCAAATAGAGGATGGGTGGAGAATGGAGTGAGAGAAGCCCTGAGGAGAAAGGCTTGGGGGTGTTACTTGATGAGAGACTCAACATGACCTGGCAATGTGCGCTTGCAACCCAGAAAGCCAAGTGTATCCTGGGCTGCATCACGAGACCCGTGGCCAGCAGGTTGAGGGAGGTGATTCTCTCAATTTACTCTGCTCATGTGAGACCTCACCTGGAGTACTGCATCCAGCTTTGGAGCCCCCAACGTAAGAAGGACACAGATCTGTTGGAGCTAATCCAGAGGAGGCCACAAAGATGTTCAGGGGGCTGAAGCACTTCTCCTGTGATGACGGGCTGAGAGAGTTGGGTTGTTTAGCCTGGAAAAGAGAAGACTCTGGAGAGACCTTACAGCAGCCTTCCAGTACCTAAAGAGGACTGCAAAAAAGCTGGAGAAGGACTTTTTACAAAAGCACATAGTGATAGGACAAGGGGTAATGGCTTTAAACTGAAAAAGGATACATTTAGATCAGATATAAGGAAGAAATTCTTTACCATGACTGTGATGCGGCACAGGAACAGGTGCCCAGAAAAGTTGTGGATACCCCATGCCTGGAAGTGTTAAAGGCCAGGTTGGTCTAGTGGAAAGTCCCTTCCAACCCAAACCATTCTATGATTCTCTGATCTCTTTGTGGTACAAAATCACAATTTAACTGGATTTCTCCAGATGTGGAGGCTGGCTGGAAAGGAATGAATTGTATAGAACTCACTTTGAACTGCATGCAGATTATAGCTCACTTACAGCTATATCCTGTCATCCAAATCCATTAAAAACCCCCAAGTTCAATACTTTCCATGGTTTCTGATGGGTTGCTCTGTTTTTTATTTCTCTTTGCTAGGTGTTGATAATCTAGATGGGTGAAAATTATGTTTTATTTTCTTTTTGTTCATGTACTCACTGCAGATCCCTGCCCTTTGCACTGCTTTTTACTATAAAGAGGAGGCCACAGACCTTAAGCTTTAAGCATACTGCCAAAAATCTTCTAGACTTCTTATTACAGGAAAGAAAGGTTGGTTAAAAAAGAAGAAAAAAGACCAGATTCTTGGAGTATATTTCAGGAAGATGCTTTATCCTTAGGATTCAGAGATGTAATATAATGGAGTGACACAATGTCCTTTCCTACAAACCTTCCTTCATCCTTCTGTAACCCTGTTCATTGTGTGAAGTTAATTATCTTTTCTGAGATGCTGTTTAATTCCAGTGGAGGACAAAAGAGCTGGCTCTAATAATGCAGTCCATCCCCATAAAGGCAGGCAGAGAAAGTGAGAGAGAGATATCTCAGTTCCTCAACAATTCCGTCTTCAAAGTGGGTGACAAATAGCTCAGATAATTCTTGGCTGCCAGCTGATAGGATTATCATAAATAGGCTCTGCGAGGCATCATTTTTATGCATACACACTTGTCCAAATTAAGTGATAATCTTGTTGATACTGAAATTAAATAATAATGTGGGGATATCATGCACCCATCACTTTAAACAACAACAAATACCAATCTGGTAACTTATTAATCATTAAAATTAACCCTGTGAAAAGCAGCAGATCCTCAGCTGGTATGAACTGGCATTTCTCCACTGAAATTAGTTGTATGGGATTAATCTTCTCCTGTGGGGGACTTGATCCATTATGTTTTATATTTCCCCCTACCCCGCATTATTGTTAAATGCTGTATTAGGGCTAGTACTGTGTTCAGCCCTTGTAGATATAGATGTATATGAAAGAAAAATATCATTATGATGGACTAAATTGTGAACTCATTTCCTTTTTGAAGTGTTTCAGATGATTTTTATCATGATCCATTCAAAAGAGGAACATACCTGGGACAGATAGATGTGTAAAGCAACACATGGTGTTTTGAGAAAAGATGAGTGACTAAGTACATACCAGTTATTCTCTTATATACCCCCATACATTAAAGGAAGAGGCAAAATTCCCCTGTGTTGCTCAGTCCAGCCATGAAGCGGAGAATGATATTCTGTGCAGAGGTTGCCATTATAAAACAAACTTACAGAGCAAAGGAGTTATTTTGTCTTAAGGATTCAGTTTCAGATTCTAATTATCATGATTTGACAAGTCAACTAAGGTGTTGTAATGGCCCGTACGTATGACATAAACCCATAGGAAACATTAATGCATGATAACTGAAATCTTTTACAGAAGTGCCAAGTAAGGGAATTTAGTTTAAAATAATTTCAGTGAGTTTAAGTTATGATACAGTTCATAGTGTGTCTGATCAGTAACCATGGCTCACTTGATGACATAATAATTTTAATTGGGTCATTAAATTTGAAGCTACAGGTGGTACACTGTAAATCAAATTTTCCTTGTCTGGCTCAAGTACACAGCCTTGCCAAACTGAAAGTAGCAATACCTGCGATCACATGAGGGAAAATTTCTTCTCCCATTAATTCACTGCAAAACAGGAGTTTCTCTTCTTTAGACATCCAAGTGCTTTCTCCTTCATCTCATGTCAGACTCTTCATTCCAACAAGCTGCCACCACTCTATTTAGTGAGCCAAAAGGAGACATGATGCTCCTTCAGACCAGCCTCTGTAAAAGCACAAAATGCCATCCAGAAACTCATTTTTCCCATCCAGTAATTTGTCTCAAACTGATCTCTATTCAAAGACACTAACAATGAAGATTTTACTCATGATCCCTGTCACTCTGCTTTACTGGTTTTTTTTCCACTTTTTTACCTTTTTACTTTTTTTCACCTGTTCTCATTTCTGGTTTGATTTGTATAGCTCTAACTTCTTCTAAGTATCTTCTGCGTTCCCATTCCTTGCCAAATTCTAAGGGTGCCAGAATCAGAAATTCTCTTTTCTATAGGTACTTAGATATTGGACATAAAGGGATAAACATGCTTCATTATTTAATTACTTTCATTTTTCATGTTTAAAAAAGTTATTAATGTATAAAGTTTTATGGCATAGGTTCTTTTTGGTATCATTTTATGCTGTGATTAGCAACAAAAATATTTAAGTTAATTCAGAACACCCATGAATTAATACCACCAGCCCACTCTGTTTTATTGGGCATCTGTTGGGTCTGCTCTGAAATCAGTTATGCAAATTACCCGTTGATTTCATAAGTAAGGGGATGGCCTCGTGCATATGTACCATACTGATGGAATGCAGCAGAAGGTGATATCCATACTGAGTGTCTTTTCACATTGATATTTGGAGTTATTCATTCAGCAACGCAAACTGTAAAACTTAACTGATGTGATGTTGTGTCTGGGCTAATTAACCCTGTTTCTCTGTGGAGCTAATTAGCTTGGCTGTTGTGCTGTGCTGGCAGAACTATCGTGTATATGGTTCTGGCTCTATCTTGTTCTCCTCCAGCTTAAGGATCTCTATACTTTTCTTTCATCCATAATATACACACACACATGAACATGAAGACCCTGGACACATATGAAAAAAGACACGGCTATTAATCAGGGTATCAGGGACTGCTCACTTACCCTTTCTCAATGTACAAGGAAACCTTTATATATAAAGATCTTAGAAATGTTAACCAAATTCCCATGTGCAAATCAGTGACAAAACCAGTATCTATCAGAAAAGAAGAAGTTACATTATCAGAAAGAATGGATCTGCCAAAGGTTCTTGGAAGTTAAGCTCTCCACATCAGTATTGAGTTTGGATCATTAATATGAGTCATAGCTTATTACCTGAAGACCACCACTAGTGGTTGATTGGATGTGGTTTCCTCAGTCCTCTACCCCCATGTGCTAGAAGAACAAAAGAGTGGGAGAGGAGTTTTAGGAAGAGCACCAGAATGATAATAGCATCATAGTCCTGAAGGATCTTCATTCAATGCTGGTCAGTATGAAAGGAAAGGGAAGGAGATTCTCAAGGGCCAACTTTCCTTCAAGCAGACAATCTTCCTGGGTATCTTCAACAGTCAAGAGAGAGGAATATTTTTTTTTTTCCCCTGAGAAAATGGAAACAGATGAAATAATGCTGAATAATGGTTGGACTCGATGGGCTTGAGGGTCTCTTCCAACCTCACTGATTCTGTGATTCTATGATTCTAAGCTCCTGCATTGAATCAGGCTCTAGAGCACTCATCTATCTTTGTCGACTACACTATGAAGCTGAAGAACCCAAAATCTCTGTGCTAAATACCCTCCCTGCCCAAACAACATGGTATGAAGGTATCTGATTCAGATCTCATTGGGAGCGTCAATCAAGCCCACTGCATCACTACTCAAGACCCTGGCTGGCTGAGGGTGGCAAGTTCAGCAGTTGTACCATGCAGCTGTCATGGGACTTGGACCTACCATCTTCACTATACTGACATGATACAACATAGTTATCTGTTGATGTACAAGAACAGCTTCTTCCCAGCTTAAGAAGGAAGGGACGTAGATTGCCTTAAGTCACTATGGAAGGCTCTGAACCCTGCATCTAAACCCGGACTCACCTAGGAGAGGACTTATGATAAGAAGCTGTATTAAATGACAGGAAGGGAAAGGAGCATTGAGTAAAAGAATCTTTGCTTATGGGGAAGACCTCAGTTCTCCAAGCACCCAAAATACCAGCAACTGGCATTGCTACCTTCAAAACTGCAGATGATCTGAAGGGATGATGCATTTGTCTAAAGAAGCCTTGCTAACCACCTGACATTCACCTGCCAGCAGCTTTGACAGCTGCAGAAATTCAGCTTCACACCTCCAGTGCTACATGTTTTTCAGCTGCAATCCAGGCTCAGGATTCTGTTGAGGGGTATATTTGTGTAGCAAATAGCAATGATCCGCCATGAATGTTTGTTTCGGAGAAACTACCGATGTCATACTGACAGTTGATTTAAGAAGTCCCCTGACAAGGCTTGGATTCACGAGGTCATGGTTTCCTTGGAGTGCTTTATACTTGGCTAAAAACACAGCTCCCATAGATGTAAAATGCAAAATATTTTAACTAGTTGGAATTGTCATGTCTAAGTTTGTTTTCAAGTGGATACTCTTTGGGGTAGATTCTGATGGCAGAACAACTTTGAATTGATGTTTGGAGAGGAATACGGAACAATTTGCTCAGTGACTTGCTGGAATGACTCACATCTGACAGGAAACAAGGCAGTGATAAACTCAGATGAGGCTGTGGGAGGCAACATGCTAAAAGCCCATTATAAACATCATTCTTTTACCCACTCTTATGAAGCAATACAAAATGCAGGTTTTTGCAATCAGTTCACAGGGAATGGCAGAGAAAAATTAGGGGATGATGTGCTTTCAGGCAACATCCCCCTCTCTAGGTAGAAAAGCTGCAGAGTAATTTTAAAATTAATCTTAACTTGGAGCAACACAGCCCTTCTCTACACCTGGCACATTCTGGTGACTGTGGAAGGAATTAGTTGGATGCTCCTTTTTCTACTTATTTAGAGTGGTTGGTGCTCTATGAAGTGTTAGTGTTAATGTGACTTATGTTTAAGTGAGCTGAAATATAGAAAAACTATGTTTAACAAAGTCAGGAAGACTCCAGCTCCACAGCCACCCTGTGAAGGAAAGTATCCCAGAAGTCCTTGTATTTATTTCCTTATCTTTCACAAAGATGAAGACTATTACCAGCTTTTGTTGTGGTTTTATTCCATTTAGGCTAAATTACAACTCGATCCATCTTTGCTCTTTGATTATGCAGTCTTCTCCCTGATTAAGGAGAGTAGGACTCACACTACGTGTTACTTAGATAGTCAATGAAAATAAATGCTTATAGGATATGATTCACGTAACATATTTTGTTCATGTCCTTTGAGTTTAGAAAAGTGATTAGAAACTCCTTGAGCATGAATGGATGGGAACTACTTCTGCTGAAAAACAAAACAACTCACCAAAAATGCCCACAAAAACACAAACCTACCTTATATCAAATAAATCATGTCTGTGCTCCTCTGAACTCTGTCTTCATTCCACTGCAAGTTATGAATTACCTGTGTGGGGATTCAAGAAAGATCTACATTTCTACATAACCAGTTAAATTGAGTCACATCCTATTCATTTTTTTTTGCCATACCTGTTGTAATATATGTCTCGAAAATTTTAGAGGTGTCTGTATTACTCATGCAATTTTTTAATAATCACGGTGCATTTTGTTTGAAAAACAAATGGTCTCCTAATGAAGGAAAAAGATCAGCAGGGAAAAAACTGAAATAATGAGAAGAAACCTTGGGAGATGATAGATACCTATAATTTGGTCGTTTTTGTGAGAGTTCTGCCTTTCTGTCTTTGATACAGTCTGCTGATGTATGCTGGATAGCTGTGTCCTTGATATATACAAAATTAGCAGCAAGATATGCATAGGAAATCCTTAAAAAGTACTCATTAGGCAATCATCGCTACCCAATTACACTAATGATTCAGAAGAAATGTGAGCTGATAGATGAGGCCTGTACTTTAAGATGGAACCTTCAGAAGATAGAATTGGGAGGCATTTTAGTGCAATCTGCAGTAAAACAAAAGTGGAAGAATTGCAGAACTATGATGGTATTTTAGGCAAGGCTTTTGCATGAAATCTTTAATAGACAACCAAAGAATAAACCATCTGTTTACAGATGTGATTAAAGAATGTTTTTTGGTGAAATGGTGTATAATGCAACTATCACCAATAATTGGGGATTTTAGGTGTAACCCTGTCTTGGTGGTTAAATTTAATAGAGTCTCTAACATGACCTGGTAAAAAAAAAGAAGGTAGAAAGGAAATAATAGACAAATATGTTGGGAAGAATTTTGCTGCTTTTAGCTATCCAAAGCTTAGATGTTTGGTCTAACCTAGATTCTTAGGTACTCTCAGTCATCTGTAGAGACAGATAGAGAGTGATTCAACCCATCTTAAAATAGTTGTTTAAGATATCTGCAAAAAATTGCTTCCTAGAGGTACCTAGAAGTACCTTTCATTCTCCATTGACTGTAATATCATCTAGATGAGACTACATAGTTAAACTTCAAATAGCTATCATTAGATTTTAAATGGTGTTCAGAGTTTATCTATAGGGCTGAGCAGGACTGTGATTCAAGGACTCAGAAATCTTTCAAACTGTTATTCTAGTGATGAGTATTTGATTAGAGCAGGTTGGAAATATTCCAAGTGGAGCTTTTTCCTTTTCAGAAAATGCTGATGTATAAGAACAAAAATGGTTCACAAAAAAAAAAGGGGTTTTATAAGGACACTATATAAACATAGAATACATAGTCTTAATCTAGTCCCGACGCTTAAAAGGTTTGGCTGTAACTTGGTCTATTGCCTCTCTATATATAGTGCTGCATATATACTTTCTTTCAAGGGTGTAACATCATAAGCATGGACTCTAGTGCAAAGAACAAAATAGGGATTACCTTCAGTCAGAGTTCCCATTTGTCTTCTTTATAGTCTAATATCTGGGTCCCTCTGGCTTGTGTTGCTTCAATGTAATTGCTCTAACACAACACTCACTGTCTGTATTTTTGTCTCCTTTCTAGATTGAATAAGCCTCCACGGATTCCTCTATGAGTGGGATTTCACTGTTTAAATGTGTATCTAAACCAGTCAGCCCGGGCTGCCAGCAAAATCAAGAGTGATTAAATCAATATAATCGCTGTGTACAGTGTAGCTGAGGTCAAGCTAAAAGAGATGGATCACTCCCTAGAAGTCCTGTGCCACGCAGGAGACATTTAAAGCTATATGAGATGACTCCCATCCTCTGCATGCACCTACTGTGAGTTCAGTGTGGGAGCAGATTTTCTCAGTACAGCACAGTAATTCCTTTCCATTCCTCAGGCCAATGCAGCATCAGAGATTTATGCCTTAGTAAATTGTGACCAGTGCTACAGTGGTAAGAACTGTCCTAATACAGAGACAATATGTTGCATAGTTTTAATAAAAGAAAATATATATATATATTGAGAAAACAAAGAGCATGCAGATATTTGTTCTTGGAATATCTTTTTTCATTCTAGGCCACCTCCCTTATGAACTGTAGTTTAGCCTCTCAAAATACCTCTGATGAATCAATTTGATTTCTTTTAGGAGTCTGAGATGCTCCTTTCCCACCCCACACAGGGAAGATGCAAAGGAGACAATGGAGGTTTCACACTTTTAACTGATATGATGGCATCATCTGCTCCACAAAACCAAGCACAGTAGCTTAAAAGTAAACATACTACTTGAAAAACAGTATGGAGCCAAGATTTTGGAGAACACTGCACATGTTCAGTCAAAAAGAGCATCTTCACATTTTTCTGATAGAATATAATATCCATGAATAAATCTTTGTATGATTTTGGAAAAAAAACTACTTTCTATTCTATTTTTTTATCTTTGCGAGCTCTGTAAGGAGACCCAAGTGTTCAACTATTCATAATCTGCAATTTTACAGTATTATCTGCCTGAACAAGAGAAAAGGCTATTTTTATCAAGCAGTTGTCGAAAGAATATACATTTTTTTTCAACCACGTGTACTGCATGTTTATTGCTGAGATGAACAAGCTTCAAACATTTCTGGTGAAAGCACTTTAAATAGCTTATTTGAGGATGGCAGTTGTTTACTGGCTGACGTGAATCAGAAAATAAAAGATGTAAGTATCTGTTAATGCAACAAAGAGGAAAAGAAAAGAAAAATCTTTTCAGTTCATAGGATGATGAAGAACATTGAATAGTCTTTTTTTCCCCATTATCAGACACTAAGCCAATGTCATGATACCCCACTGCTCTCCGCTGTCATGAAAAACTGGAAATCTCTTCCACTACTTTTTGAAAGTTACAGTAATTCCATGTTTAAAATATCCATATTCTTAAGTTTTAAGTGGTAAGTTACTTTAAAATGAGATTTACACAAAGGAATCTCCTTGAAGAATGCAGATATGACAGCAAATATGTAGGTCTTTGACTAGGAATCTCCTCGTGTATGTATGGCTTAGTGTATGCTTAGCTACTGACAACCACTTTCTAGAAGAGTGCCATGTATTCATAAATGGTTTGTTTCCCCCCTCCATTATTTCAGTATTTTATCTGAGGAACTCTGCCATCTCCTAAGAGAGAGGTTATTGATTTTTCAGAATTCCTTTGAGCATCACTGAATGACCTTGCTGTAGTTATTCCCGTGTTCATCACACTTGGCTCACCGAGAGCTGTGCAATCTACATCTGTGTATAAATTATTCAATGCATCTTTATTGCTTCATAAGGTTAACGTGAGAACGTGAGTTGATATAGATTAGCTGAACTCAGTTTGTTCAGACGCTATATTAAAAACAATATTTCAACAGTAAACCACCACAAGACTTTCACAACATGCTCTTTACACTCCATTAGTAGCACAGGCAACAAATGCAGAATTTCTCTGTAATTAATAGTATGGGGAAAATTTAGATATGCAAAATTTAATTACCTTCACTGAATTTAGCCAGAAAATCAGGTTAATTATGCTATTTTAAGATACCACGGAGACTAAAAATGCAAATAATAGCTAAATAACACAGAGTTGTAACAGAAAAAAAAAATCTTATTAAAAGTTTAATGGTGTTTAATGTCTGGGCCCTGGATTCGCATCCTTTGTGAAGATGCTGTCTTTCAGCTCCACTGTGAGCTTTCACTTCCTGCTGGGGAAAGATTTAATCTTTATTAATGATATTATATAAGTTCTTCACCTCAGCTAGACGTCACAAGTGATATTGGAAGCTCAGCTTTTATCTTCCAGCTCAAACCAAGAACAATGTCTGGTTAACTACAGACTTAAGAAAGAAAATAAGTGAAAAGACTTCAGACTGTCAGGCCTGGTATGAAAAATGAGGAATGCACACATACACATGGCAAGGCTGAATTTTCTTGCAGCTCTAGCAAAATGTTCTGGTAGGTGAAAAACTTTTGTTGTTGTTGTTTGGTTTTTTTCCGAGTTCTTTCTCAAAAATACAGTATTCTATTAAGGACAAACCAAGCAATCTCTCCTCCATGTAATTTAATTTCTTTTCTAGCAATAAGACTCAAGCTTGATTTATTGGCACAAGTTTCACCTTGATCATGGCCAAATTCTGCTGCACAGAAATCCAGAAAACGTAAAACCTTAATGGGAAGAATTAAGTATTGCAGAATGCACTGACACCCACCCAATCTGCTTCAGTGCAACTTGGGAGGAGTTAATTCTGCTTCTTATATCACTGGCATTTCTACTTGTAGAAAATAAATGATCAGGGCATTCACAGCATCTCTCCAAAACTTCTCTCTATATATAAACAACCCAAAAGTATTTTTTTTTTCAAATCTTTGAAAATAAAGGGCTGTGCCTGTTAAGAAAATGCTACTTCCTGTTAAAATAGTTCTTGTGCTACAAAACCACACAGCAATACATTTAAAAATACTTTGCTCTACCTTTAAAAAAGAGACATACTATACACACTGTCTCCCTGTTTTCAGAAAGTGTTCTCATTCTGTATTTTACGCAATCTTTTCATTGTCCTGTCTTCCCATTTCCAAGAGAAAAGTGAGTTGGAAAAAGGAGCAGTACTTTTCTGTCTTGGTTTTAAATTTCTTTTCTTATTTCTTGGAATCAATAAAAAGTATGAAAATGCTTATCAGAACCTTGTGGCATGTTATTGTCATTGGCAGGCTCACCGCATTTAAACCTTTGTGATTAGCTTATTGTCACATGGAAGAGTTGTGAAACAGCTCAGGTCTGAAAAATTATACGCTGGTGTTATTTTAGATAGGCTTCCACACATTCACACAAAAATCTGCTTTCTAGTAGTCTGTGATAAATTTCCCATTGTGGAGATCAGTGTGTAGGCAGAGGAACAAGGACCAAATTGTGTAGGCTGTTTAGACATATTGTCTTGCTTTAAGCAGATTACCTTTGGTCGCCGACAACTCCAAGATCTATATACGTGGTTTGCCTTTCTTCTCCCTTCTTGTCTTCCCTTCTCTTATCTACACAGCTCATTCACTATACCTTTTATCTTGTATCCTGCTTCAGAAGCATCTCACTGCACAACAGCTTGGAAACCTTGCAGGAGGGAAGGTACATTTATACTCATAGCCTGTGGTCTAGGCCAGATCCAAAAACAAATTTCAGAAATCATGGCAGAATGTTCAACGACAATGCTAGAAATTAGGACCAGATGTGACTCTCCACTCAGCAAGAACAATAGTGGGACTATTTATCAGCGCAGACATGAGCTAATGCTACTGAGCACATCATTGGCCAGATACAGCCCAGTGTGGGTCTGGAATATGTAGCTGTGTAGTTATCATAGAATCATTTTGGTTGGAAAGGACCTTTAAGATCATCGAATCCAACCGTTAACCTAACACTGTCAAGTCCACCACTAAACCATGTCCCTAAGAACCTCATCTGTGCATCTTTGAAATCCCTCCAGGGATGGTGACTCCACCACTGCCCTGGACAGCCTGTTCCAATGCCTGACAACCCTCTCTGAGAACAAATTGTTCCTAATATCCAATCTGAACCTCCCCTGGCTCAACTTGAGGTCATTTTTTCTTTTTACTTTGGAGAAGAGACCAACCCCCTCCATGCTCCAAGCTCCTTTCAGACAGTTCAGAGATCAGAAGGTCTCCCCTCACCTTCTGTTCCCCAAGCTGAACCCCTCAGGTCCCTCAGCTGCTCCCATCACACTTGTGCTCCAGCCCCTTCCCCAGCTCCATTCCCTTCTCTAAACTCACTCCAGCACCTCACGGTCTTTCTTGTAGTGAGGGGCCCAAAACTTACCCCCAGGATTTGAGGTTTGGCCTCACCAGTGCCCAGTACAGGGGGATTGTCGCTGCCCTGGTCCTGCTGGCCACGTTAGTGCTGATACAAGCCAGGGTGCTGATACAAGCCAGGATGCTGGTGGCCTTCTTGGCCACCTGGACATACGTTGGATCATGTTCAGCTGCTGCTGACCAACAACACCAGGTTCTTTTCCACCAGGCAGCTTTCCAGCCAAATACTTGATCATCTGTGCAGCAACGGAAGAGTTATTCAGTCTTCCTCTACGGTTGTCCATGCACCATCATTTGCTGAAGGGTGAACACGCGGCAAAGATTTAAGTGGGCCCACTAAGGGATATAGACAGTGTTTCTGAAAACATAAAAGTGTCTGAGCCCTGGATTTCAGTGAAGTCCTCCTGCAGTAATTGAAAGCCGCTGCCATCAGTGCGTGTCCTGCCCGAGAGCAAACTGCTGAACAAACAGCAACACTGCATGTGAACACGGTCAGAGCAGCATGCAGTCTCACTAGGATGCCTCAGAGAACTAAAGCTTAAAGACAACAAATAGGGATAAAAGCAGTAAGAAAAAAAAAAAACAGAGAAAACAATTTTTCCTGCCTATTGGCCATCAAGTAGAGATAAAAGCTGTAAGGAAAAAATAAAACAAGTAATGTTTCTTACCTGCTGTTTACCAGTGCACACTGTATTCTCAGAACTTGGTGAATATTACCACAGCCTGGAATCCACTTTTTCTACAGGAAAAAAAAAAAAGGGAAAATGACATTCTGGAATTATGGAGAGAGAAATCCACAAAAGTTTGTGGTTTTTTGTACATCTCACAGTTCTTGAATTTTTAGATATAATGCAAATCCCACAGCTTAATGAACTTAACGTAGTGCATTTAGATACATAGATACAAGAGTTAAATTAAAAACTAATTATATTGTCTAGTGAATAGGAAACACAGACAGGAAAGGAGAACCCTGTTATCTGCCATTCCACATTTTTAAGTAATAACAAGACATATTGACTACAATAATCCAGATTATTTAAAGGCTAAGAAATGTTCTTCCACGCAGGAAAGAGTTTTGTCATGATGATTAATACACTGAAATGTAAGAAATGAGTATTTCACTGCTCAGTTGTTTTTATAGCCAGGTATATACCCATCAGCAGGCATATTTAACCTGCCAAAAATCTTGAGTAGCAGCAGAGAAGATATTTAAGGAAGTGATCAATGGGCTTGTAAGTCTAAAGTGGGGCCCACTACCTACAGCTTCCTGTGCATACCGTGCTGACTTTTTCCCAATGAGGCTTTATTCATTAATTTAAAAGGAGGAGAGATATCTGAAATGACCAGAGAAGAACTCAAAAAAATCCTGGAAAATAGAACTGATCCATATATGCTGGAAATAGGAAACCATATGGTTATAAGTGACCGTTCTCATTGCTTTGCAGGAGCAACCCTGTTAGAAGACTACAGGGTCACCAGCAATGGATTTGGAAATTGTTACACTCTGAGGATTATGATGACAAAAGGTAATCCACTTTTCAGAAGACAATATCTTGACTATATTTAAATTAAATGATTTTGTCATATCTACCTTTCGCTTAACACAAGGTAAAAAAGATTTTGCTATTTTTCTGAAACATTTAAAAATACAAAACAGAAAAAATCGCTTGTCTTGAATCTGCCTTCTGTGTGTTGTTTTTTTTTTTTTTTTTGGTTGGTTGGTTGGTTAATTTTGTGTTGTATTTTTTTCCTCCCCAAAATATCATTAGCTGTTTGCCACTAGTGCAAGCATATGAATATATCTCACAGTAATAGCTTGTACAAATCTGATGATAGATTTTAGAAAAGAGAGCTTCTTTTCTCGTAACTAGTAACTCTTGTTACCAACTTTAGGGAAGAAATAAAGATGGTGTTAAAAATTATAATCCATGACTCAAGTGAGAACTACAAATTCCTTTGCCACATTATGGGAAAATGGAAATCCACAATCAACCTTCTATATGGCAGATGCATAAACAGGCTATATGGAATAAAAGAGAAGGATGGTGGCTGTCATCTATCAGTTTAGAAAAGACATCCCACCAAACAGAAGGAATCAGAAATATATGTTGGAAAAATAAGACCTTTATCATGGAAGAGGAAAAGAAGACTTCTGGAATTTGGCAAGGTGGCCAATTGTCAGAATAAATTGGGGAGATAAAAGACATTCATACTCAAGGGCCACAGAACATGGAAATATTTACAGACAGCTTGTAAACATTTGCTAAAGGTCCACATCTGCTAAACATGTTGCAAATAGGCAGTTATGAAATGAGAACAAAAGGCCACCAAACCCTGGAAATGTTTATTCTTCTTAATAAACTTCCTACAATTCAGATATACTGTATTACTCTAACTGAAGGTTAGAGTAGAAGGTTAGTAGAAGGTAGAAGGTTTAGTAAGTGTTTATTTTTTAAAACTTCTTATGTACCTTGCAATCTTCCACTTGTCATGTCCTTTGGCCCCCGTTCAGGATCAGGATGTATTACATCATGTTTTCTTTGGCCCAGATACCACAATTTCCAGAAGACTTCAGGGTTTGGATGCTCTCCCTATTACACAGCTGCATACCAAGAACATACTGATGGACATTTATTTAGGATTCTCCTTTTGACTCCAGCCAGTATCCCACATGAACAGGTACCAAGTCACCCCTTGGAACTCAACGTAAAGGAGCACTTGACAGTCTTTTGCTACCCTGGTCATGGACTGGGGCGCTGCATGCTGCCACACTACAGTTGTACCAGTCTCATATCATTATCGTCTTGAGAGTGAAATACTCATGCCTCTCCAGACACCCTGAAACCATTCTTATGACAACAGCCTTTTAGATAAGAGAAAAATGAGATTGTTTCGGTTCTGAACGCAAAGCTTTAAGACACAGTTTAGAGGCAGAGGAGCATAAATAAAAGATTATTAGAACTTATAAAAATGGCATAAATAAAAAATCACAAACTAAAAGACGGGCTTGTTTTTACCCCAGAGGATCAGTCTCTTTTTCATCCAGAGGAGAAGAATCAGAAAGTTAATTGAACTCTCCTAATTCATGTCCATTCTACCAATACCCTCATTGGAGCTACTGCCTCCATTGAATGAACCATGATCTGAGGGCACAGCTGTCCTCAAATATCCATTTATATAAATATCCAATAGCCCCAGAATTCCTGGTCATATTGGAAACCTTCAGCAAACATCTTAGATTTATTCTGCTTATTGTTCTCTAAATGTTTCTGAGAGGGCTACAGACTGCTAGACAATACCTCTAACAGTAAATCAAACAGCCAAGGCAGTGACCAAGACCTTGCAATCATCTGTATGTTAAGCATAACCCCTGTCCCTGGCATAGTTTTGGCCCAAATCAACATATATACTCCCAAACAATTCCCACGTGTGTTCCAGAAGTTAGTGTGAGCAAGGGAGTATCCTCAGTAAGCGATACAAACACTTTATCCTATTTTGAAAGATGAGAGACTTTCACAATACAGACAGAAGCTGTGCCAGTTATTCAGATATAGCAAGCGGTCTTCGGCCTGTTTCAATTTTTAATGTAGTTTTAGCCCTGCTGTGGAGCCTCAGAAATGCTGATGTCTTATCAGTGATCTGGATGGAGACATCAAACCTGGAGGCAGTAAACAAAGGTTGCTAGTGCCAAGCGTAGCAATTAGCAGAGTTCTGGCTTTGGCTGCAGAAAATCATGTACTCATATGAATGCAGTATCCCTTGTAGGCTAATGGGGACCAGTTTATGTTTGGAAAACTATGCTCCAATAAAAGGTAAACTAAAAAGCATGCCTCATATCAACACATTAAGAAGACACATGGGGAAGGCCTGGTTCTGGATACTGAAAGAGAGTAGACATGATCCCAGCCAGATAACTTTGGGAACTGCATCAATTTTGGAACAAATGACCCTCTCTATCTCTCAGAAGTCACAGGACGCCTGCTGCTCTTCCACAAACAGGATTATGTTCCAGGCACCATTTGCAAAAGCTGACTATTTCACTCAAATCCCAGAGATGAACGGTGTCCATTCTGGAGAGCTGATGCAACACTCACCATTGTAACTCTCACGCGTAAAAAAGAAGGCCCTGAATTGTTAATGAGAATAAATGTTCACAGTTTGTTATGTATCACATCTAAAAATAGGAGCCTTTTCAACAGTACAATCCCTCCAGTGCAATCTGGTGATTCACTGGTGCAGTCAAAAGCGAAGGGTTTATTTATTCCTAGATGGTGATTTACTGGAGTTCTCATTATTGTTCTAATTCTGTTACCGCTGAAGTCACTGATGTCATCACTAAATTCCCACTCACAAATCTAAAGACCAGAAGGCTTTTTAGATCATCTAGTTTTATTTTCTGCAGAACACAGTCCAGGGATTTCTCTAACTGGTTCAACAGATTTTCATTCAAAAATTTATGAGGAACATTCTGTAACAGCATCCTTCGTTTAGGTACCCCAATTGGACTATTATTTATGGTTAGTTCCTCACATTTTGTTTTTAAATAGCTAGTCAGTAGAAAACTCTTGGTATTCAGATGACAATAAATTTTTCAGTTGTGTTTCCCTAAGGGTGGGATTTGGCTTTATCTAAATTAAGGTGTCAACCTGTCATCTGTAAGAATAAATTCCCAGTGTAGCCAATGAAGATCAGAGGCTTAGTACAGCCACCTGGATAAAGATGAGTCTGCTGTCTGATTGGATCGAACTTGCTGTAACCTACACAGTGTTGGTTAGATCTTCACTGCCTATAGCAGGAGTTTAAACACCTGGAAACTTAGGTTAGGCACACATTTTTAACATTCTCAGACTGGAGCTGAATACCGCTCTAGATTTTGCTTCAGTGGCCCAACAAAAACCTCCTGGTGGACCTTGCTATAGATGATATATCTGCTAGTAACTGGTAGGACAGGGTCCACAGCAGAGCCATCATCTTGTGGAGAAGCTGCTGAAGACCAAGTGGGATAACTATGCTGCCTAAACATCACGCGATGCTTTGTCTAAGCAACTCAGTCCTGCCCTAAATATATGTCGGGTCCAGTCTGTCTCTTGGCTAGATAGTCCAGATGATGAAAAATAGTTTTTCACTCAATGATCTAAGGAGGATTCTTGCTCAGTGAATATTGCTCAAATATGTTGGTCTCTTCTCTTCTCTCCTCTCCTTCTCCTCCTCCCTCTCCCTTTTCTTCTTCCTCTTCTCCACCCCTCCCCTTCTCCTCCTCTCCTTTCTTTTTTCCTTTTTCTTTTTCTTTTCCTTTTTCTTTCTCTTTTTCTTTTTCTTTTTCTCTTTTTCTTTTTCTTTTTCTTTTTCTTTTTCTTTTTCTTTTTCTTTTTCTTTTTCTTTTCGTTTTTCTTCTTTTTCTCTTTTTTCTTTTTTCTTTTTCCTTTTATTTTCCTTTTTTCTTTTCTCTCCTTTATAATAGCCCTTTCAGCAGAGAGCTGCTGCTGCCCTATTGCAATAGTAAGTTGGAGATGTGCCTGTTTCTGACAATGGGTTTGGTCCAGTCAGGAGCTATTGCTGTTAACATGGTGGACAGAGATGGCTTTTAAGCTGAGATATAGTCCTGAACCCACTTGTACTACTGAGCTCATTAATATATTTTCCTGTTATGTCCTGTACATCATGACATAGAAAACACTAGAGCAAACAGAAAGATCCGTACCTCCAAAACTGGAAAATATAAATGGAATTATGTAACTATAATGTAATACATCAAACAGAAAGTAATATTAATTCAGTGTTTATTGTGCTTATTCTACATTTGGACTCATGGTACTCTGTGGATGCTGTGTTATATCCTGGGGATATGCCACTTTGTACTCTCTGCATCAGAGGTATGAACACTTGATGGTGAAAACACATGTCGGTATGCAAAAAAACTACATTGTAGACATAGTTCCTTAAGAGTAATCCAGTTATGTTCCTGTGCATGCGAACAATAAAATAAACCCTTCTTTTGACCATTTTTCACTTAATTTCTTATTATATTTAGATTTAACACACATTGTAAACAAGTTTTACTTTTAAGTCACCGGAAAAATCTAATATTTAATGTTTATATAAGGTTATAAATTATTTTAGAACTATTTTGTACTCAGTGCAAATTAGTCTTATACATCCTACCAAGGAACAGTTCAACATTTGACTTGCAGATGCCACTGAAGTCTACATTAAAAAGTAAATAAATCCCCAGATCCTGAAACTTTCCTCAGAGAACCCAGCATGAAATGCTGTTTGCTCTAGTGCAAAAACATTAGAGATTGCATATTCAATCACTTCTGGGATATAGAACATCCCTCTTCCTTTCCCTCCTCATTCTAGGTCTCCAGGGTTTGATTTTTAAGCATCATTTGAAAACCTTAAGGGTATAATAAACAGTTTACATTATATCCTCTCAGATTCTGAGGATGGAATTTCTGACAATACATTCAATCTACACAACCTTACACTACAAGTGAAAACAGTAGGTGAGCAGAATGTGGGATGGAGGAAAAGAGAAAAATAACAAGAAGAGGTTTGTTTTGTTTTGTTTCCTTTACTTTCAGCTCACTGATACACAATATTTAAATATTTAGAAGAAATTTATAGCTTAGGAGCTGGTTTAGGAGTCGAGTTGGCATTGTTAAGTTTACAGTTGGACTCAATGATCTTAAGGGTCTTTTCTGACCTAAATGATTCTATAGGTCTACAGTTCTATGAAACATTAAACAGGACTTTTGTACTGCTTGCCAGAGGGAAACAACTCTGCAGCCAGAGCATGAACTGTAACTCTGAAATGGTTTTGTTTTTTCTCAGCTGAATCACTCATGTCTGCGTGGCTGGATGTGAATCTTGACTGAATGCTAATCAACAGTGTAATGTACTTCACTGTTTTCTGGCAGAAGAGTCTGACACGGAGCAATCATCAGCTTTTCCACCCTGGAGAACTGTGTTTGATGAGTAATTTAGGATTCAGACCCTCAGCAGATAGTGTAGTCCATTGAACTTGGTGGAGCCAAACTACACTCTCAGCAGTGGGGCTGTGATCGTGGGTGAAAAACCCACTTGATGGCTTTCACACAGAATCACAGAATCACAGAATTGGCTAGGTTGGAAAAGACCTCAGAGATCATCAAGTCCAACCCTTGGTCCAACTTCAGTCCATTTACTAGATCCTCTGCCTTCTCATTCATTCAGGCATGACTTCACCACTATATCAGATGGGAAGCACGTAATAGATGGCAAAATCTTTAAAGACAGAGGCTTGCAAAGTTTCTCAAAGTAATTTCCACCCAATTTTAAACATCATTGACCTGCTTTGTTTTTTCACCACAGCAGTATAACTGAGATATTTTAAACTTATCTGTTCTGTTGATGATTCCCGACCCCCATAAATATGTTTGGATACAATTGAGAGTCTTTGAAAATCCCAACTAGGAAGACCAAAGAATAACAATATGAGCCCAGGATAGGCAGCTCTTAATGCTGATAGAACTGGAAAGGCACATCCAGCTATTGCTAGAGGGACAAATAATTGTAATTGCAAGAGAACTAAGCAAAGGAGGAAAAATCAATGGATCTAAGTTATTTTCCAAGTGAATGTTACTTTAAAAAGGTGGCAAGAAATTGGGGTGGAAAAAAAAATCTTGCTGCTGCATGATATCCTCTTAAGAAGGATTAAAAAACCCCACCTCTTCATAATGCAACCTCTTAGCGACCACAACATGGAGGTTTTAAACTATCCCTGCTAAGATTTTAAACTATAAATAAATATTTCTTCTGGGTTGAGCCCTTACAATTCAAATAAAGCTCTGTTTTGGGGCTGGAACTCCAAACTAACTGGCCCATATCCATGGGAGGTAGATTCTCAAAGAGTCTGAGACTTATGTTCATTTAAAAATGTGTGTATTTCACTTTTTACCTTTTTTTCCCTGTCTTATTAAAAAAGTGCTATAATAGTTTGCTTGTTTTGTGAGGTAAATCTAGTTCAGTCAAATCTTCACCCAGCTTTGGACTGACTTTTGTGATAGTTCCTACTGATTACATTACATTATCTTTTATTTCATAACTTCACTGCAGGAGAGAACACAGATGTTACCATTCCTGACACAGAAAATGGAGCTTTTAAAAATAATGACTCTAAATTTCTTTCCTCCTAGTGAAGCAGACACAATTGTTGCTTCCATAGCTGCACTATGAGTCCATGAAATAACCTAGCCTACAAGAACATATTTTAAAAAATAGATAAATTTGGAAAAACGCTTTTATAAGTGCTTCTTCAGGTAAGATATTTTTAATTAGTACAGAAAAATATACCATATTTACAATTAAACTTCCCTGGGTATTTTGTTTTCTGACTCTCCCACTTAACATCTGTATATTGTATGTATGTACGATGACTCTACACCGTTTACTGAACTGTGGTCAGGTGTTATTCTGATATTAGTGACTCTGCAGGACTGAATTTGGTCCTTAACAAGAAAATCCGTTAAAAATTGCTTTCTAAATCATTTCAAGTGATACCACTGTGTACCTTCACAGGCATGATTTCACCAGGTAAATTAAATCAGCTTGAGGGGCCTTTCCTCTTCCTGGAAATTACTTCTTCAAGCAAGGAGTCTCGGAAGTGGGGGAAGAACTGAGTAAGTAATTGTGCACCAGCAAGATGTACAGTGAAGTCCACCATGAAAGGAAATACCTCTGATCATATTTGCTCTTAGCAAGCGATCTACAGTCCATAGACATCCCGCATGGAAAAAAAAAAAGTGTTAGTAATTTATGTGCAGAAACTACCTACTAGATGTAAATGAAGATGATGGCAAAACTCACAGGTTTTTACTTCAGCTATGAAAGAGAGGTGTTCTGAATTTTCTACCTGTGTGGGCTTAGAATGGATTTAGCCACTGACTTGAAGCAGCTGTTCGAAAGGCACAGTGGAGAGAGGAGCATCACGTACCTCAGTCTGCCTTTTCATTGTATTACTCTAACGCCTGTAAAACATCTTTTTAATCAGCACATTTAATCTTGAAGATAGTCCCGCGGAAGGTTGCTAGAATGACAACACAAACGGCTTTGTTTCTCTCCTGTGCTCTGGAGGAAGGGTACCAGTGGTGATTAATTTTGTCACTAAGGCAACTACTGGTGGGGAGGGAGAAGAAGAGGGTTTTACAGAGCAATCCTGCTATGACAGCTATGCAGCAGCTCCTTTAACACACAAATCCTTCCTTTCCTCGGAGCACAAGAACAGCTGGTTTACTGCGCGTGAAATTATTTACCCCACCAATATTAAGAGAGAAGACAAGGGTGGCGGGATGTAAAAGAGGTGACGCTGCTCGCTGCAAGATGGCCTGAGCTCTGTTTCATGACCAGATGAACACGAATCAGTTTAAAGCAAGGCAAGATGCCTCCCTCCTACCCCGCCCCCCCCACCTCCCCAACATAACACAAACCAAAAGCTATGTTATACAATCATGCCAGAATGAGAGAATCAATTACATCTGTCTCTTAGGAAGAAGCAGAGCCTATAATGCACATGTTTTTGCAGTTGTGAATACTGCTGATGATTTAATGGTTTAGGATAATTGTTCCCAAGCACAGTTGTTTTTACAGATGAGAGGAGGAAAAGGTTTGGGAGAGGGAAAAGGGTGATAAATGTGAGAAAAAAAGGATGTAAGCTGCCATTAAATGTGTTTCTATTCGATAAAACATAGCACTTGCAAATAACGTTTAACAGAGACTGTTCGGAGAGAGATCTAGCACACAGAAAAATAGTAATTCCAGCTCTTGCTGAGTCCTCACTGGCTCTGGAGCTGTTGCTGTACCCTCTCTTCACAGAGCTTCATTTTTGCATAAAATCTTCGCTTTGCTCATAGCAAGCTGTAGAATCATAGAACGTCCTGAGCTGGAAGGGATCCACAGGGATTATGGAGTCCAACTCCTGTCCCTGCACAGGACAATCCCACAGTTCACACCATGTGTCTGAGGGCATTGAAGTGACCAAAAAAGAATCAAGAATAGACTGAAACACACTTCACAGCTTTTTTTCCTGCACTGGTAAATACTTCTCCCCTCTAATTGCATTATCCATGCTGTCAGAGTATCAGGTTTGCTATTGATGTCTTTACTGTAATATCAAGTCATGACCCTTCTTGCCCTCGTTATCTAATAATGAGGCAGCAAACAGCTAACCTTGGTATTTGGGAGTCCAGTGTATATAATGTATCTAGTAAGATCATATTAGAATCCACCTTAAACAAGAAAATCCCAGTCCCAGGACACTGATACATAATTTTCTTTCTCTCTTCTCTGCTATATACATGATTTTTAAGATTGCCCTTACTGACAGTTTAAAAAAAATAAATAAGGAGGGCAACCCACAGTTGATCATTTATTATTAACCCTACCAGCCTCAACAGAATAAATATTTTTAAGGGCTAAATAACCAAACGAGCAGATAGCAGTGAGACAGTGCAGTTTTCCACCTCCGGGATTCCTTAAAACACGACGAGGAGTGGGAATTCCATTATCTAAACAGAGGTGCCAGTACCATAAGAAATGCCCCAGGTGATCTCACCTGGACTTACAGTTGCCTTATCAGCGAGGAACAGGTCTACTGTAGGTCCTGGGTCACACATACAAGCCCAGTTCAGATCCATCGGCTACGGCACCAGGCACATCATTTGGAAACTGAACCTCACTCTTGATATCTGAAAGACAGATTCCAAATTGATCGTAAATACAAGGATCAGTATTCCTGTACTGATCAATTAGTAATAGTGGTTTTGTGTAGCCTCAAAATCCAGGTTTATAGTTTTCCAAAATGTTAAGATCAGGTAGCTGGTGAATTTAATACATTATACATAAAAGTGGTAATTTTTACTACCACTATTAATGCATGATTAATAGCAAAATTAGATTTTGTTTTCCTCATGTCCGTGCACAGTTAGGCCTTCTTGCAATGTTTATCTGGTATAATCACGTTTTATTTTTAAATCTGTCTTGACACATACACTTACTCATATCCTCAGAATTACTTGGCATGGATATTTCTTTGCTAATAATGTCAAACCCAGAGTAACCTGTATTAAAATCTAATTTTTTTATACTGTTCAGAAAAGCGGAGGTTATTTTAAATCTAAACAGACTAAAATTTGCTGGTAGTTTGTGGGGGAGATTCACAGGTGGTGTAAATAGCCCCAAAGATTTCACATGCATTCAATGGCATTTGCCAGATTTCCTCCTGCTGACATGGGGATAAGTAAGTTTAATATTTTGACATTACTACTGTGGGGTTTTTTGTTTGGTTGATTTGTTTCATTTTTTTTTTTTTCCCCATTTATTAAGCTTTCCTATCCTTGCACATGTAAGATCTTTTATAATTTATAATTTTGAAATCTAAGATTCAGAACCAAGCAATGGGAAATGTCACTGCTTACAAAATGTCTTCGTGAGCCAGAAAATAAGCAAGCAAGAAACAATCGAAATTACAAAACAATTGCAGTGATTTAGACTATTGTTAAATTAGACTAAAAACATCTCCAGGGCAGAAATTCAGGTCACGGTGTCGCTGATATCATAGTTTTTCAGTTGATTAGGTATATGCCTGGGGAGATGTGTCATGGAAGCACCTTTCAAGCACATCACCTCCACGTACAAACACGGTGGCCCAGTTGCTGTTGTCTCCAGCATCTTCTCCTCACTCATCTGAAAGAGAGAGGAAAAAACCCCAAGATGATTCAAATTGAAGCATAGATCCGCTTTGGGAGACCTAAGTCGTGGAAAGAGAATGTGATGTGGACCAAGGTGGTCACATCCTCTGCAGACTGCTAAAGTGAAGGTGGGTCCTGTAACATGGAGGGCTTCAAAGTGCTCTGTGTGGCTCTAAACTATAAACTACAGTGCAGTGCTCTAACTTTAGACTAGCAATTAACTTCTTAATTTGGTTTTATCATCTGAAGCAGGTAAGAATAATTTTCTATAATTTATAGTTGAGGAAAAACCTTCTTTTCCTAGATTCTGAATGATCACACCTCCAAATGGTTTCAGGAGAAATCAAAATATACATTAAATTCTGGAAGTATATATCTTTCTTGTATCAGTTGATAGCACAAAAAAACCACAAGGCTCTTCCTTACAAGCTTCAGCACATTTTCATGGTCATAAACACAAAACGGAGAACAAATAAAAGTTGTGAGAGCCCATGGGTCAGCTCAGCAGACAAGTCAGCTGCTGGTTTCAGGACACTGACCTCAGCTGAAATTTGTTAGAAGAGCATTGGGGCTCACTCCATTTTTTGATCTTGGAGAAATATACTTAGGGATTTTTCTAATGATAAATTTAAACCAGCTGATCAATGGCACAGACTTAAAAGATTGTATTGTAAATACATTCTTAGCAGAAAAGAACACTAAGTCTTGCAAATGCTGCTTATATGTGGTGAGGTTTTTTTTGGACTTCTTTGAGTAAGTCAACAACAGACTTCCAAAGACTATTCGTTGTTTCTTAAGGAAGAAAAAGCAAATGGTCATCAGATTTCCTCAAGTATAGAGGGAGTCTTTGTAGGAGCTAGTGTTAAGAGTCCAAAAGTTTCTGTGCTTGGGTTGTTTCCTCTGTAAAACAGAGTAATATACAGCTGTTATTAGAAAAACTGCAGCTGGACCCGTTTGAATGATCATCCCCAGACACAGTACATCAATATGTTGCATCTGATATCATTCCAGCAAGCTGAAGAAATAGTAACGAGTGACAAACACATCTTGGCGATATCAACCTAGCAGCAGGTTAAAATTCCCTGAAAATCTAAAGCAGCTGTTCCATAAGGGAAACTTTTACATCTGCCCTACCCTGCTCTCAGCCAGTGAAGGAAGTACTGTGACAGAGAATAATTAAGTAGAAAAAACATGTTTCTTGGAACGGCCTGAACATTAAATGTTTGTGTTTCTTATGTTAAGTCAACCATAACACTTTCAACTTCAGGAGTGTGCACCAGCCATGCTGTTGCATTATAAAAAAGGTCCCGTCACAGCCGTATGCCAATGTTTTTAAGTACCTGGCCAACATTTCAGTTAAACACATTATTTTGCTATGGCACATAGCTATTACAACAGGTTTACTTGAGAAAAAAAGAAATAATCATAGCCTGAATATTGACTCGATGTGCATTGACTATAAGGGAGTGTAGGCTGAATGGGTGATGTAGATGTCTGCATTTGCTCAGTACTGCTTTTGGAGATATGACATTAACAGCTTGTCTGTACCCTGAGTTGCCCAACGATTACAGCAATGTAAGATTGCAGAAAACCTGCAGCTACCCAGGACCACACTGTGCTCTCATACTGAAGTAGATACCTTTTGTGAACAGGGTAACTGAACATGTGCAAAACCTGGACTGTGATCACTGAACTTAACATTAAATATATGCAATAGTGAGTCAATAGTTTCCTTATGTTTCATGCAGAGATTTCAGTATTCTTTGCAGTAATTCCTGTGTGCAGTTAAGTAAGGGTTTATAAGTCACTCACGTTTAGATTTTACAACAAGGTAGGAATACATTATTATAGAATGGCTTAAGCTGGAAACCCAGGAATGTATAAGCATTTCAACGAACTTAATAGTGGGTTAAATTTAGGGGAATTGTGAGCATTCAGCCACCCACCCCTTCTCCAAATCAACATGAAAAAACAAAGGAATGGAAAAAAGTTCCATGTTTTGTTGAGAGCGGGAAATCTGCAATGGAGCTGTTGTGGTGAAGATCGTAACCCAGAATGTCAGGCAACCACTAATTTGAACCAAGTAACCCTTTCATCTGAATTAGTTTTATTTCCCCAAAACAGACCATGGTTCAAGAAGGAACCTACCCAGCAGGGTTGGAAATTTGAGTGTTTTTTGAGAATAAAGTAGATATACTTACTCACAAGACCTTTTCAGTGCCCAGGGGGTGCAGCAGCCCCTGACACTGTCTTTGCCCAGACATTTACCTCCTTCCCCTCGGTCATACCCAGGAGCTATGTCTCTAATGTCCCAGCCATTTCTTTTCTGTCCTCTTCTGTTTTTCTGATGCTTCAAAGTCCTTGTTTATTTTCTCAAATCATTGCTTCCTTTTTTAGGCACATGGAAAATTTTGGCTTTGAAAGTGTTATCATTTCATCTCTTTTCCTGTAATAAGGATTTAGCGGCTGGTCAATATAAGCAGTCGAGTCTGTGGTTGTTGTGATCTTTCTCAGCTGTTTTGTGGGAAAAGAACAACAAAAGAATGGAAAAAAAAAATGCCAGTAAACTGTCATCTCCATGCAAATAGGGATAACATGTTCCTTTTCCCTCAGTGCATAAACATAAATTGTTCCCAGAGTGTGGTGAACTTGCAAACAAGATGCCTTCTTTGAAGGAAAGATTTAATAACTGTGAGAAAGACTGCGTGTGGCAGCATCGGAGAGTCACCAGTGAGCATATAGAGGACATGAAGCGCTACCCTCTGGCATGGCTGAAAAATAGCCCCTTCGGAAAGGCAGTGGATGAACTAGAAGAGCATACTGCAATTCTGCCTGCAGGCAAGTGCGTCTTGAGCAGGAAGGTAAATGAAATGTAAGTTAGGATAGCAGGGCTGAGAGAGCTGTCAAATTCAACGCTGCGTTTGGCTTAAAATGGGAGGTTTGGAGGAGCTTTAACATTCATGAACCAACACAAACTGATAATGCTATTGTAGCTACTGATAGAACTGTATTTACTTGGCTGGCTTGTCAAAGGTGTAATTCCTATTGGTATTTTGAAATCTTTCTTTAAAATATTACTTATGACACTTCTTATAGAATCACAGGATCATTTCAGTTGGAAGAGACCCTCAGGATCATCGAGTCCAACCATAAACAAACCTAACTCTAGCACTAAACCATGTCCCTAGGAGCCTCATCTAAACATCTTTTACACCCCTCCAGGGATGGTGACTCCACCACTGCCCTGGGCAGCCTGTTCCAATGCCTGACAATCCTTTCTGTGAAGAGTTTTTTCCTAATATCCAATCTAAACCTCCCGTGGTGCAACTTTAGGCAATTTCCTGTTGTCCTACCACCACTTCTCCTCAGTGGTCAGTCCAGGAATGCCATAGAAGACACCACTGAAGTACAACATCTTACTGCTGAATTATGACAGAAGTGTGACATGACCATGATAAACACATTGTGAAATAGAAGTGTAAAGAAGAGCTTCTATCTGAGCATTGAAACTAAAGTGAGCAGGAGATATTTCAGGATGTAAGGCAATGGATACAAATCAAGTTACAGAAAATTCAACTTAAGCATAAAAAAAACCCCTTCTTTGCTGTAAGGGTGATCAAATTCTGAAACAGGTTGTCCAGGGAGATTGTGGAGTCTCCATCCTTAGAGATATGTAAAACCATGTTAGAAACAACCTTAAGTAACCTGACCTCCTTGACTCTGCTTTGATTGGTGTGGTTGGATTAGAGACCTCCAGGGATCCTTTCCAATCTCTACTATCCTGAGACTGTTATGCTTAATAAAGATAAATCTGAAGCAACAGAAAACCAACAGGTATATTCATAGAATTCTGAAGACATCAAAATCACGTGGTTTAGGAGAGAGAAGATTAGAAGGATGCACCACTTGTTTTTAAATATAAAGTTGTCCTCACAGTTGCTATGTTTCATTCTGACACATTCCATGTCTTGATAAAGATATTTTAAAATTGGTTCCAACAATGTACAGGAAAAATTGTCATTGGTAGCAACGCTATTTATGGACAGAAGCCACTCAATTCCACAACAATGCCCGGTGACTTGCAACAGATCTACAAACACAAGCAGGATTTTTGTTGTATGGTATAAGCGATTACTTTCAGAAATGAACCTTCATCTTTTTTAACCATTACCCCGTAGACCTTCTGAAACAAAAGAGATAGTAATGCATTCCTCTTATTCGGAGTGAAAAAGATTCAGCCAATCACTTTCCAACATTATGGAAATTTCCTGACAAATTAAAATGCATTGAAATGTCAAAAATTGTATTTATTCTACTATGACAACAAATACAATTGCTGTTGATTTCCTGAATTTATAACTGTCATTTTTATCTTCTTTAAAAGTATATTTGCAGGAAGGAACTGCATTTCTTTTTTTTGGGGGGGAGCAAGAGGGGGAAACACTGAAGTGTTCCTAAACAGAAACAATATTTCACAATGTAATGCATTAAGAGAATATTATATTGTACAGTATCAAAACATTTTAAGTGTCAGAAATGGATGATTTTGGAAATTATGTGCTGCAAAATTACTGAAAGATTTTATAAAATCATTGTAGTGACATGTTAAACGTGCCAAGAAAAGCCTACACAAAACCACTTGCACATTGTCATATTTGAACAATGATCCATTAATAATGTTTTCATAAAATATTTTTATGTGATTAAGGTTAAATGCATGAGAGAGAGAAATGAGGGATGAAATGAAGCTGTACCTTGAGGTGCTTTCTTGACTCACACCATCTTCCATTTGGGCAGAGTTTTGAAAAACAGACAGTGATTTTGGAAACCCAACTTGTACTATACATATCTGAAGATGCTTTCAAGTGTTAGAAAGTATTTAGTCTTTTAAAATTGCATCTCTATAAGTGAACTCAAATTCTACAGCCAAAGACTGCAATGCTTGTAATGCGTTTTGGATGTATTGGTCAAGATTCTTATGCAATTTTAATCTTTTTC
Source organism: Patagioenas fasciata (assembly GCF_037038585.1). Taxonomy (NCBI): domain Eukaryota; kingdom Metazoa; phylum Chordata; class Aves; order Columbiformes; family Columbidae; genus Patagioenas; species Patagioenas fasciata. The sequence goes on along the minus strand of NC_092521.1, from coordinate 165,341,991 downwards.
TGATGCAAAGGAATTAGTTGCAAGTGTTTGGTATGAAAAACAAAGTTTTATAAATCTATACTGCAGCACCTTCTCTCTAGTTTCATTTCCGAAGAGATTTTCAAATACAGATCCATCCATTTACCATTAAATGGAAGGCAGGTACATTTAGAGTGGATCATTGACAGTTTACCAGAGCAGAGTCATCTTCAGAAGTAAGCATTTGAACGTTTTCCATCCTTCCCTGATGTGAGCCCATTTGTCACTCTAATCCTCCATTTCTGTTGAGCTGGCAGCTCAAATTACCAGCCTGATGATTTGAAGTTAATATAACTGACTGACAAGCTATTTCCAGGCATTGTGATCCCTCTTGGAGGAACAATCCTTAATTTGGAGGGCAGCTAGTCTAAGAACAACATAGTTATGGTGAGATGCTTATCAACTACATAAAATGTTTATGAAGGAAAAATTAAATAGCTTGGAAATTTACAGGCAACAAATCCTGTTTACAACTATTCTAATGCAAAACTGGTGCAATTCTTTCAGAATCAGTGTTATTTATGCAACTGATCACCTTTTCTTTTGTAAGTGTATATATCACCAAGAAGCCTTGACTATAAAATGAAAAATAATGACGGTCAACATCCCACGACACATTTCAGGATCATGAAAAAATTTCTGCTCTGCATCTGGGTAAAACCAAGACTTTAAAAAAAGGTTTTAATTGAAATCCAAAAGGGAAAGATCCGCCTGAGAAAGAACAGCAGAGTAGTGGCTGTGAGCCCCCTACCCAGAAGCACCAAAAGGATTTTAGGAGCTAAGATAAGGGTCTTCCATAAGTCAGTCATTCCTCTTAGGTCAGTTCTCATTCTCAGGGTTACAGAGGAAGTCCATGGAAGAAATTGGAACTGGTCCTCAGATCGCTTTGGTGTTACCAGCCACCCTACCAAGGACCATCCTTTCTATGATGAGCTAGCCAGCATTTCACTTTAATACCCTGAAATATGTGGCCAGGTTTAAGATATTGATTAAAAATTTGTCTGGACTTGACTCTCTAAGCTTTTGTTTCTCTAAGTTTCCCTGCACAGACTAAGATTCAATCTTCACTATGAGAAAATGAATGCAAAGTCCTGTCCAATAGGTCAAACAGCTTGTCCACTGCACTTTAACTCCCACAAAACATGTGCTGACATATTTTTGAGACTATCTGATTTAAAAAAACAGAGGAACGGTTACTGGAACAGAAACTTAAAGAATCATAAATCTTCATTGGTCAAAATCTGCTTTCTGACTCATGATAAGGGGGAATATGATTTATAGGAGTATCTTCTTGTGATTTATATCTCGATGTTGTGGTTTGTCACACATGGATTAGAGACAGAGAAAATGGAGATTTCAGTAAAGTTGAAATATAACATCCAGAACCAACCAAGAACATTTAGATAAATTACTTTGATTGACAGCTGTTTGGTTAGTTGATTGGAAAAAAACATGCCATTTTCCACAGAAAGCAGTATTTATCAAGTGTAGTTCCAGCTGAAAATGTCAGGCAAGTCCCATTCACCCCAGCACCATAGTTAACACATGGCAAAGCAATCCATCTTACAGATGAGCACCACTTCATCCTGGGATGAAATGTAGCCACACACATCTGAACTTCACATTAGGTAAGTGCACCAACACACAGAAAATACATTGCAAATGCGAAAGTAGGAAAACACGTCTAAATTCTCAGTCTCATAAACTGGTAATCCTCCTTTCTTTTTACGCAGCAGTGGTAATGGTTCACATACCAAATCCACTATTTAAAAAGCTGCACAAACTTCTACATATAATATATATACATTTCTCTTCTGTTCTATCTAGCATTGATTCATCTGCTCACCTTTCTAATATGATAATTTTATTCGTACACTATCATAGACCTTTGAATGTTAGTTACCCCATGAGATGATGAGCTCAATTAAGAGAATTCACATTCCAGTCTGCTGTTTTCCTCTCTTTTTTTCAGTCACTTGTTTGTCTAGTAGTGATTAAGGTTGCAGTCCCACTCATTAGCGAAGTGTATTAAATGGTAATATCAATAACTGACAACAGCACTGCAGCAGGACTGACTGTTCCACAAATCTATAAAAACATGCCAAACAAAGGTTTCTGAACATCATGTCTCCAGGCATGGTGGAAATGTTTACTCCTTGCTTCCTAGCCTGGCTCATGATCAGTGTTAAGGGATATAATAAGAGAGTGCCTGCTAAGCACAGTATTCAGTTTCCCCAAAAAGAAGACAGGGTCTTATATGAATTTTTGCTCCAAAAGATTTTTCTTTTTTACATATATAACTGCCTGGACACTATTTAAATTGACTTTATTAATGAACTGTAACTAGGGCTTATTTTTGGAGTAGGGCTTATATTTCAAGCATCCTCAAAAATCCTAAAAAATAATACTAGGGCTTATTTTCAGGGTAGGTCTTATTTTTGGGGAAGCAGGGTAGCACTATTCTATGTGCTTTCAAGTAAAACTGCCTTAAACTCAGAGGTACCAGGATAGATTTACTTGGTTTTTGGGGAAAAAAAAATCTTTGCTTCATGAACCACCAGTGACAAATTGTCAGAGGTCAGGTGCTGATAAATACTTAAAGAAGTCTTGTACTCTTAGAAATTATACTCAGAATCTTGTTGTAATACTGAGGTATCAGCCTGAGGCATTTTCCGCTTTAGGGCCCTTCTGTGACAGATGCTTGATAGAGATATAAAGAGTAACTGCCTTTGTCATAGAGACCTTTTAAGACATAAGAGATTGATGAAATAAAGGGAAGTTGGAGATGGCACTGGGAAAAATGAGTAGAGAGAGTAAGATTACAAAATTAATGGGATATTTTAGCGCAGAAGAGGAAGACAAACATTTTTAAAGGCAGAGTGAAAAAGTAATCACAACTTACCATCAGACTACTTGTTACTAGACAGCTGTGTGATGGAGAAACCTTACTGAAAAAGAAATCTGTGTGTGCCTCTTTGTGTGTGGGCAGCAGAAGGCTTAGCTTTATGAAGAAACATGGGATATGCAATCATGTTGTAAGTCTGTGTGTATTTTAATCCATTTTCACCTAAGAATGGCCAATTTCATACAAATTCATCAAAGTATCAGAATCTCAAAGACATTACATTCCAACATGAAGAAGACCAGGATGGCATGCAGTGCAAGAATTGCAGAAAGCTCCAGTGTAATTTCTTGCATGTCAGTGGTGAAGAGTTGAGACAATCTCTATGGTTCCTTGACCAGCTGGCCAACCAGCACCTGTCATCTCCTGCCCTTCTGCTCAAAAAGGTCAACAGGTGATGCTTGAGTGTCAAACATGTCATGAAGAGAGTCAGTGAGCTTGGGAAGACAGAAAACATGGAAGACTGTTGCTCTAGAGAGGAGCCAGATGAGAAATAAGGTATTATAATAGATGTGGAAAATGTATAGAGGACCCTTAAGGGGAGTTTATTAATACTATAGTCATCAATCTGGAGTGAATTTCAGGGAACATGAAGGTGCTACTTTTCATCATGCACTGCTTCTCAGTTTCGATGATAACTTGAAATTTTGCTCCTTTTCAAAAGCATTAGGAGAAAATGGACCAGTATGAGTTTCAAGTCTCTGTTGCCTTGAAAACATCATTCTTCTTCTTGAAGTAACAGACAAACACATTGTTCCTGTCCTAAAGCCACTTTATTCCAAAGTCCTCTCATATCCTGGTCAATAAAGGGCACTGTACATCAGGATTTCATGTTCCAAAAAAGCATTCCTATTATTTTGCCACAGCATAAAGTACATATCTCTACAGAAAATATTACCAGGCCATTGTGTTGACAGCACAAGTTCTAAGAGCAATTCTCCAAGGTCAGCAGGCTTCAGCTTCTCAAACCTGTGAGACTCATTAGCCTGTTTTCAGGAAGCATTTATTGATCTTACATTATATTTTTATATTCATTCTAACAGCTTATCCTTCTACATGACTGATGTGTCCTAAGAGTCTGAAAATAAGGCAGCTGTAAAACATTTGTTTGTCATTAAAATTATTACTTCCCTTTAAGAAATTTTTTACTTAACAGATCACTTGGTGCACAACCACCCCCCCAAATCAAGACCATTAAACCAAAATCCTGTGTGAGAAGAAAAGATGATTTCATCCCCCAGGGCACATTCAGACTCTTTCCTCTTTCAAACCCATTGGAGGATACATCAGCTTTAAGTAACACAGGAATCTACTAGATTCCATTTTAGAAGCTCCTTTCTGAAAACCTCCAAACTGGGAACTTATTTCCGTAACAAACCCGTTTATCCCTGGGCTTTGGAAAACTAATTAAGTGAGAATAATGAATAATTTGGCTTGAAAAGTCCATCTGGAGGTCATTTGGTCCAACCTCTCGCCCCAAGGGGGTTGAAGCTTTGAAGTGAGAGCAAAAATTAACAGACAATAGTCCTCTCCCAATGACCTGTGGCAGAACTGCATCTCAACTCCAAAATATACATGCTGAAGAGAGAAGAATGTTGTTAGTAAGTCGAATGGAGAAGTCCATGAGCTGAGAGTCAAGATTATTGGAGTAGTTTCTCACTCATTTTCCCCCTAAAAATCCTATAATTGATACTTACATGGGCTGTGATTGTCTGTGCTTTCAACCCAGAGGTCTTCTAGTCCTCTCTGGATTTTGTATAAGTTAAACCTTTTAATCCGACTGGTCTGGCCCTTACTATCTTCCACTACAAACTACTGGACTGTTATTTACATGCATTTCATCTCCCTGCTCTTCTCACTCCATTTGGTTTTGGGTGTGGAGACTTATCACTGACTTCAATAGGAGAGCATTCGTCTCTTAATTTGGATGTGCTCATCTTTGTAATTATTTACAGGGCTTCTCATGTTACCAGAGTGGGGATGTTTTGCCAGAATTAAAAGATTCTTGTCTCTGCTCAAGGACAGTTTTGTCAGTGAAACTATGTGGGAAGTCAGTTTAATATCTTCCAAATTGATGACAACATTTCCAAAGTTTAGCTCTTATAAGAGAGGTGACTGTATTGTTTGTCACAAAAGAAGAATTACATGTGTTAAGCTTCTAAAGGACTTTCTTATTTTAGAAATGAATAATATTTTTAGGTGTTGCTATGGAAGCAGCTTTTAGTGTGATCAGAATGGGGTAATAAAGGACTTAAAATGTATTTGCAGAGAATTGCCTATTCACTCTTTGAGCACCCTGAAGACTACAGGAAATTTATAAGATGACATAAACTGTAAATGTAAGCCAAGTCATTACATAACCCCAATCAGTTGAAATAATTCCGGAAATGGATCCTGAGATTTGTAGTGATGAGGTATATTCTTGAAACTTTAACACGTACCGTAAGCTGTAAGACATCATTTCTGGAGGGAACTTAACCTTATTCAGTAAAAATCCCCCTGCAGAGCAGAACATTTCCTGCAGAAGAGGAGACACATTGCTATTCAAACTGGTACAATTGTGCATCTGTTTTAACCTCCTACATGAGAAATAAACAATCATATAAGATTACATGTCCAGTTATACGTTCAGTAAACTCTTCCTATTTGAATAAAGAATGAGATGACTGTCAAAAGCTTAAGACCTTCAGGCAATAGATACTGTGAATTCAGAACCTTTCTTGAGGTCCTGGAAAAGACAAACAGCATCACTGTTACTAGGTCTCACAGTCAATACAGTAAATCCATTAACAATACCACAGAAACTCTTCAGGACATGAACTAATTCCTCATTCGTGTATGTGTGGGATCTAGCATTTTGAGATCTTTTTAGCAAATTTTTATCTCTGGTTATAAAGAATCCAAAGATAATGATATCACTAATTCATTTATGTCCTTGTCACCAACATCCTTAAAACACTCCTGGATAATTAGTGTCTACACCTTTATCTAAATGTTCTCCAAGCCTGACAGCATGAATGAACCTTCCAAGTATAAAAATGGAAATGATGAAACAATTTTCTCTGGAACAGGCAGTATGAATTATATATATATATATTTGGTCCTACTACACTACCAAGATTAAAAGATATAACTATATCATTACCCGTGAAGCGTCTGAAGTGTTTCACTGAATGATATTGACAAAATGTAGATGAAAGGAAAAACAAACAAACAAACAAATAAGGCATAGAAAAGAGTGGCTGACAAGGTGAAAACATCCTGCTTATCTAAACAACAGATTCAAGGGTATATAAGGAAACAGTCTAATATTTGAATATTTTAGAATTATACAGCAAATTGTGGCTAAGTAAGGAAAAAAAAATACTGTAATGTCAGGGATGTAGATACATATATCCTAATGGACCATTTCATCTCTGAATGCTGCATTTAGTTCTTGGCCTTCTGTGAACTCTCTCCAGCTTGTCCGCATTTAATGCTTCTGGAAACAGGATCATGTAGACATTCATTTAAGCTTCTGTCAATAGTGCTGCAGCAGCTTATTGAAAAAGCATGGTTTGGGATTCAGAGCCTGGGTCATCCAACAGTTTTTCAACACTACAGTGAATTAATTCAGCTAGTTGTTTTAGGATTTGAAGAGCAGGTTATGCAAATCTACCAGGAGTAGCTTCATTAACCGTTGCTGCCTGATGAGAAAGGAGAAAGAAGAAAAATTATTGTGGTCCTCCTGACCCTACTTACTCTGAGGAAGAAAAAAATCAATTTTGGTTTGCTGCAGACAGATGTTTTTCCTCTTTCCCATTTTAAAATAGTTTTATCCTCATTAAGGTATGTTTTTCTTTATTTGAGTGCATTATAAACCAACACGAAATCCACACAAAATCCTCTTCATAGATCTACTCCACTTGAACTCACGTTTAAGTAATAAATCCTGCTGTGAACTTACTGAAAAGTGAAGCACCTTATTGACTGATTTTGAAATTCAGCATACCTTGCTTCACTATCACTCATATCCCCTACACCTACAGAACAACTATTATGTGTTCCCTGGTGAAAAATTGGAAGGAAAAGACCTAAACAGTTCATCCTAGTTCAGTTCTTCTCCTCTTGGCTTCATTTTGCTTGGGATATAGTAACGATGAATGCAAAAAAAATTTACAATAACAATTATTTAGAGTGAAAAAAAGGAAAAAAAAAATGGAATGCAATTTCCAGAATTATTCCTTGTACCAGTACTTCACCCCATTTGTGTAAATTCTGTGAAGGGTTTTTCTTTGAGCCTAGGCATATTGATTGTTTCATTCTTCCTTACAATATCTCTTGATTCAGGGACTGAAAACAAACCGAATCGACCTATCTGTTCTCTCTTTATCCTGTTTTTGTTAATTTGATCTTTTCAATTGCATTTGCAGATTAAAGCAGAAAGAGGAAGAGAAATCTGAAGAGACAAACAAACATTAATACAGGTAGTAAAACAAAAAAACATTTCAATAAGAACCTGATGCAAAACAAGAATAAAGCAAAATTCTCAGCAGCCCAGAAAAAAACAGTTGCGCACTTCTCTTGTATTCAAGAGAAAACTGACTCCCAAATCTTCCTCTGTCTTCCATCTCCCATCTCCACACATATTGCAGCTACCTTGCAACTAGATAAATTCAAGAAAAATAAGCTCAAATCCCATGTTTGCCTCAAATTTGGACATCATTTTGGCATATGTTTGTTAGTGGCCTGATAGGAGAAAGCTCTCCATGACAACTCCTATCCTCACCTCCCCTTTACTTGTGTTTCTGCAGCCAGATAGAGGAATTGGTTTCATCTGTAAGAAACACACAAAGTTAATCAGTCTCCAGCTGATAAACTCTCCAATCTGTTTCTTTGTGCAACCACGTGAATGCCACTATAAGCACAAAAGCTCCACGCAGAGCACCAGCTTGTGCAGGACTGAAATGACTGTGTAACTACAGCTTGGGAATTGCATTTGTCTGCTTTGGAGAAATACTGTTACATCCCATGGTTCAGCATCTGCAAAGGATATTAAATGGCAGATGTTGCAGAAGAACAAATTATTTTTAAAATGACTACTCATTTTTATCTTCTTTCCTCTCTTATTCCCTGCAGAGCATATATTGTATGACTGTTCCATAAGATGTATCCATATTATTTATGACCTAAAATCTTCAAGATAATGCCCAATCCAGTGCTCAGTGTATTTCCAGCACCACGCACAATGGGAGGTTAGGTGTCTTCATCGGTGACAGTAGCTGCCAATTACTTAATGTAAGGTCTCCTTAACGTCAGTGAATTTGTCATTTATGGCCTAAAAAATGTCATTCAGTATGGCCAGTATCATTACAGAAGTGATGAACCTATTCCAAGTATGCCTAGTTGAAAAAAAAAAAAGACAAAAGGTAGAGAGGAATTGGTTTGTTTTCATGTTTAATTGATTTCACATAGGTTTTACTTGTGTGCGTCAACCCCTTTTTTATCCCTACTTTCATATTTTTCTACAAATCAAGTCCTTAATTTCTCATCTCATACTTTGTAAACTCCCTCCCATCAATACCTTTCCTTCCTTCTTTCTTCATCCAAAAGAACAAATTTGTCATTCATGCTCTTCCTAATTGTCTTTTTCTGTGTTTATTCTATGATCATAGCTTGGGCTTTAAGCTGCAGCTGTACTTTTCTCTTCTCCTCATCAGTGTAAGAAACTTCCTTTTTTATTAAATTATTTTTTTAATTAAAAAGTAATTAAAAAAAAAAACCAACAACAAGTCATAGCATCTTATTTCATTTCCAACTACTATTGTATCCCCCTGTCATTGTCTGCAGCTGCCCCCTGGAGTTCCTCTCCCATAATTCCATTTTAGCCTCTCTCACCCATTTTTTTTCCATGCTCACCTCTTGCACCAAATTTCCAACCAAATCACCACCATCTCTCATGTTTCCCTGACCAAGAATCAGAATATGCGTATTCTCCCCTCTCTCTTGACTTGTTACTCATCCGCTCCAGAGCTGCTCAGGTACTTTTTCTTCAAGTTTTCCCTCCCTAGGATCCATGATATTTTCTTTTCCCCCTGCTCCTCTAATTTCTCTAGGCACTTCTCATATCTTTCAGAGAATATTCTTTCGCTCTACCCTTTTCTAGGGGTACTCTACCCCTTTTTAATGGTTACACCCTCATTTTACCAGGTCACCTCGGGTGATTAGGTAGGTTCCTAAACTCCGCAATCTGGATACCTATATCCTAAATGTCAGTGCAGCCAGATCAACCAAATCCTTTCCATGTTCTTTGTTTCCCAAGGAAATCTTGCCTGATGCTTCATACTCAAAAGGGCAGTAGCAGAGTCTTTTCACTAATCCATTGCACTATTTTCCTTATCAAGCACTAAATAAACTGTCACACTGATCCATCCATTCACTGAAGTAGGAGTCTCCATCAACATAGGGATGGTTCATATCTAAATCTATCTGATCATTTTTGAAAGTGTTGTCTTCCATGCATGTAAGAAATCGTCACTCAAGTTCTCAACTTCTCACAGCCTGCTTTCTGCTGTATCTTTGTTATTGATATTGCTTTAAACCTCAGCAGAGGCTGCTTTGTCTCTCACTCTGCAACATCACCCCACGTCCTCCCACTTGAGGTTTGTTTCTAATGCTTTTTATCAAGCTCGGCCACCCTCTTCCATTTATAACAAGCTGTTAATCCTAGCCTAAGTTAGCTAGCTCAATGACCCTATTATTTAATTGCTTATTATTTTATTTGCTGGTTCTGCCTGTCACAGCTGAGATGGGCTTCCCATTAATAATAGCAAAACCATCTTCTTGGTCACCTTTACATTTCTCTTTACATCTTTTCTTTACCACAAACCTCAACCAGTCAGTGGGTTCTGCTTCTCATAGCACTGCCCATTGTGGTGACCAATGTTACACCATTAATTCCTTCTACTCTCTGTTCATCCATCTGTATTTCTCCAATATACCACAAGATTCAGCAAAACTACAAAAATCATATGGATAAGTGCGCTTTTGCTTCTTGTCTAGTAACACAGAATCAAACACTAGTGAGTAGAAATCTGGTCTTTCTTTTTTCCACCATTTATCATTTCACCATCGATATCTATCCTTCAGAGGAAAATCTGTTACTTAATTTTTCACATGTTAACTGGGTTGACAAAGAAGAAGGAAGAAATAACTCTACCCTTGGAACCATTCAGTGATTCTGGAACTTCCTGAACAAAATTAGGATGTGTCAGATCCATTGTTTTTTCCTAAAATTACTATGCATTTTTTAACATTTTCTTTCTAGTTTGGCCGGTTAGAAATGTCATGGTTTCTTTGTAATTAAAACATTGTTAATGAGGCTGTTCAGCTACTAAGTGGCTGATCATCCTATACTGATGTATCAGTAATGCTTCCTAATGGTTCAAGTATTCACAGTTACCGAATAGCTAAAAATAGCTTAGATGCCCAGTGAAACCGCCTTTATCCACAGACTTGTTTTCTTGCCAATCTGTCCAAGAACTGATATTACAGATATTTCTTCATCTACTCTCAAGAGGCATATTTGCCAAATTACAGCTATTGAAGATTTTGTAGCCTGAATACTTTCCTTGGGTTAGAAAATCCTAGATTGCAGAGTCCCTAGATCTCAGGGGCTCATCAAAAGCACTAACATTTGTGACACTTTCTTGCAATATAAGTTTTCTTGTGGTCAGTCATTTTGAAGCCATTGTGTTCAACTGCAATTCTGTGACCTCAGTACAACAGTAGCACAGAATTTTACGTATCATCTTCAACATTAGTCACTATTTGAAAATACGGCTGGATCAGGTTGCAAATCTAAAAGACCACTTGTGACTCTATGACAAAGACAATATGAATACTGTGCTTGAAAATATATCCTGGTTTTTTTTCCTTTTATTATTATTTTTAAGAATCCTTTAATGAAAAAGGTATTTAGCACTCCCCACAAACTCTTCCTCAATCACTACTACTGAAGTAGTTTAATACACTTGTGAAAATATTGCCCCATAGCTGACAGAAATCAATGTAAACACCACAGTGTGGTTTGAATCCAATCCTTCTCCTTCCAGTATTGGTTAAACTTACTCGATAATCAAAATGCTAAAAACACAAAGGCAAACATGCACAGATGCTGAATAACGCTGGATCTGGTACTGTGAGTCAGATGATGCAGGAACAGAAGTCAATTTTCTTAATTACTTCTAAGTAGCAACGCTCATTAGGAATCTACCCCGTCATAAAGGGCTGCATGAAAAATCCTTCAGGTCATCATGTTTAATGTGGTTGTTGGTGGGAAGTCACGCTGCAGTGATGTTACCTGTTTCTCCGTGATGGCACAAAATGTGTTTGGACACGAACCTCTCGCTCGTGTGATGTTGTCTGTTTTATTTTCAATGCAAGTCCATGCTAGACAAGTAATGCACACCCTGCGAGCAGTGGCAAGGGGCCAGAGGATGCTCTGCGTCCGTGTATTGCAAACATTAGCTCTGCAACACACAACTTTCTTTTCTCATTAATTTGTGGTCACCAGATGGTGAACCACCACTTTTGTCAATCTGCGTGAAGACAGCGGCATTGCTGTCAACTGCCTGTCCTTCAGATATTTTACAGAGACACTCCTTTAAATGCTGTTCATTTTATTATTGTTCATACTGAAGTTTTCAGCAGTGTGCTTTTAACTCAAAATTCCATTTGTTTTCCTGAAATTCCTCTTTATTTTCATCTCAGCTTTTACAAGCTGCTTCATCCTGAATATCATTGCTATGCATGAGTTTTAAAGACAAACGAAAAAGGCAAGTTTATTTATTGGAACTATTCCCATCTGCAGAACAGGAAAACTTTTTGCTTTGTTCCCAGAGGCAATATAAGCTTTCAGAGAAGGTAACAATAACAGAAGAAAATATATAAATTAGTTATGCTTCTAAATGTACTCAGACAAATAAAGAACGTAAAAAAATGACTGTAACAAAGATCAGTTTTAATTCCCTCTTATAAAAATCTACTTATGTGCAAAATAGTGTCAGCACAGAAAAACCCCACAGCTAAGGCTCTGCTGCTTCATCTTTGTTCACTATTATATGGCAACTGAATATTTGCAATTCTATGTGTTTAGTTCAATGAAGAAAAGAGCTCCTACTTCCACTGTATTTTTTCTACTTAATCTCTATGCAAGCATGAAAATATTCTTAAATTTAAGATGTGACCTTCAAGAACTTTTCTAAATATAGTTGGATAATGCTTTGGATAATAGGGCTGTGATTTTGCCATGGCACACAAATATCAGTATAGTCTAAAAAGGTAGATAATAATAGAAAAAGAAGGTACTTTTTGATTTCCCATATAATGCACAGTTACAGACGCATAGCTTACGATAACTAAATAATGCATGAAATGAATGCAGAAGAATTAAGAAGTCACTTATTTCTAGGTATATAATTCCAAATTAATTTCATCTCAGGTGAAAGTGAAGTTTTCACTTTTTTTTATTCTTAGTTACCCAAAATCCCAATTGTCATTTGTGTCATTCATATAGAATCTGATGTTTGTAAGACAACTTTGACATTATTTTAGTGATTCAATACTATATCTAAACAGTGACTGCTAGAATTTCGCCATGAAGTGTGTACTGCCTGCTGAGGCGGTGGGATGAGGTGTGAAGAGCAGGTCAAAGCTAAGCTTTAATTATTCTAAGGAATGCTGTCTGTGCATATCTTCCCTTTGGCCTTTGAAGAAAAGCAGAAGAGCCTGATTTCCAGGGAGCATTTCTGCTGCTCCTGTTAGTTCAGTAAATGGTAGCAGTTCAGCAGAAAAATCAGAACTCCTCATTTACCCTGCCAGCTCCTTTACCAAATTAAGTTTACCTAAAGTCTAGACGTAATTTTAAAAGTTCTCATGCTAGTAATTTGTCCTGCCACAATGATAAAAAAAATATATGGTCTGGAGGCATATGAAGCCATATGGTCCATATGAAGGCATATGGAGCCATCAGAAGGGACCCTGGGGACTAACTTCTCCAGCTTCTCTGAATTAGCAACGCTTGCTTCTGAATGTCCAGGAGGAGTCCTGAGATTCATTTGATGTGGAAAAATGTTCACTGTTTGGTGCATGTTATCTGTTAGACCTCCTGTTAGGCAGTGAGGAAGTCAAAGGGCAAAATAGGAAATAACAGAAGTTAAATATCTACCTACAAAATTCAAATTCCTGTTCCCATGGAAGATGTCTGACACGCTGAGCTGTGCAAGAAAAGCACAGCACTGCCAGAGATTTCATTCAGCTACAGTCATGGCTATAAATCATTTTATATTCAGAACAAATTCACTCGATTAAAATGTATATATATATAAAATCCTGGAGTGCTGACCTAACTCTTTTTCTTATCACCACTTACAGGGATAAATAGGGAGGATGTGTTAGCATCTAGGAGAAAAGAAACAAATTGATTTTCATGCATCACGAAGAGCATGAAAAAAGACAAATACATCTTGAAAATAAATATATGCACTGACTGGAGTAATCGATATAGGCTTTGGAGTGTAACCACTCTTAGAGGAAAAAGAGAATTAGGCACACGAAGTTGAAAGTAATACAAAATAATGTGGGGGGTTTGTTTGTTGTTGTTGGTTTGTTTTTAAAATAATTGACTTTTCTCATGACTCTGGAGTTATTATTCCATGAAAAAAGAAAATGAAGGAGTCTCAAATCTGTCCTGAGACAGCTGTGGAGAGCACGGCCACTCTCTGATCAAGGTCCCCATTGTTGCTCCTTTTCCAGGAGCCACACAGCCTGGTCACCGTACCCCAACAATTTCTTCATGCCTGGGACCAATACACTTGTGCTTGACTTCATAGGCAAATACCACCACTGACAAAAATCACTACTGATTAAGAATTACAAATTCCCAAGCCTTAAAGACTCAATTGGAAAAAAAATCCCCATTTGTTTGTTTGTTTGTTTTTCTTTTGCTCTAAAATTGCATGTATCCTCTTCTCTTACTGTAAACAGACATCTTCTTCCATTTCCCTCTACTTTTTTTGTTCCAAAACCAAAAAGAAAAAAACATCACCTTCGGTCATTTTGTAGTTTTAAAGATCATCTGTATTTCTACCTCTTGTCCATAAAATGTACACCACCAGATTTTTAAATATATATTTGCCTAGATGAAGGCTAAATCCTGAGCTGGTAATGCAATGCTTGCAAGAGTTATTCACATTGGTCTCAGCAAGGCAAGGCTTGATTTACCTTTAGTTTGTTGATGTGTAGATTTAAATACATGGCAAATGAGTTACTGGAAGTACACAATGTCATAGTCTGTTAAATGGAAATTTTTTCATTGTTTTGAGGATTTTTATGTTGGTCTGAAGCCTACTGAAATAAATCAAAGGGTTTCAAGCTATGAATTAGTTTTGCTTCAGGAAAAAGCTATAAAAAGTCTTTATAAATAGGCTGTTGGTTTTTCCTTCACAAGCTAGCTAATACATAAAAGACTGCATTTGTTGTCATCTAATTACAGCACATCAGGGATAATGTAGCATTTTTTGAGAGCTGTTCCATAATTCTGCTCATGTCTCATAAAACTGTCTCATAAAAGCCAGAAATAATCCTCTCAGATAAACAGAAGAGAAATGACAATGTCTGAGGGGCATCAAACGAAAAAAAAAAGAAAGTAATAGGGATGGATAATTAATGGCATTTGGAGGAATGATGGACAATATTTGTAATGCACAAAACCAGTTTTATTAGACATAAGAGTTCTTTCAATCTCTATTAAAACTACAAAAGTGTTTTTTTTCTTCATCTTTGCAGGACAGCTGTGTATCTGGGGACCTAAATCAGTGTTCCCTTTTAGCCTTGCAGCTTTTGACGGTGAAGATTCCACATGCTCCAGGCTTATCAGCTGGGAATAGACTTGGAGAGACTTCCATGTTGTGTTGGACCACTAATCAAAGTCCAGTCATAGGATGGGACGTAGGATTGCTCAGGGAGCTCATGTATTGCCACAAAGACTGGCTTTGTACATGATACCCAGGAGGGAACTGTGTGAAGGGGAAGAAGAATGTGACATGAATAATACTGTACCTGCTGCAGAGGACATGTTTAAAGTGAAGGAGATCTTCTCCACTTAATTGATATTTGGATATAGCCTTACATGCTCTTGCAGTAAAATCAAGTTAGACTCAGTATCTCTAGAAAGGAAAATGGAAAAGATAACAAACGAGAGGGGTTGTATACATGTGCGTGTAACCAGATGCTCAGTGAAATGGGTAAACTTGCCTGAAATCTGCTTTAGTTTGAAGTTCACTCATATTAAGTCACTAAGGAGACAAGTCAGATTTTCACAGTCATGCCAGTTCCTAAGTAAAAAGTGGAAACTGCCAGAATTCTCCTGTGTTGTTTGTTTCTAATGGAGGGTGAGGAAGTACCATCTGCTTTTTACTATTTTCAGGCATCGCTCAGCAGTGAAAAAGCTTTGTCAGCACACAGATCTTGAAGTATGAGGGACGAGATTGCTGGAGCTATGCCAAGGTAGTCTGCTTTCTGAAAGAGCAGGGTCTTCTGCATCAACAAGTTGAGCACATGGAGACGGAAAATTGTCTGTCACAGTATTGGATCTCCTTCAAAACGCACTCATCTTGGCCACTAAGCGTTGTCTGTGACAAGCCAGGGAAAAGCGCATCGTTCCTAGGGTGAGGGGATTGTCAACAAATTATCATGTGGTGTACATCTACTGGAAGGACATTTTTTTGTACATTCTGTACTCGTATTAACTTAGCCAGTATTTATCAACTGTGTCTGCTCTAATACATTAACCACTGTCATTAACCATTACATGACGTCAAGGTAAATTACACACTCTCACCATGGCTATATGATTAAATTCTCTAGGCCTTCAAGCAGAGTGATTGTACCCAAAGTGCATGTTGGGTACAGCCTAATGACTGAACTGTGGTAGGGGGTCCCAAACAACCCTGGCCAAAAGGGTACCAAAGATGGTCATAGCAATTTACTGGTGTCCATCCTGAACTGCAGCGCTTGGAGCCTTGCCCTGGCAACTTCAATTTGCTAACAGAGGTGTACCCATACTGTTTATTCTCTGTAATTGTCCTTTGTCATTTTTCATATGACAAATTTCCACTTAAAGCAAAAATGTTTTTTTGCAATTCCCCAAGTCCATGACCTTTCTTTCTGGTACTGCTCAATGTTATTCCTCCATCTATTAACCTCTTTTAAGGTACTTAAGCCATCTAGGGTGACTCACCAGTTCTACACCATATTGAACATGTCTCTGAAAAATGCATTTTCAGTAACTGTCCTTAGTCCACATCTAGTTTGCATCCAAAACATTTAGTGAAAATGTCAATTACTGATTGCTCCAAGCCTGATCCCCTAGTTACATGAACTCCTTTTGTTAATTCTTCTTTCAGAGTAACTGTTTACAATCATCCCTTTACTTTGGTCATCAACCGCCTGTAATTGATCCAAGCAGCAGCTGTAGTGAGCTGTCTTGGTGAGAATCTACCCATGTCATTTTTCCTAATATAAAGAAAAATCACCCATTTTTCAACATTCCAATCAGGATGTTTTTGAGTCACACACTGCACATTCGCCATTGGCTGTTTCTTGCTCTAAGGACCTCTTCTGATAGTGGAATTAATGATTCCTTTTCACAGTAATCCTTCTCCTAACAACATGAATACAATTTTTCCTCCATAGACACCTTCCTCTCCTCCACAAATCTTGTTTCTTGTTCACTTTTAGTGCCTCTAGCCTGTGATCCTTATTTCTTTGTGGGCTCCAGTTCATTGCCTGTTCCATGATATTAAACGTTGTCTTCTCTGTTCACATGTATTTTTGTAGAAGGTGTCATGGCAGAAAGAGAGTCAACAAAATTAGAAAATGCATGAAAAATGTGGATAGAGTTAAAGGCAATTCCATAATTTTTGAGCATAGTTCAGGTTTTCAAATTTTTTTCAAAAATATAGGTAGAAATCATGGTGGAAACAGGTGCCTTTCTAGGACTTTCAAAACCACTTAAATGTCAGCTAAATACTTAAGCTCTTTTCCTGAAGCACATATTAGTTTTATTTGAGAAGTGTTTTGGAGCTTGGGGTAGGTGGAGTGGATGCTTTGTGAACTCCTCCATTAGTAGGTCTTCTGTTAACAGGTCAAAATGCAATTTACCTGACTTCAAGTCATCTAAAATTTAGTCATCTAATCTAACCTAGTCATCAAGTTCCTTCATAATCAGTAGAAAGACACAGGAATCTTTACGATGACTCATTGCCCTTTAGACAGTTATTTTATTATGGACTGAATCAGATGAAATCTGTCTCTCCCTTGTACTTGAAAGGGAATTTACAGGACTGGCCTAATTTTCAATGGCTGAAATCAAGTAGGATGCATCTTATTTTCCATACCAGTTTGATGGTTGCTTTCGGCTGTGGGAAACTGATCTTAGAGGTTATCTTATCTCTTCCAGTACTTATTCTCTGACTTAGCTAACTATTTTAGTAAGCTCTACAAATTTTTCAACACACCTGTATATGCCTAGACTATCTTTAAAATTTTTGACTTTACACAACGCTGAAGCTAATGAAGGCTTTGTTTAAAATAGGAAACATCAGGAGTTTATATTCCTTAATGTTTACATATTAAAATTTTCTGCAAAAAGACATGACTGATATTATTGTCCATGTTGTCAGATCATACAATTTGTTACTGCTAATGTACAAAGACTGTAGCTTTGCCATTAGGAGAAAATGTGGTTTTAATGTGAAACAATTGTGCCTGAGGCCTGGTTACGTTAAACTACTGACGTAATGGAAGAAGTTCAGTGATACAGTCACTCACAGGAGTAGGAGTTTGGCCAATGACTTTACAGGATAGTCCAGTAGCTACTGGATCATTTTTTATTTCTGGTGAGACTGTGCTCTGACTGAAACGTTCATATTAGTCATCCTTTCACCATAAAAATATCTTGACAGGCAATCAGTCTGTCGGAATATGGAAAAAAGTAGAGGGGATAGGGAAAACAAGTTGGTTTGTTTGTTTGTTTGTTTGTTTTTTTCCCAAAGTATGTAATCAGCAAAGCCCAGAAATTTCTCCAGACTAGCAAGAAAGAAAACTTTAAAGAGGATGACAACATATATTTTTCCTCCAATCATGCGAAAATAGAAATAACCAATAAAGTACTTCTATGCAAAACAAAACAAAAAAGAAAAAACCCACACCTGAAATAGAAAATATGTCTCTCTAAATAATTGATCTGGACATTTTTACTTCAATTTCTAAGCCACCTACAAACATCCATCTATTTGACCGGCACTTCAGTATCACTTTCCCTACTGCAAACGGGGGCAACTACAAGGCAAAAAGGAGTCATGACCAAGGTTACACAAGAAGCCTGTGGCAGATTAGAGAATTAATCAGGGTCCCTTGACTACTAGTCTAACATCATTTTTCCAAAATACCAGCCAACTCCCATCAGAAAAAGGAAAAAGAAAGGTTTTCTTTTCAGTGTCACTGGACATGAGTTGTGGGGAACATTTATCACCACTAGCTGAAGAAAAAAAGACCAAGTCCCCCTTTTGCGTGACTTCAGAGCTGAGCGTCTCTAAGTGAACAGTCATTTTGGAGAGCTGGCAAAACTGATGTAATCACTCATACGCTGTGTGCCATGTTTTCACTGGCTTCATACACATGCAGGCACTTTTTTTTTCGCCGACAGCTTTATGTAACCAACAGCTTCTCTGCTGGCAATATGCTGCTCCGTGCATGAGACTTGGCAAACACATAGCCCCTGTTCAAGAAACAGGGTGTGAAGTGTAATTTCTGTATACAGACATCTTCTAACAGGGGCTCTGGTGAGTACAAATACCTTCCCCAATAAATATTTTGTGGTATGTTTTTATTACCACTTAGTCCTTTCAAATACCACAGATAAAGTCGTGTAGAACAGCCTATTATGTCTTCGCTTTAACAGGCTGCAGAAGAAAGACAACATTATTAATATCCTCCTTGCTTTGACAATCAGTTCTGGATTTAAAGGCAAGTTTTCGATCAGAGGAGATATCTCTGTCCAAGAGACTCTACCCAGCTGGAAACAGTGTGGGCTAGTGCTGTAGAGCTGACTCCACATCTGCTCCTCAAGACTTCGAATAAGAACGGATGGCGATCTAACAGGCACGATGTTGGCCTGGATGGGGACTTTGTTGTAGCATACGTATTTGTTTGAGTTAAACCATGGGTCTCTTCAGCTTTGTGAACAGCCCAGAAAAACAAAACAAAAGAAAGCAAAAAGGCATTGCAAATTTAAAGTAAGTTGTAATTTTTATCCTGCGATCTGCACTGTCTCTGCTGTAAAAGCCAGAATTGTGCTTCTGCTTCCAGAGGGAATCAGAGGGAGACACAGTTGGTTAAAGTTTGTGGATTCTCATATTAACAGTGTCAAAGTAATGGGCAGGTCATTTTTCACATCATGAATGCAGAACTGAACATCTACGTTTCACAAGTGTGATGAATGAAGACTGCACATGATCCTTTGCTTCAGGATACTGATCTGCTTAATATCTTTTCCCCTTGTTTAATGCTTTTGGCACCATATACCTCTCAAACAAGGACTTTTACCAATGTTTTATAATCACACATATGTAAAGCTGGAAGGATCATCTATTCCATTGCCAAATGGAATCAAACACGCTGACATTATTCTTGATAGATGCATGTCTGACACATTCCTAAAATTCTCCATTATCAGGCATTTGTCCATCATCCTAGGTTGCTGTCCCGAGTGATAAGGATCAGACTCATTTTGCATACCTTTATACCTGTATAGCACAGGCATTGACAGCTCAGCCAATCCTTCTTGGTTCTTTTTATAGGCAACGAGAAGAACAGAGATGTGGAGGGCATGATTCATTCAGCTTGCTTCAGCTATCTACTCTGACATGAAACTAATGATGTTCTTCCTGCATCTTCATATTGAATAGAAGATGTTTCTAGATGACCATCTAAAATTGAGACATATGTATCTGTTGACTGCCATCTTCATCATCCACATAGCTAAACATCTTTCCTCAGGATCTCTACTCATTTCCCAAAAACCAGACACTCTAACCCAAAAGGGTTCACAGTACTGGTGAGCTAACATTTACCTAAAATGAATCCCCAAGTAAGTCTCTTTAAAAAAAAAAAAAAAAACAACAGTAAATGCACCATGTTTTTAACTTATATGCGGACTGGAATTCACTGTCACCTCCACATCCTCTTGTGTGTACTCGCGATTAATTGGTTACTTGTAATTAAAATTCGGTGTTCTGTTTTATTTAGAAGTTATCCTTATTTGTTCCATTTTTTTTTAGAATGATTGCTGCATTATGTTTTAATTCTATTTGACATGGTAGCAATTTTCAATATTAATTAGATCCAGACTAATCTATTATTATAATCCAATTGCTATGTATATGCACACACCTATGTAAATACACAGACACCCCCATGCATGAAGATTCAGAAGAACAGATCTATTTTATGTATCAACACACATAAAATCAATTTGTGTATGTGTAAAGACATGTAGCCTGAACAACTAAACTATAAATCTATTTTTCTATTTTTTATGAATTTATTCAATTGAAAGCTTTAAAATTAAGCTGGTATAGAAGACATCAAATATAATGAGTTGTGCCTAGCAACACGTCATATAAATTGTACTGTAAGCCCTGTCTCTTTGCTTACACCGCCAACTTGGAACATACTTTTTGTTTTGATTCAAATGTCTGTTAATTTTGAAAATTACAAATGAGTAGGAAAACATTTGTACTGACATAGGGACATTCATTTCTTAGAACCCACCTCAACAAAAGCACTGAGTGGTCAAAATTATAAAAAATTGTATTCCATTTTCCCCGGGAGACATGTCTTCAACTGCCCGTTTCTTTTCATGCACTGCAACATTTATTACTATAGTAACAACATACAGCTCTCAAATTTGCTTGATTGCAGCCTGAGAATCAGAGGAAAAAGCAGATTGGTGAAATTTTCAGAACGATATGAATCTTTCTACTTAAAAAAATGTCCAAGGAGGAACATTCAGTTCTCTGTTGTTGCTATACAAAAACGGAGCTGGTTTATTTTTCATCCTCAGAAACACCTAATGGAAGAGAAAAAACAAACTCTGATTTCTTTTAGCTTTTATTCATTCTAGTTTTGCCACTCTGAGTTTGGAACTTTCCAAAAAAACTTAGTACTTCAATATTTCCTGATATATCAGGTTTTCAGAGGAACTACTCCTTTCCCAGTACCTATGCCTTTGATCCACTATTCTTTATTTTATTTTCATTGAAAAATTAGTAGCTCCAAAATTCAAGGTGCCATTTATATTTGTTTTCTCTTCAAACTCAACATATAAAGATCCAGAAATTCTCTCACTGCTATTACTAGACAATGATTTGGGATTAACAAAAGTGCATTTACCAAGTTTTTGCCACATACTTTGTTCTTTTTTAACCTTATACAGAATAAATATAATTTGAGTATTTATTCTTCTGTGCTTTCAAAAGGGTTGAGAGATCAAGCTTATGCCATCCAGTTCTAACAGCCTGAATGCCTGGCACTTAATCTGTATTTGCCAATGGGGTCGGTAATGGTAAATCTTTCATTTCAGGTTTCTGTTGCTGGTGAGAATCCAGCAGAGGCTACAAAGATGCTGAGTGGTCTGGAGCATCTTACTTATGAGGAGAGACTGAGAGAGCTGGGGATGTTCAGCTGGAGAAGAGAAGCTGAGAGGGGATCTCATCAATGTTTACAAATATCTCAGGGTGGGTGTCAAGAGGATGGACCAGACTCTGTTCAGTGGTGACCAGTGACAGGGTGAGGGGCAACGGGCACAGATTGAAACACAGGAGGTTCCATCTGAATACGAGGAGAAACTTCTTCATGGTGAGGGTGTCAGAGCCTGGCCCAGGCTGCCCAGGGAGGTTGTGGAGTCTCCTTCTCTGGAGACATTCAAACCCGCCTGGACACCTTCCTGTGTGATCTGCTCTGGTGACCCTGCTTTAGCAGGTGGGTTGGACTGGATGATCTCCAGAGGACCCTTCCAACCCCAACCACTCTGTGACACCCAAGGAAATGTCCTCCCTCTTTTTCTTTATATATATTTATTTTGAGAGCCTGTAGCATAACGGCAGCAGCAGTATAGACGGGTTCTTGTTTTAGCTGCTTGAAGGGACTGACGTGACAGAAAAGTGTTTTGGCAATCTGTGGAGCCAGTTTATCTCTGCAAGGGGAATCCTAACCATGCATGAGCTGGTTCCCATTAATACTGTGGAAATCGCAGAGAAAGCAATTAAAATAAAGATAGAGAGCTCTTTCTTATAGTTGCTCTGTATAGCAGGTTGCAGAAGCTACACATTTTCAAACTGTCAGATGAATTATTTTTTATCATTTCCAGCTTACACCTATTTTCAAGCAAAATTCACTTTTTACGTCTACAAAGTTCTCGATTAAAATACAGCTACTTCCCCCCTCATTTTAAAGCACAGAGACCATTCTTGCCCTACTAAAGCACAAATTGACAAATCTCTTTTGGTAAATCTGTAGCATTCAGACTTCTTGAAAGCAATTTTATATGTTATTTTTCACTTGAATAAAATGTGAGATACTGTTATTCTGGGAATGGAAAGCAGGAAATGGAATTATATTTTACTTGAGAAGAAAGTACTTTTGACAGAAAAAAGAAGTCGCTTGCCTAGAGGTGTTATTATGTCTGCTGAAACCGAAGTGCTATTCAGTTACCCATAAAGCAGCATAATATGCACACAGCAAAAATTATAAAGCAGAAACTCTGTCACTTACTCTCTAGTGTAATTCGTTCGCAGTATCCACCTCCTCCAAAGTCATTATACACTTGATAATAGAATGTTCAGAACTAAACACATGATATTTTTTTCCTGCCGCCTATTACGGCTGACATCAAAAGAGTTAGGAAAGCAGAAATCACATACAGTTCCGGTGAACTAATATGAATGCACTGCATCTGTTCAATGATCAAAACAATGTGTGGGATTGATGAGGCTTTTTTATTTCTTTTTCTTTCCTTCCCCCTTCCTTTTTAGTTTTCCTTCTCACTCTTACAAGGGTGATTTATTTTATGATTTCCATACTGATGGTCACAGTTTGTACTTTTTGACTGAACTCATAAGAGATCAAGTGAAAAACAAGGAGAGAAATAACAGCGTTTACATGAAAGTGCAGAGGTCGCATAACTTCATGCTGATCAGTAAATAAACTGATAATCCACCACACAAAACAGCAACACCCTCCAGCAAACTCCTAGAGATGTAATGGCAGCGTGTGATGGAGAACAAGATCAGAGCTGCTAATGTGTCAGATCCAGAAAAACAGACTTCCTCACTATTTTCTCCAGTTTTTAGTTTGCCTGGTGTCAATGGACTGAGGAAGTTACTCAAAAACTGAGTTTCAATGACCACCTGCTGTCTAATTTAGATGCTTGGGTTGTGGTTTTAGGAAACAGAACAAGTTACATGTATACAGGCATCCCTTTGTCCCACTCCGAAACTGATATACAAGGCAGTTATGATGAACCAGAAGCTGTTACCACCCCGTGCTATACTATAAAATTGTAACATACTATATGCTATACTATAGGGCTATAGGATTCTACCATTTATATGGATAAGGCCACAAAGACTTAAGGATATAAGGAGAGGAGGTGAAATCAAGCCTTTGTTTAGCAGTAGGAAAAATAATATCTCCATCTTTAACCAAGCTTTAGTTTTGTTTCTTCTGGGGGTGATTTTTTTTTTAAGAACACCAGGCATGCTGATTACCAAAAATGAATACTGGTTTTCATGTGCAAAGACATGATGAAATTGTGCAGATTAAAGGATGCTCTGAGAAGGTTTATGCTCCACTTGATTCATAACACAACTGAAAAGGAGTAGTTCAGGATATGATGCATGCATCCTAATTTAACCCTTTAAAAGGCAGATGTCTAATTTTAAGAAAGTTGCTGCCTTTCTCATCTACGGAAGGAAAGAAATACCTCCAGGGAACCATACAAAAAATCATGCAGATATAGTCTCTGGACAAACTTGCTGCTGATGATCAGAGAACAGAGGGTGATCAGCTGTCTCAGAGGCAGACATGTAGTTCCTTGGACTCTACATCTTTGACAGAGAGAACACACAGAGGGAGAAGCTCAGTGTCTGTTCCATACCTTTTCCAAAAGAGTCACTTTCACCAGCATTTTATATACTGTCTTAAATTAATAGCAAAATGCCAGAGAGTTTTGTGCATGAAGGCACAACCCAAAGTTTAGTAAAGCTCTTGAAAAATGTTCCCATACATTAATTTGTTCTTCCAAAAACCTGGACATGCTTTTTTTTTTTTTTTTTTTTAATAATTACATCAAATATTAATGTATTAGGTGCAGAAACAAGTGTGAACCACTTGAAGTGCTGCTCTTCTATTTGTAATTAGTTTCATATGGGTAACTGTAAATTCCTTAGTAAATGGGATAATTCGACTGGAGAAACAAAAATAGAGAGAAAGAGTAAACATCTATACTATATTCTCTAGCTGAGAGGAAAGGAAAAGCACTTTTACTGTATGCAGAACAGTGAGTTAAAAATAAGCTGTATGCTAGCTATTACCCCTTTATAGTTGCTTTGGATACCGAGGATCATTACTTTGTCCGTTAATGTCATGTTAGGAATGGAATTAAGATTTCATGAACATAGTTTAATACTCAAGGGAGGCTAATAAATATGCATAAGTTAGGAGCAGTGGTTTTAATAACAAAAGTAATTAGATTACCTAGAAGCATTTTATCGTGCCTTTTCAGATCCAAGTGGTATTCAGTTACCCATAAAGTAGTGTTGGCTGATAAAAACAAAATTATTTAACTATATATTACTTTGTTGTTTAACGCAATCAGAATGTGCTGCTTCTTCACTGTTTTACTGAAATGGTGACTGTTAACAAATCTTATTTTGCTCAGCTTTCTCTTCAAGGAGATCTTTAAAATACTTACATTGAATTAATTTTATGGGAGAAACAGACCGTTAGCTGGACATCGCTGCCTTTTTTTCTGCTGAGGACCCAGAGCTATGCTAATTTACTTGAGGTGAAAATTTCAAATATTTTAAAACAATTAAGTCTCTGAAACAAAACTGTATCCTAAAAAAGCACTGAAGGCTTCCTCTGCAATCTCTATATCTCCATGTTCAAGGAATTATCTATAGATATAGGCTCTTTCACAGTTTCCCACATGAATTTAATCTGAAAATTATAACATTTCTAAAGAACAGAGCAGAGAGTTTCTGGAATACTCAGTCTTGTAGAGAGAATCTGAAAATAGGATCTTAGAAAGTGTCCATGAATATTCAGTGTAGAAGCTCTCTTCTTGATCTCAAAAAAATATAGGTACTCAAATTCTCTATACATAATTTTTTCAATTTTGCTTCTTTGCACAATAGATGTAAAACATCTGAGATAAGAGATTATGGAAATTTATTGTGAGATTCATGTTATCTGCCCACATCATGTATCCAGTCTAAGCTTTCTCAGTAACTGCAAAGGGAAGGGGATCTCCAGAGAATGGCTCATCCCACACACTTTGGGGGTTCATAGAATACTGGAGTCACTTAGGTTAGAAAAGACCTTTAAGATCGTCAAGTCCAATCACTAACCTAACACTGCCAAGTCCACCACTAAACTGTGTCCCTAAGCACCACATCTATGGGTCTTTTAAACCTCTCCAGGGGTGGTGACTCCACCACTGCCCTGGGCAGCCTGTTCCAACGTCCAACAGCCCTTTCTGGGAATAAATTTTTCCCAATATCCAACCTAAGCTTCCTTTGGTGCAACTTGAGGCCATTTCCTCTCATCCTATTGCTTGTTCCTTGGGAGAAGAGACCAACCCCCTCCATGCTCCAAGCTCCTTTCAGGCAGTTCAGAGATCAGAAGGTCTCCCCTCAGCTCCTGTTCTCCAGCTGAACCCCCCAGGTCCCTCAGCCGCTCCCATCACACTTGTGCTCCAGCCCCTTCCCCAGCTCCGTTCCCTTCTCTTAACTCGCTCCAGCACCTCAAGAGCTTTCTTGTCATGAGGAGCCCAAAACTGACCCCAGGATTCGAGGTGTGGCCTTCCCAGTGCCCAGTACAGGGGGTGATCACTGACATAAATGCCTCAGTTGTTCATACAACAAGTGTCTAATGCCATCTGAGATGCCCTAAAGGGTCTTGCCTGGACTTTCAGAAGACAACAGGATGCATATAGGTTGGTTGTTACATCTGCCAACTCCACATGGATGTTTTGGATATCCTGTGACAACTTATGCTGCAATAGGTATCTGGACAGGAGCTCAGGCACCTGCCTCATGTGTGGAGGGAGGTCCAGACTGCAACACCTTAACTTACGTGTCTGAGTCTGAAGCCTTTAAAATCAGAGGACACGAATTTCATACCTAAAAATAGACACCACAGTTCCCGAAATTAGTGATCCATCCCTCTTTTTGCAGGAAGATAGTTCCTTTCTGTCAGTAAAAGGTCTTAACATTTTAGAGTCTGCAAATTCAATCATAGCTTTTAAGACTAAAGGAAGATGAAACTGTGGACTGGGGATTTCCTCTAAAACTCTATTACATTCAATAACATCTGAGGGAAAATAACTCAAATGAACAGCTGCTGAAAACAAATGGTCAAATCTACTCTGCATACTGTATTAATTTAATAAGATACTGTGACTTTCTTAGCCACACAGCATCTTCCACTACAGTTTTTGTCTGTGAAGATTGCTTGAAACCAGTCAGCTAAACATCTTATATTGGCTCAGAATCAGAACAGAAAGGTGTCTTTTTTTAAAAAACAGGCAAATGGATGTGGATGGACATGCTGGTGACAGACTGTGTGAAAAGGAGTAGGAATATATCAAGGTCTTTAAAATAGTCCAGGTACTACTGCCGAAGAGCTATTACATGTTATTCATTTTAAGAGTGATGGAGCTCAATTAAAGAGCTGTCTGACAGTAACCACAAGGCTCTATTAATTCTCCTGACACCTGAAAGCACTGGACCATCACATGATGTTTTAATACTCATTAGACTCTCTTCTAAACCACCTTTGATATGCTACAGGACTGTATAACAAAGAAGAAATAGACTTAGCTAATTTAATGTTCCTAATTTCTAGGACAGAGGTCTAAATTTTGTCCTCCTGATCCTTTATGAAGCCTTTTTTTTTCCTGACTGCAACATGAAGATGAGTAAGCATACGGTTTTGCTCTTTAGCTAAGTGGTGGTTGACCATGTATAAGGTGCTTATCAGTTGTGGTGTGAAGTGAAACAGATAAGTTAATAAGGTTTCAGAGTCCCTTACAGCTTTACCCTGAGAAGCAGCAGTCCCTTGCCAAGTGTTCTAACTCTTCATAATACCCAAACTTGATAGCAGCAAACAACTGATGATTCTATAATATACCAACAAGTCTGAACCAAAATTTTATGCAAATTCTGTGTGGAGATGTGAATGATAGCATCACATGCCAAAATATGGAGCAGAACTTGCTGGGAACTGGTGGCCAGAGCTAATGTGAAAATGGTATTTTATTTTTTAAAATATCTTTTTGGTTTTCTCAGCAATTAATAGAAAGAGAGAGAGGGTTATTGTTTTTCGTAAGCTATTTTAGATGTTTATTTGGCAAGAAGTGAGTTGGTCGTACAATCCACTGACTAGATTAACTAAATCTCCACTGCCTACAGAGGGAGTCAAGGATATGGTCATATATAGGTACCTATGCTACAAACATCCACACTTTGTTATATAAAACCCACACCTCACATTGAAAATCAGGCAGTCATCTGATTCCCAGTCAGGCATTACAGCAGCAAGAAAACAGCAGACACATTAAGAGAAACAGTTCCCAAAGTGATTGCACCTCCACCAGTCAACTGCCATGAGAAGATGTTTGCTTTAAGACTTGCCCAGAACCAGGTACATTTTGATGGCACCAAGCGGCTAAGTGTGTAACTCATATTTATGCGCTGTCAGGATTTAAAAAACAATAATTTCTCCAAAACCAGTTAAGCGACTGTGGTGGATGCACTCAACCCTTCTTAACCAAACCAGAAGCAGTTTGGTCCAGGTTCCAAAAGAGGCAAAGGCCTAAACTGTACCCTGACCAAGAACTCCTTTAGGAAACACACAAAGGAGCAGAACAACACAGTGAACACCAATAGGCTGTGGGTGCAAGAAGTCTCGTGTAGACCTTTCCCACGAGACAACCACTTTATTCCATAAATATGACAGCCCGGGTGAACCTGTTTTAAGCTCCCCCTGTCAGACAAGTGTGGCTGTATGGTAATGATCTCTTAATAATCACAGATTAGCTGATGAGCCCAATTCAAGTTTTATATTAATCATTTAGCTTAAATAAGTGCCTTTTAAATAGAATGAATCACTTAGAATTACAGGGTGATGTGATTTTTAGTACACTGTCTGCTTCACATTACTTAGTAGATAAATTTGCTGAAATCTTGAACTACATGTTGTAAAGTTACCAAACTTTCATATACTTGAGCAAAACAAAGCAGAAGCAAACTATCAATAATACCTGCAAGATAAGGCCTGTTTTGTATCTTACAGGACATTGCAGGATCCACTTGAGCAAAATGACACATTCAAGGCTGGCACAAAGATGCTACAATCAGCATCTGTAGCTAAACAAGATAAGGGCCCATCTGAAGACAATGAAACAATTCAATGAGAAGCAAGAAGACCCCAAACTCAGATATTACTATTGGACTGAATCATCGTGTGAGGGGTGGGTAAATAGTTGAAAAAGGTATCATTACCTGGGGATTTGTATGCTCGGCTCAACGCCTCTTCAAAGGCACCCAGCTTGAGCCAACCCTGCTGCTGTTGTACTCCTTCATATTATTTTCTATGAACTTTGATTCCTTCATACAGTAAGCAACAAAGTGAACCTTGCCATTGAACTCTGTTAAGTCACACTTTTCTTTCAGTGATCTGAACATTGCTCTGCAGCAAGCAGGACCCTAAATCACACATCCGTGATGGAGATATACAGAAAGTTACTGCACCAATTGCAGGTTCAGCAAATTGAAGCATTTTGGTTTTTACTTTTTTACATATTAACTCACGGTCAAAGATTTTAAGTCTGTCTCTTGGCCAAGCAGAGCCAGACCCACATAAACCTGTTGTAATCATTATGTTGCAGTTTGTTGGGGTTCTATAATCCTCCTGCCATTTTTTTTGTCATGCATGGTAATTTTCAGTTACCTGAGCTTGAGAAAGGAACAGGATGTGCAGTTAACTGATGGATCCAGGAAACAGGGAGCTGCATTTTCACCATGCTCCAACAAGTGCATGCATTACTTATATTAATTGGAGATGGGACTGAAGTCTTGCTCCCTTCCCTCCAGTAACTGACTAGCCTCTGGGGTTCAAAATTACATTTACTAATCTCTCTCAGTGGTCCAATTCATACTGAATTATTTCATGCAAAGTGGAGCAGCTTAAGGAGAGAGTGAAAACATCTGCTCCCCCTGTACCAAACAAGTTCACAGCAGCCGATAGCCTTTCGGTGGGTGCACCCTGTGCACACACATAAGTTTAAGCTCTGGAAGTACGTTAATGTTTCTCACCAGTGACGGGGAGGTTTTGCTCCCAAGGGTGACAGCACTTTCTCCATGGAAGAGAAGATTCCTCTGTGTTTTGGGCTTTTTGTTTATTTGTTTTAAAGCAAGCAAGATACTAAGTTATTTAATTCCAGGTGCGTGTATAAAGTTGTGAATTCCCGTCAGCAGGTCACCTCAGTTCAGAATGAAATACTCAAATCTTCCAGAGGTGCAGAATTCAAGATACAACCCCCTCTTTTATATTACTTATTGTCCAGCCTGCACAGTTCCCTATGGACAGAACTGGCTCTTCCAGCTTCTGCAGCTCTGTCTTGGATGCCTATGAATTCTGCTCTCAGCTTGGCACCTGAAGGCACAGTAACAAGTAGCACTGTGACACATTATCCACCTTTACAAATGTGACCCAAAGTGATTTATTAAGTCTCACACCAGAAGTGTGTAGTGGACGGCAAGTTTGAACGTGCCTCCTGAATCTTAATGTAATATCTTATTTACTGGATTATCCTTCCTCTGATGATTTAAATTCTGAAAATCTTGACAACCAGATGCTCTTCAGTTACATTTTAATGTCTCAGGGTTCAGTCATGCACATATTGCCCAGGTCAGATTCTGATTTGTGAGATCAAAACCAATTATTTTTCATTTTACGCTTGATGGGTAGGCATTCTGTAAAGTGAAATGTAACTAAACTCTCCTGTTTGATGCACTGATGGTTTACTATTTTGACTTGAAAAGATTATTTTCCTAAAATATTTTTCATATGCAATAAAATGGAAGTGGTTTTGTTTGTTTGTGGTTTTGTTGTTGTTGCTGTTTAGTTTTTTGTTTGTTTTTAAAGCATAACATGCAAGGGAAGTGTCATTCTGGTTACTGAGGCTTGAACGTGAAGAACAGTATCTGCTGCAAGGCTCAATAGAAAGTTAATTTTAATAGCAGTAGTGCTTTACTGGCCCTCCATGGAAATACAGGTCACTAAGCTGGACTGTTTGGAATGCCTAAAAAAATAATTTATTTGCATTTCATGCTTTATTACATGTGGGAGAGTTTAGTCCTCGAAACTCAGGGCCATGATACACTGATCATCACTATAAATCTGCACTAACAAAGTAGCCCTGCATGGATCTTATCAAACTAACTGAATTACGTAGCTTGCAACCTTAAGGTACCAAAATCCTAAATCAGAAGCAGGGGAAAGGGAGATACTGTTCTAAGGTATATAGTCTGATGTATTTCTGCTGAGCAGAGGACAGCACTTGGTAGCTACTCAGAAAGCTTACAGAAAGGAATGTTTACCTGCCATGGGTTTGCAGGCACCTCTACCTACAGGGTCAGATGCAGAGCAACAAAGCCCTGACCATCTCCAGACCGGCGAGAGACCTGCAGAATTTGGCACAACAACCTACAAAAGGTGTTATTAAAGAGGTGGAGGTTAGTCAGTTCCTCTTCTAGTCACCTCATCAGAAATTAAAGAGAGTTTAAATTATTGTTCCTGTATTCTGGGAAAAGGCTATTTTTTTTTCCCCTGTGTGCTCTTGTTTTCTCCCTTCTCATTCTTTTGCCTCATGTCTCTCAAATAAGTGTTTTGCCAAGACAGTTGATTCGTAATTTGAGAGCAGAGCTCTTTAAGTACTCAGGGAGTTGGATTTAGCTTCCAGATTTCTGGGGAGCATCTCAATTTGATATCTACAGAAAGCCCCTCGAAAGTGATCTCAGTCATGCTACTGCCAGGGAAAAATGGACTTGTAGAAGGAGAGTCTGTTTACACCCAAATCCGAAGATGTGATTTACAATTGCTTAAGGATAGGAAGGATCCTAAGTTAGTCTCATTTGTCCACTTTGTCCCGTAATTTCATTCAATCACTTTTCTAAGAAGCCAAAGAGCAATTTGTGTCTTGAAATTGGCTCTTCTTGAAGAATCTCTTTTCAAAACTTGTGAGAAATCACTGCTGTATTCAGTGGGTAATGGGATGAGGAAAGAGAACAGTTAACTCACAGATTATTTGCCCTGATTATTAAAACTTAACTTTATGTGAATTTGTCTTTGTCTTCCTACTGTTGGGCAATATGTACTAATACCTCTCCAGATTCATACATAGTCCTAAATCCTAAGAGGTGCAATTTCCATATCAAAAAATCTAAACAACGATGGAAAGCTGACTCAACAGAAATATCTGCAAGGAAGTATAAACATTTATTTTAGAATAAAAATCAGCCTTGGAATAAATTTGAAGGGTTTTTTTAATTGAGTTGCTCTCTCTTTCCTTGCTTCATATGCAAAAAGCAGCAGTTGAATTCCTAACGTGCCCCAGTTCTTCAGAAAATGAAATCAGTCTTTGCCATTTCTAAAGCAAGCTAAATTCTTCTTATGTCACCATTATTCCCCCTGTATCTATCAGATCATCAGCAGGCGTTGGTACCATTCCCTGTGTAAGCTGGGATCTCACACTCTTACGTGCTACTCAAGAACTGCCAACACAAAGAGAATATTAAAGCCCTGTAGCTACTGAACAAAAGGGAAGCCAATGATTCAGTATCTATTTTAAGAACAGCAGGCAGGTTCTCAGTTTCCTTTATGCAGTCATCACACTAATAATAAGTAAAATCTATGGTCTTTACCTGTAGAAATCCAGAAAGAAATTTGCCAATGTGAACAGATATATATAAACAAAAAGAGTCAACTTCTCAGAGTCTGATAAGGCAGAAATACATAAAAAAATGTTGCAGTGATGCCATTGGGTACAGTGATCCATCCCAACAAGCCACCCCACACAGGAGAGTCCCTTGCTCCCCTCACTCCTCCAGGACTGTGCTATGATCATGACATGAAACTGTTGCTGAGGTTCTAGTTTTATGCTTATGGACACTATTTACCAACTTATATATTAAATTATACAATGAGTGATATCATCATTGAATCTTCTTAAGTTACTTATTTTGAGTTATTACATATTTCCTGGAATTTAATGTATAAGCAGAAATTCAAAAGTGTTAATTGAAATGAGAGTGAACCTTGATCAGTTTAAAGTAAAAGCTTCCTGTCATGGAAGTTTAAGTTACTTATAGTTACTTATATTTATCTTACGATCTCCAGCTCTCAAAGAATCATTAATTAGTGAGAGGAAACTTGCTGGAATTCTTTCTATCCAATGGATTAGATCCTTGAATAGTTTCAAGGAATACCTATGCTCTTTTACAGATTAAGAGACTAGATCCTGACATGCTCACTTAGACAAAAAAAAACCAAAAACAAACAAACCACAAATGGTCCATTTCCAGAAGGAGCAGGAAATAAATGTTAAGTAAAATTTATGTGTGCATTTCCTTATGTCCCTTTTTCTACTGAAGTGAGGAACTGTTGGTGGATATTCAGTGTGGACTATCTCTGTGACCTCTCAGATATTTGACAAACTGCTTCACAGAGGAATGAGCTGAGGTTGGGTGGTTTTTAAATAATCTGGTCAGTGATTGACAACAATCCAGCTAACGAAAGATTATGTGAATGCTATTTGTAGCGAGCCTTGTTTTAAAAAGCTTTTCTTGGGCAAGTAGAGATCTGTGTCTTTCTTTAAAACAATTGGAAATGTTCTTGTTACAAACATGTGTGTTTGTTCATCCTTTCTTGTTAAGCATCCTATGCACTTTCTCTATACTTGTAAGTTATTCCTCCTTTGAGATGGAACTCATTTTTTTTACTAAAACACATCAATTTAATTCTCTAAATATACATATCTGCATGTGTGCAAAGTATCCAAGGGTTCATCAAGGTCAGTGAAAGTCTGATCAACACTGCAGACCCTAAAGAGCTGTTCCACTTACCAGATGGAGGATGGTATATTAGGATGTACCTTCTAGAACCCACCATAGGAGGTTGGGTTTGGTTTTCTGGTGATTCCTTAGGGCTACCAGTGAGTCACAACACAGATGACTC
This sequence comes from Patagioenas fasciata, assembly GCF_037038585.1. Classification (NCBI taxonomy): domain Eukaryota; kingdom Metazoa; phylum Chordata; class Aves; order Columbiformes; family Columbidae; genus Patagioenas; species Patagioenas fasciata. Next base: position 165,308,447 of record NC_092521.1, on the reverse strand, counting down.
AGACGTCCTGGGGCATCTCCAGTATCATCTGTGTTACCACAACTGAATCAAGCTGTCCACTGAAGGTATAAGGGGTCTGCACACAGTGTACACATGTAGACAAGATGCTGGTTTTGTATATAGAGTTCAGAAATACAGCCGGTCTGCTTTCAGCTGGGAAAATATTTGCAGACCATTAGCCTCTTTGCAGTTGAAATGAACAATTTCCTTCTCAAACAGAACACCAAGAAAAGGTCACTCTGATTTTGAGATAATGGCTGCTCTTATCTACAAGAGGGGTAGGATGTGAACACTGAAGGTCTTCGTTTGTGTATTCCAGACCGTAACTTGGAGATGGTACATTATCCTGAAAATCTGTTACAGTTATGGCTACAAATTTTCTCTCCTCTAATGAGAAGAAAGGAAGATGGGCCATGTAATAGATGAAAAAATACTTGAGACAAATAAGATGTTTAGAGATCATCTATCCTACTGTCATTTTCTGGTTTTCACTTTTTGGTGAGTTTCTTTATGGCAACTGCTCCTGTAATCTTAGACTTAGTACTAGCATCTAATTCTCATCTCTACTTTGTTCTGCATCACATTTTTACTCTGGAGAAACAATCATACTGTCATGGATTTATTATGTCTCTGTAATAAAACAGGATGACTCTCTGGAGAACAGGGTTTGATTCTTGCCTCTGACATTGAACTGCAGCATATTTTGGGGTAAATCCCCTTTTGATTCTATATCATTTGGTCGAAAAGCCTCTGTTGTGAAGGCAACCTAAAAATTAATTTAGGCAGTTGATAAGTTCCAAACAGACTGAATTTGAACTGGAACTGTTCAATGATGTTTATCCAAAACAATTCAGATATTGGTTAGGAGTTGAATTACTACACAGTTGATTCAGACTCAAGTAATCCCAAAACTCTAGAGTGATGATTCAAAATGTACATCTTCCCACTCTTACAAAGTGAGGACTCTCAAGGGTACCCGGAAGATATAATCACTTACCAGCAAGGAAAGAAGCCTCTATTCTTGAGGAAGTTTCCTTAAACAGCTTCCTGGATATGAAGAGGAAAGTTTTCAGATGTGGACACACTGCTCCAAAAAAGACCAAGCCATGTCTCCAGCAACTCTATTTATAGCCTAGTTGAATCTGGGCTGTGGTCATTTATGTTAGTGGTCCAGAAACTTCTCTCAACTGAGGTGTTTCATTGGTCAACAGCTTTGTCTGTCAACCAAGGAGTGTGTGCATGACCATGGTGGTCCATTAGTGGAGAAGTTTCTGAGTTTCTGGTTCTTTTAGGGGGTTGTGGGAGGGCAGGAAGGGATGTGCACACCTGCCACAGTCTCATCAAATTCAATCTGCTCTGTGTTTTGTACTCTTAGGTGAGATTTATTTATGCGAGGTAGGCAGGTTACCTGTCAAAGCCTAAACTAGTCATCTTTAAATGCACTGGAGACAAATAAAAATGGCAATAGGATGATTTGTCTAAGATAAAATACACCTCCTTACATGCCTATTTCTCTTCCGTGACTATAAAAAATGGCACACTAGCATAAACTGAGAGATGTAACGTTTAAATATTTCCAGTCGGGTGAGGTGAACTGAATGCTTTATAACTAGGACCTCAGGCAAAATTACTTCAAGTATGTTGTTTATTTAAGTGGCCTGCATGGAGAGCTCTCGTGATAAAATTAATTGTGATCAATTAACATATCAACCTAAAGTAATTGTGATCGATTAACATATCAACCTAAATCATTCTGTAAAGCTTCAGGAAGTATAATAAATTGTGGATTATATTTAGCAGCAAAACTGAGAAGAAACAGTAAGAAACAGTGATGTGAAACTCTTGGTTTTTGTCAGCTTTATTTTCCATCATTTATGTGGTCAATTAAAAAAACAAAATCCCAGCATAATATAGAAGAATTTTTATTTGGCTGCTGGGCTTTTTTTGTGTTTGTTGTTGTTGTTTTTGTTGTTGGTTTGGTTTGGTTTGGATTGTGTGTATGTGTATCGCAGCTTTTCTTCTCTCTCTGGCATTTGGTATCATAATCTGTAGGATTTTCCAAATCTATTTGTTACATTTTGAGTCAAAAGCCCGCATAAAACTAAAGAAAGAATAGTCACTCCCTTGCAGTTACAATCCCCATATAATCTTTAAAAGATATAAAGTGTGTCTGAGAAAAAAAGGTTATACATTCATGTTTGCATCTGCTGTAGCTAAAACAACAACAAAAAGGCTTAAACCTCAGCAAGAGATGTTTCAGGTAATCATAAAGGCATTACTTACAAAGCATTATATAGCAAGAAGTGTCTCCAGCCAGATTGCAATATTCTCATTTCTGGATTTTGTTAGCAGCAGATTGTATAAATATCTAAAATAATTTGTTAGGTAAGCAGGGCCTCCTTTGGAAAAAGAATAAAGGCTAGACAATCTCTTGAGACCTTTTCAGCTGCATTTTCAATGATCTTTTGGTTTTGTGCTTATCTGCAATGAAAAACTGGAGATCATGTCTATCAGAACACAAATTTCGTTGAGGGAAAATTGAAGAAAATCAGGACATGGGCTGCACAGAGATCTTCAAAACAGAGCCAGCTGAATTACGTATTATTGATCCATGACTCAAAATGCACAATAATAATTTTGGAGGATCATTTCAGCTTGAAATTTCATGTTTATATGAGCTACCAAACTCATGTTGTTACTCCTCCATTAGTCTCTTCAATTACTTAACAGCACAGAACAAATAAATTTATTCTTTTCAGATCACTTGGAAGATGCTTGACAGAGAAATGCTTGATCTACAGGAGCAATACGTGCTACGCATAAACATGAATGTAAATGCCCCCTTTCTCTGATCAATTGTATATCACAGGAAAAAGCTTTGCTGGGGTTCCAGAATGTTAATAATCATGGATTTTTTCTCTCTGCTCTTTGGCCACCCTGACCCTGAGGACATATTCTACAAAAGTCATCTTGAAGACAACAGTTCGAACAGGGTTGGCAGAGGAGAGGGTAGAGACATGATTTATGCAATATATTAACAGAAACAGCTATTGGCAATGGTATTTATTAGTAACTGCATCTGTAATTAAGTTCTGATCACATTGAAAAATAAAGTGTTTCTCTTTAATATGTAAAATCTTCTGGAGATGGAAAGGGAGAGAGAACCTCTGCTATGCTGGGTTTCTGTTTTGCTTCTTTGATTCAACTGACCCTGTTTCAGCTCATCTAAATGCTAATTGCTTTTGTTTTCATTCAACTTTAACTCTACAGAAAGGAAATAATACCAGAATGACCCATCAAGGAAAGGAAACTGCTGACACTCAACTGGTTTGAACAGTTCTACATTGCTACTAGCTGAGAACATGTCTTACAAAGTAATGATTATTAGGCAATAGATAGATAGATATTGTTATCTAGAAGATATGAATAGGTAGAAAAATAGACAAGCAGGCAGATGAAAAGATCTGCTGCTCCTCGGTTATTTCAGATGCCACGATTACAAGTGTAACAGACTGATTGATTGATTATCTTCCTCCTAGACACTTAATGACTGTAATAATAGCTGGGCTCCATCTGCCAGTGGTTGCTCATGAAAAGTAATTAATCTGGTTCATACCCTTACCCAAGGGAAAATAAATTATGTATATATCTTCCTTTGACTGCCCTTCGCAGTCAGAATTTTCTGGCTTCTAAAGAACTCTCCAATCTAGATAGATAGGAAGGGTTTCTTTAGTAAGGGAAGTAGAAATTTAATGTCTATGAAAGCTCAGAAGCAAAGTGTCAATCAACTGAAGGTGAAAGCAATTAATAAACTTGAAGTCATCTGTTCATTTCCACATTCATACTCTCTGGTACCTAGAAGAGATCAGATTCTCTGTGTGTGCTACTCTTATACATCGCAAACTGGACATATTGATCACCAATAACTTTCGGAAAATAAGCCTTCTTGTTTTGGAGAGATAGATGAAGCTGCATTCATCTCATCTGAAGGCTAAGAGTCTTTTGTCCTGAAGTAGTCATCCAGTTGGACTAGATGATCTTTTTAGGTTCCTTCCAACTGAAAATATTCTACTTTATTGTGGTTTTCAAGCTAAATTTGCAGGCGGTCAATGGAGACACACAGACACTTCCAAATATCAATTCAGTCTCCCTTAAGGTGTGACTAACGGAAGTCGGTTGAATTAGAGGTGGAAAATTCTATATTTCATTTCACTGGATTTCATTTTATTTACTATAGAGATGTTCTACACCAAATGTTTAGATTTGATTTCTAACTTCTGAATAGCTGATAGAAGGTAAAGTAACTTCACTTGCTTACTTGTTTAGTTTGGACTCATTTATTTTCAACACTCACTGTGTCTTTTATCTTTTCTAAGGTTTCCTGCATATACTCCTCCTGTCCACATTTCCCACAGCCGCCCCTGAGGCAATGGCTAAAAGTTACAACGCAATCTAACTTTAGGATTTTAAGCTTGCCCACAGCAATTAGCCATGTAGGTTTAATTGTCATGTAGTCAGATTTATACATCAAAATCTATTATGCACCTTTGAAAAAAACTCTCCCTCCACCCATGCAGTAATATACACAATGGCTATGAGGCTTTCAGGCCTTCTGTCATCAAGGGGAATAAACACTACAGTGGTGCTCTATGGGGCCATGATTTTTTATTAATTCTTCCACAATTTGCATCTATAATTAAACAAAATGCCTTAATTGTCTGAGCACTGCCGTCAGTGTTTGGGATTAGGTTCATCTCCCTTTACAAAGCTTCATCTTCTTTGCATAAATTTTAAAAGAAAAATTTCATGAAAGAAGATGCTGCTTCTTCATCTTCTGCTCTTATCATTCTTTAAGTCTTTGTTTTTCCTGACACTTCAAAATTCTTGAAGTCTTCATGCTTTCATTTCCATTCCCTTGAGAAGACACTACAGTGAGAGACCACAATGAAGTCTTGTCTGTGGCTTCTAACCTCCAGACAGGCATCAAAAGTAAAGTCATGTTTTTCTTAGCTAAAACAACAAAACACATGCTGCCATGGTAGCAGCAATGTAATTGGATAAATACTATGATAATTTTCACGGATCCCATTCAGCTTGGTTGGGAGAACTTTGCCTTGGAAAAATTTAGCATGGTTGGAGGCTGAAAACATCTACTTTGTCATACAGCAGTGGTCAGAAGTCCCAGTCAGTAATCTCAGTCTCTCTCAGGGTACTGTCTTCCAAAATATCCAGGACACCATGTAAAACTTAACATCTAAATTAGTGAACAATAATGATAATTATACCTAAGCTTCAAGCTAAAGTCAATATGATCCACAGAGTGAGTTATCACACAATCCAGCAGCTCAAGAAATTTGTGTGTTGGTCCTTCATCTTCCACCAAATTCTTACCCCACTAGACCTCTAGCAGATGATTCAGGACACAGGTGTCCTGTAGGACCTTAGTCATCTCTGCCACCTTGAGTAAACCAGGGCATCTCAGATGACACGAGAGACCCATGTACGGACAGCTGAATCACATCCTTAATATTAATATTCTCACTTTCAGTGGTGGGACCCTGTTTCCCTGAAAATAAGACAGGGTCTTATATTAATTTTTGCTCTAAAACTTATTACTTCTTGTATTTATAGCTGCCTGGACACTATTTAAATTGACTTTTTAATGAACTGTAACTAGGGCTTATTTTTGGAGTAGGGCTTATATTTCAAGTGTCCTCAAAAATCCTGAAAAATCATGCTAGGCTAAGTCTTATTTTTGATAAAACGGGAGTTAGCTTTAAATACAGGCATTTAAATATAAGCATCTATGGTATATCTTAGTTGTAATGCTTGAGCCTTCTGGTTGTACAAGTGAGTAATTTTTTAGATCTGTTTTAAGATGTCAGTTGTCTGACCTGGATCCCATCTGTCAGTGCCATACAACTGTTTTGAAAACCCTAAAGTAACTCATATTGTGAACGTCTCATTTAAATTTCATCATAATAGACGACTGCAGACAGCTGAATAACATCTTAAGAAACTATCTAATTATCTCCCCCTATGAGATATGCCTCCACTTGCCCTTCTTGTCAGAAAGCCATAGATTTAATGCGACTCCTACATTGTATTTGTCTGCCTCATGTAGGTGTAAAAGATATTTCAGAACTCCTCAGACAGCAGTAGGCATTTGTGAACAATCAAATCTAGTTGCTTATGCTTGGTTTTTACAAGGTTAGATTTAGCAGATACCAGCATCTCTTGGTGATATCTAACACCTACACTGTTTTGTGAAGCTAGATATAAGTGCTAATAACACTTTTATTAATTAAGTAATAAGAATAAAATTCTCTGCAGCTCTAGAATGCAGGACAGAATTTGTCTCCTTTAACACAATATTGAAAGGCTGCTGCCTCAGCCTGACACAGGTGTCCTGTTGGCTCCCTTCATGAGTTTAGAGAGAAAGACACATCATCAAAAGACAGTTTATTTAATTTCAGGATACTGCACTGCTCTCTGAAAGGTGCTTGATTCTCTCCATCACATATCCAGGCAACCTTCTTTGTGTTGTGGATATTTAAAACTGTAGTGTTAAGCTAAGTCCTACCCAAAGTATTTGAATGGCATGTGTTAATTACTTGACTATGGGTCAATATAGCTTGTACTTGAAACATATAGGAAAGCTAGCAAGAGAAAAGCTTGCCCTAGGGAAGATTCAGTGTGGAGCGTAACAGAAACCACAGAGCAGCAAATCTGAACACTTTTTCATGTCTTATTTTGAAATTGAACTCCTAAACGCCTGTTAGAGGAACCACATTTCTTATAAGAATCTTTTGCCAGACTATATTCCAACGTTGCCTGTATCACCTCTTGCCGATGCCACAAACTGGCACAGACTCTGGTTACAGTCTCTTTATCAGGATATTTCCAGTGGTTACACTTTGTGGAGCTATTTTATAAATGTTCAGGTAAACAGAGATGCAGGAGAACAGTAATTTGGAGGAGGTGGAGCTGTATGAATATACAGGAATAAAAACCATCTCTATGTTGGAGAAAAGCAGCGTAAGTACTGAGGAAGACAATTCCGGAAAAAGTGTGTGTGCCTGTGTGTTTGTGTGTGCCTGTGTCCGTCTGTGTGTGTTCTGGAATATTTTTACATACTGGTAAAAAAAAAAAAAAGAAGCCCCATTTGTTTTTTTTTCATTTGAGGAAATTAACAGTTTAACATTTCTCCAAAAGTCTTCTCCCTGAAATTACACCGTAGATAAATGTTTTCAAACAGCTTCAACAGTTTAAGAATAGCCTGTCTTCGTGAATTGTCATTGTGTCATGAGCAAGATGAAGCAAATGCCTATTCTAATAGCTTGTAGGAGCCCTAAGGAAAACGCAAAAGTGAAACATTCAAGACTATTTCATGTAATTAAAGTGTATTGAAATGGTCAGGTCTGATATTTTAGTCTGACTTTCACTTTTTCAGTGTGAGCTTGATAATCCTTCAAAACCAATAATCTATGCAAAACATCTTATTTTCGTTGAGGAAGGATTTTCGACACACGTAGTGACCTCCAAAACCAACCAAGAAATCATTAAAAGAATGTTCCAGCCAGCTCTAATGGAAGCATCCTTCCTTTTTCTTTCTGTAACTTTCATATTTCATTGCTCAAATATGTGGCTATAAAGAAAGACAAGTTGGGTACTTATAGAAATGTAGTACATGACCAAATGCTGAGCAGTCACCTGTGAAATGAAAGAGCAGAAAAATCAGAGGAATTTCACTTCCTTTTGTCTCAGTGCGTCATTACATGACTCACCAAATGTTCCTCTCCATCACGTATCAGAAGTCGAGGTACCAATGTTCTGGCAGTTTCCTTGCTGGGTACAGAGGTAACCACTTCCTGCTAAAAGCATCTGAATTGTTTTCAAATAGCTGATAAATGCAAGTGCCAAAAGGAAAATAAGGGAAAAACAGAAAAAGGAAATAAAAAAGAGAAACAAAAGGAACCCAACATTTTAAATATGAGCTGTGAATTAATCAAATTAGATTTATTATCCACTGTGTCTCTCTGAGGAAAGAAAATTACTGGTGTTCCAATAGTTGGTACTTTATGAAAAACCAATCTATTCTTTTTCCATGGCTTTTAAAGTAAGACAGACCAAGATTAAAATCCAACGGGTAGTTAAAAGCTACTTTCCTTTTGTTACTGATCTTCTGAAAGGGCACTCAGGAAAACAGATGCATTAAAAGCTGAGGGATGAGGACAGACAGCACTTGCACCTGGTTGCTGCAGTGCATTTTCCCCTTAATATCCATGCAAGTGCCAGAAACTGCAAAGAAAATGGCACAGGCCAGCAAATTAGGTAAACACCTGCTTAAATACTTAAAAAAATCTTTGGGATTTTCCCATCCTGGTATCTGATACAGATCAGGTAAACCACATCTCAAAATGATCTATTCTTCACTTTTGACAAGAAAGAGTGAGGCTTGGAACTGACCTTACAACCCTTGAGGTTATAAGGAATGTATGTATTTTACCTATTTATTTACGACGCCAGACACACAGGGAATCATTTCACCTAATACATGTGTATTTTACAGTAGTTGTGAGTTTGGTTAAATACAATAAAGTGTTACATATTCATGAAAGTTTTAGAAACTCCTATATATATTCATTACCTGTCCCCAAGAAGGCGGTTCTTATTGCAATGAGTTCCAGGAGACCATTTCCATAGTATCCACCTCTGGCTCCTCCTGGTTGTGATCACAGTGATCGTGACCCCAGGTCCTCTTCTCTGTACACGATCACCTTTGGTCCAGTGTGATGAGTTGGTTGGATCTCAGACTGCTGAGCTGGTTAAAACTGGCGTATCTCCTGTTCTGTGCCCAGGTTTCTGTTATCTAGTTCACCCATGGATGCATCCAAGGATTATTATCTTTGCAAGGCCTCAGTGAAGTCCTATTTCTCCTACAATTAGTTATACAGAGCTAAGCAAGGCTAGGCAATAGTGATGTGGGTTAAAGGGTTAGCTCTCTAAGTGTCAAGTGTTATTTCTTTAAGTGTTAATTAGTTAATTGTCAATTCCCTGTATCAAGAGAGCCTGGGTTTCCTGGCTTGAATTTAGGCACCTGCCTCTTAGATGACAAAATAATGTCAGATGAATCCCATCTCTTTGCACCTGACCAGATGATTCCCCCTGGGACTTCATCTCTAATGGTAAAACCTTTCTTCCTTCATAGCAGTTTCCCATTGCAAAGGCCATTAGACTCACAGTTCCTATGGCAAAAAGATCTTCAGCAGGAAAAAAAAGAAGATGGTCAACAAAAGAGAACCCCCTGATGCATTTATTGGGTTGATAAGGAGGGTATTTTGATTTTTAATGGTTGGTAGTTGTCTGTATTTCCTGCTGAAAGATACCAGAGCAAATTTTATGTTAAAAAAGACAGAAAACCATGCTTTGGATTAATATAATCCCTGTTCCAAAAAGAGACTGAAGTATGTGTGATGTGCATAATATTAACCATGTGAGTAGGTCAAGCTGGTTTCCACAACTGGTGTGAACTGTTTTCCAAGGATACGAAAACTCCTCAGAAACATTACTGAAACTCAAAAAACAGCAGAAAAAATTAATTTCTTAATAAGATTTTAACATTTCCAAAATATTCCATATAGCCCTGGTTAGGAAATTAATAGTAAGTTAATGTTTCCAACACCTTTATTGTCACAGCTGTTTATTTATCAGAAGGCAAGTGAAAAAAAATATTTATTTACTTTTTTAATGAACTCTATGATTAAATAGCCACCTACTAGTATTGGAATCCATCTGCATTTCAGGTCTAGCCTTTTTACAAAAACTTAGCCTCACAGAGGTCACTGCAAGCTCTCCAAAATCCATTAAAACATATTAAAACACTATAAATGCACTACTAAAACAAAGACAGGGAACTACCAAGATTCTGTCACAAAAAGGAGCACTGCATGATTTACAGAGCTGTCTTCACAAATGCATTTACTACTGTCACAACCGGGGGACCGAGCCACTATGAGGAACCTTGTGAATGAGCTTCCCATATCTGTGAGTAGCCAAGCAGCTGTGGCACTAATGATGGGTCACTTTTTAATACTTTTGTTTTCTTGGCATCTCAGATGGGTTTTAAAGCTTGAATTGAGCTCTGTACAACCACAGCAATGCTGCTGCCCGTACCGGAGGTGGAGGCTTTGGTGCCAAATCCACGCTTGTTGCTTGATGGGGTAAAGCCTCAGAGAACCCTTCTTCTGGCACGAGTTGTTTTCACTCAAACGCGAGCTCTGAGGCACCGATTAATACATGCAGATGATTCAGGCTTTGCTTTGTCAACTTTGCCATCTGCCTGCTTCTTCCTCATCTGTTCAAATGGGTGGGGATACCCCACGGAAGTCCATCTCCTCCCAGACGCTCCCACCAGCACTACAAGGAGACTTGGCAGCTCCCAGAGGAACTCCAACAAATTCCCTTCGTGTTTGGAGATAGAAAGTTATTATGACCCTGACTGGTCTCCAGTGTGACTGTAAAAGTGAAGGGACATATATTCTACTTAGCTGTCAGTCAACAGTGGCCTTGCAAACAGCTTGCAGGCTGCTCTCCAGTCGTGGCTGGTAGCCCAGGAGCCTGCAGACCAAGCTCAGGGATGAGTATGAGCTTCTACCATGCCTGAAATAGCAAGTGATAGGACCAAGTAGCAAGTAGTAAGTGATAGGACAATAGGAAATGGCCTCAAGTTGCACCAGGGGAGGTTTAGATTGGATATTAGGAAAAAATTCTTCACAGAAGGGGTTGTCAGGCATTGGAACAGGCTGCCCAGGGCAGTGGTGGAGTCACCATCCCTGGAGTGGTTTAAAAGACGTGTAGATGAGGTTCTTAAGGACCTGGTTTAGTGACAGTGTTAGGTTAATGGTTGGACTCGATGATCTTGAGGGTCTATTCCAACCAAAATGATTCTATGATCCTATGAATCCACCCTTGCAGTCTCACAACCTGTACAAGGCTTGACAGGCTGGCCTCAAGGGTGCTTTGGGCTTCCTTTCCTAAGGGACATCCAGTGTAAACACATGGCACAACCCTGTGGAGAGCCCTCCAGATGCCTTTGTCATCATTTCAGTGGTCCCGAGCAAGAAGAAGAGGAAAGAAAGATATAAAGGCCTGCTGTATGATGGATAGTGAAGTCCATTGGTGCTGTACTGATTGCGGAGAGTCTCACTAGAAAAATGGTGGAATAATTCATCCATCGATTAGAACAACTTAATTGCTATTTGTCAAGGGAATCTGTCAAAAGTGTAATTCGGTTCCAGCGAGGAGGAGCTTTGTGAAGGTCCCGGCTGCCATCTAGTGGAGTCGTGAAGTGTGTTCGGACTAAAATCAATATGTAAATAGTATATATGGGAATAACGGAGAAATAACCTATCATCTGTGCACAAAGCATTTGAGAAAAAGTAAAAAAAAAATTAAATAGCCCAAACATCAATGAAACTGAGGAGAGAAACATATTGTGTCCACAGGAAACAGGAGGGGATAAAGGAACATTGATGTCACACCCACTATTTCTGAAACGGTTTTTGTCCTCTCTCTCACCTCTATGGAAAAACACAGAAGAGCTTTAATTCCCAACTAAAGGCAAGTTGGGAATCTTTTCAGAGTAGTCATATGGTATTTCAGTTCCACAGCTCTTTTTTTGCTGGAAAAGGTGGCAGATATTTTCATGGGGAGTTCACTTGACAACTTTCTGACCAGCACTATTTGTTCATACTCCTAGCAGATCAGAACATACATCAGGTCTAAGCTTCTACCTCATCTCCGATGGTGGCAAAAACACTTAGGGAAGAGAGTGAGCATAAGACAGGGATGTACGCTGCTCCTCTGAGAACTTCCCGCTTGTGTCTGTGGCGTTTTCCACCTTTTCCACTCATTTGTCCAACCTTGTCTTGAATCCACGCAAAATTTGCATGTGTGACGGGGATTTGCAAAACAGTGTCCTGCAGGGGATGAGGGAACTTTTCAAGGGAAAAACCTCTCAGCTCCATGCTGACAATGCTCACTTTGCTTTAATGTGCTTTTGTGTTCCCTTATGAAATTTAACATTGTTTCTGTAGACTCCACTGAATACAAAAGCACATTTAACACAATATAAGCAGAATATCATGTGTTTTTGTTTTCCCATCAAGCTGATTTGGGCTCAATGTTCTCTTTTCCGGATTGTTATTATCTGTCCAGTAAGGAGACTGAAAAAACCCTTAACCTGCTAATGCACTCAGTCTGGATTAGGTGTGGATTTTTCTCTAGTTTCTAAAATCACTTCAAATCATCAGAAATGAACGCTATTATCAAAATAGCTGTTTCTACAATTTTCTGTGCGCTGCTTTCAGCATTCATGAAGACACAGTCAATTGGATCAAGGAACTGGTCTGGCTGGAAATCAAACTGAGTTATTAAAATAAAGCTTGTGCTTGGGCAGGGCAGGGGAGGCACTACCTCACCCTCTTGTCATTTCCTAATCTTGGCTTAGCTACAACAGCTCGAGGTGAATCCTTTTCTTAATTTAATGGTGTGGTTATAGCTGTTTGTTCTGATTATGGAGAATCCAAGTTAGTGATTTCTGCTTCATCTATTATTATTGGAGAATGGAAAATGGTCAGTTTCAGGGTGCTTCTTCTCACCTCCCTAATACAGCTCTATCAAATTTCAAGTTGAAATTCAACTAAATGAATATTTTCTGTCTGTGGCATAACAGGTAGCTGTTACAAGAAAGAAACTATTTTTCTAATATTTTAAACATGCAAAAAGCAGTGAGAGATCAATCTGATCCGAGTTGAATTTAGGCAAAGGGGATGGATATCTATAGCCCTCCCATTTGTAAAGGTATTAACCCAAAGAAAGAACCATATGAGATAAATTTGGAGCAAAGAGTGTCACTATCACCTAAAGAGCTCTGCACATGACCGACTATGGTACAAATAAAACAATCTGTAAAGTTAAGTGATCATAACAGGACAAATGAAGAAACACAGATTTATTATACATATTTTTGTGTACACTGCAATATTAAGGATTTACTGTATGTGCTTCTGTTGCTTTAAGAAAGCTATTTATTTTCCAGTTTGATACAGCAGTTTTGTTCAGTCACATACAAAATGACAGGAAAACCCTACTGCTATATAAAATTACATATAATCTCTTCAGTTTATTTTTCTCATATTGTAAAATATTAATATATATTAAAAATTGATAGCATTTAACCAAAATATAGTGGAAATAAACATTTCCAGTCATTTAATACTATGACATGGGATATGAATACAATGCATTTTTATTTGCTACTAAACAACATTGATGTTCTGCAAGTATAAACATAATGAAATATTCATACAAACTACAATTCTGTTGTTAAACTCTTTAGTTATAAGATTTTCATAGTATGTTATAAAATCATTTTCACTAACCAAAAACCTCACCGTTATTCTGATCTCTTTTGTGGTAGGCAAGATCAGATTAAAAGCTTTATTCTTTATGGATTTTTGCAAGATATTCACCTTAAGGATATCTTATTAATATTTTAATTTGGTAATATGAGAGCACAATTCAAACTAGACAGGGATCATGTAGATGTAATTCTCTCTTTTGCAATCAAAGCTGATGTGTGTCACGTGTGCCCGATCTCAGTTTTAATTTCCAGACCTCCGCCTGATCATCAGGGAACAACATCACTGTAATTAAAAGATGTTTCATGCTCATTCCCCATATTTTATAGACAGACAGGGACATCTCCCTTTTCCCACAGACACATACAGGCAACAGAAAAGACCTGGGATCCTAATATATGGAAGGTTTGCATGTACAAATTGGTTTAGATAATACATTTTGCCAGTAGAGTTTTTATTAGAATAATCAGTGTAAATCTCAATAAACACTTTGGGTTACTTTTAGTAGTTTTATGTTTTCTCTTCCCTATAGTGTCCTACAATAGGTCCAATGTCCTTATCTCTGTAGAGGGCCTTTATATCCTTGGCAGAGGTACCAAGTCTTTGCTGTATTATCAAAGGAATCACAATTCAGACAAAGAAAAAACACTGAAAAGCTGCCCTTTAATCACTCAAATCTGAAATTATTCCATGCTGTAAAAACAATAATAGCAGCCTTGCCTTGATGTTAGATAAAGACAGAAGAACCGCAGGGGTTCACTGCAATATGATGCATCATTTGATTTTGTTAATATAAAATATATGGTGTTAGTAGGAGAGATTTTGCCGTTGCTATTGATTTCCATTAAAGTTATTAACAGATACACTGTGTGGGGAAGCAATATAAGGTACTAAGCTTAACAGAAAAACAACAAAAAACCCAAAGCAAACAAAAAACACAAACCAACCAACCAAAACCAAATAATAAACACCCATAAACAAAGAAAACAAACAAAAGCCCCCAAAACAAACAAACAAAACGCAAACCAACCAACCAAACAAAAACACAAAACAAAAAAACAAATCAAAACCTAAAAAGCCCAACATTGTAAAAGGACAATTGCCTGTCTGAGAAAATATTTTAAAAAGGAGGACGAAACTGATAGACAAGAGAAGAGTCGAACAGAAAATGCCACCTGACTGTGTACCACAGAAGAAGTTAATCAAATACTCTACAGTGAGATATTTCCATTCAAAAATGAGAGGGAAATGGGGTCTCCAGTGATGCCATGCTGTCAGAAATGTTACTTATTTTTAAGGGTCTGGCAGGTATCTTTGAGGGTTGAAGGAGAAAATTCGATCAATGTCATAGAACTGGTTGTGAAACAACATAAAAACCAAGTCCAAGTGACTTAGGTTACACATAAACTGTTAGAAACCTGGTAGTTGTACCTAAAACTGATCTTTTTTTCATTATTCTTTTTTTCCTGTGGTGAGACCAGCTCATCCATCACGCCTCAAGTTCTCTTTTCATTCTGTCTTTACTGACTGCGGTGTAAACCCTGTAGCAATTTGCACACCCTGGGAATGATGCTTTACCTAAAGGTCAATTTTCCATTGCTCTGGCCCTACTCCAAGTGAAAGTCAATCATACTTAGCATAATTTATTCTTCAAAGGTTAAGGAGTTTCTGCTACTTCCACTTTTCATACCTGTTTTATCAAACTTTGCACGTAACAGATGGGAACTTCCAGAAACATAATCTTGTGTAATAAGTGTAGACATGCTCCTAAGCTAGAGTTAAGCTCGGTAAAAAAGATCTAAATTCACTGCAATTCCTCTCCTGAGAAGTTGAAAATGTCTTAGCTTTTTAAATTCTGCCTAACACTTTATAATCAAGATAGAATTTACTAAAAATGTAATGTAACCTTAATATCCATGCTATGTCTACTCGTAAGTGATGATAATATTCTAATTAAATAATTGGAATCATGTCTTTGATTATTGCTGCTTCTTTTTTTTTTTTTCCGTTTTCAGCTTTTCCACAGGAAAGCATTCCCAATATAGTAGCTTTTTATTTTGGAAATGAATGAAATGCTCTTTGATGATTCCTACCTCTGATCCTGTTAGAACAAGACAAAGACAGTTTTTGATAGCTCTATTTAGATGGAATGGATACCACAGATACTTCAATGCAGCCAAATATTGTCTCTGTTACTTATGATACGATGCCTATGGACATTATTTGGACAGACTGAATATTCTTGATTCAGAGGGATTTAGGGCACATCCCTTAATTCAGTCTCCTACAAAAAGCAGAGAACAAGAGCCCTGAGACATCCCTGTATTCCTAAGTCTTCGTGTCTGTTACTAACATGTCCATTTAATGTCAGAGTCATCATAGTAATGCCATTTCAGACTTGTAGGACTTAACTGCAAGAAAATCCAATTGATGCAGCCAAAGTTTACAAGAGTCTTATTATGACATGTTATATCACTGATTGAGATGTGGAGATAAGAAAATGCCACCATGCATTCAGAAATAAGATGAGCCAGACAATGACTGATCTGTTCAGCATAAGAAAGAATTTCATTTATTTTTTCTCTCTTCTTTTATCTTCCAGTTATGGAACATGATGCCACTTCACAACAATACAATAACAGAAATGCAGAAGTTGTAAGAAATTTTTTGTCTGGGTTTGTGTGGGTAGAGATGGGTAAAATTTAGACTTCTTAGCCTGAACTCCCTTTTTGACAGACAGAGACCATGATCTTTTTGAGTCTGAAAATCTTCCTTCTCAAGGAAGGAAGACTCATTCAACTGCCTTGACACCCATATTTACAGATTATACCACTTTTTCACCTTATCTGGATGCTATATAACACCAAAAGCCATGCAAATTAATCTCTCTGTTAGTCTTTTGCTTTCAGCAGATGACCAGCCATTCAACACATGCTTCCATCTCACCTGCCTTGAATCTTTCTCCATAAGGGAAGGAAAGCAATGCAAACAATGTCTAGGACCCCACTTTGTAATATGTGTTCCAAGGAGTCACTGCAGATATGGAAATAAACCCTTTCTTCCCACTGCTCCCTCAGCCTCTTCTCTCACCCTCAGATCTGAATTCAACTATTGCTGCATTTTTCACAGAGTGGAGGAAAAGCAATGAGAAAAATACATTTGTTTGGGTTGGTTTGCTTGGTTTGGGATTTTTTCTGGGTTTTTTGTTTGTTTGTTGGGATTTTCTTTTCAGTGGACAGAGGAATACATCTCCTTCGAAGTCAGCTTTTACATAAAAACTAGATGGCATAATATTCCACTTCCTCAAGGTAGCTGTAATTACCAGGATACAACAAAGGAAAAATGAAGGCAGATCCACTTTTCTCTATCATTTCTGTTGTTTAAGTGGATTTGGCAGCTCACTGGAATGTCCAGAAGAGCAGGGTGAAAATGTATTGGTACGAGAGTCCTCAGCGTTCAGTACTGTTTAGATTTCTTCACTCCTTTCCAAGCCCTGATGTTCCCATCAAAGAGCTTAATCAATCCATTCATCTACAGGTTAAAACAACCACTAGGAAAAAAAATTTAAAAAGGCAAACCAAAGCAACCAACCAAACAGAAAAATCAACTCAAATACAAACACTGGGAGTGCAAGTTTATTTTCAAGCTTCTGAATAGAGAGCAAAAACAGTCACACTTAAAATATTTAGCAGTATTCCTTTTGTGCAGAAGTTTGCTTTTCAATTTACTTGCAAAGAGCAACTCTTCCTCAATGATTATTTTATGGAGCCTTGTCCTTCCCAACACCTCCACTTTCCGCTTCTTTGCTACCCATTTTCTAACCAGTAGCTACTAGAGTAACACCACAACATGACAGAGTATTGAGTTTTCTGGTTGAACTTTGAATCTTTCTGCCTCTAACAAGACAATATAAAAAGAAAATATAAGAGAACTTTTTATTCATTGTGTTGCAGTTCAACAAGACA
Source organism: Patagioenas fasciata (assembly GCF_037038585.1). Classification (NCBI taxonomy): domain Eukaryota; kingdom Metazoa; phylum Chordata; class Aves; order Columbiformes; family Columbidae; genus Patagioenas; species Patagioenas fasciata. Next base: position 165,291,058 of record NC_092521.1, on the reverse strand, counting down.
TTTGTTTTCTTATTTGCTTGTCTACTGAATCAAAACAAGGAACAAAGCTTCAACAAGCTGGATGGATTCCATTTCCCATTGTGTGAGGATTTAATACCACTTTCCAGAGGTATTACTGAAGTGTACTAATGGTGTCCACTCCCTAGACACATTATACTATCAGTAAAAATCCACAGGAAGTGAACCAAGAGGAGATTTCTGTGTTTTACGTGATGCATAGTATATTGATTAGAGGATTATTGTCTGTTTAGAAGGCCAGTCAGTGTTGAATCTGTCACTGAAATGTTTTGTCCTGCAGAAGATGTCCAGTGGGCAGAACTGCTGTAGAAGTGGATCCTCTTCCAATTTGGTCAGTATGAACTACAGTCATTATGTTTGGTGGGGGTTTTTTTTTGCTTTGTTTGTTGTTTGTATTTTTTCCTAATCAGGTTTTTATATGTGATTACTCCAGATCCTGAAGCTGTCTTTAGCACACAGATGTGGTCATTTTTACTCCAGAGCTAGATGGCACAGTCCATCTCGTCCTCTTCCACACTGGCATAAGTCCATATCTCTTACCACGCCACCTCCGGCCAATTTCCGTTTGCACCTCAAAAGGAAAGGAAAATGTAATTTCGTTGTCAAATACTGCTTAGGAATAGACTGGTGAGAAAGAAGACAGACAGAAATAGTGGCTAGAGAACTGTAAAATTTAGACATCTCAGTTCAAGTTAGTTCCTCTGGGCTCCATTTGTAGCTGATGGAGAAAAGTAGGATCCTCCAGAGACCATTTCACCTGGCCTGTCACCCAGAGTGGCCAGCTCAGAGCTCGCTTCTCCTGTTGAAAAGAGTAAATGAATCCCACTCTTTCTTTCAAGAAATAAGGACATGCTTCATGTGAGTTTGCATAAGTGTTCCTATTTAATGACTGTGGGCCCAACAATCAGAGTTTATTATTAGAGCTGCCACACAGTTACATAAAAGAAAAAAGTCCGACTTCCATTTTTAACCTGATTTCAATTTCTACCTGGTGACCCTCCATCTGCCTTCCTCTGCTGAACTGAGAAGTGTATTAGCACTAAATAACTTTCTCCCATCAAAGCAGTGACACTATGAGACCTTTATGAATAGTCAAGTCATCTCAGTCTTCTAAGAAATAAAAGAACTTGCAGTCTCTAACTCTAGCACTGTAAAACGTTTGGTCCATCACTAGAATATTTTCTCAGCATTTTTTTGTCTTCTCACTTTTTTTTTTTTAATGTTCCTTTGAAAATTTATTCCAGCAGTGGTCTCACCAATGTTGCCTACACAATTAAACTAATTCTCTCCACATTGTTTGCTTTTCCTCAGCTGTTAAGAAATGTAGTCTCGTTTCCATCTGTTTCTTGAATGATATAATCTGCAGTAAGTTTCTTAATCAATGCTCACCAATTTGTGGTTGAGAAATAATACTACTTTGTTAATTAAGAAAGTGAGGTGAAAGTCGTTAGCATTCAGGACAAATTTGCTTTCTGTGGTTTACCACTATGTATGCCATGCATTGGCATGTTCACAGAAACACACAACAGGTCCAGACCAGCCACTAAAGACTGCTTTCATATCTGATTCTTATTAGAAATGTGCCTTTCCTGTAATTTAATAGAAAGGAAATTTCTAAATTGAAGCCCTGTATGTCTGGAATGGCAAGCTGAATGCAAAGCTATGGTCTACAATCAGAAGAGATTAGGATTATTAATCAACTAATGAACAGGAGTGTCAACTCAACACACACATCATTAGAGCAGTCCAAAATTCATAGCCATAAACTCAACCAAAAGGCTAAGAAATGTTGACATATTTGAAGATATTTGTTTTCATATTTCAGAAATTTCTGACAAAATTAAGTAAGTGTGGACCATGGCACAGATGTGGTCAATTAAATACTGTTTGAAAGCTTAATTAGCCTTGGACTTTAAACTTTGAAAAGGGAGATTTAGTCAATGCAGACCAGGGAGTCTAGAGCAGGTCAGTTATCTCTAACACAGGTAACTGTACTTGATCATTTGAATATTTCACTGTCTGTGATGATTAGGGACAGGATTCACCTCCTAAACACACCTTTGACACTCTAGGAGATGCCCTGTGAGGTGGTTTATATGAATCAAGAGACTCTTCCTTTTTAGGAGCTGCAGGTAGAAACCAGTAGAATATTAGTTTAGTCTGAAACCAAATCCCAGCCATACTTTAAAACAGCCATCTCAGCTACCCTATACTCAGAAAGAAGAAATTCCAGGGTTTCAACCCATTGTAAAATATGAAGGATAAACTGTTATGTTGCCTATATAATTCATTTAAGATGTATTCTTATCACAACATCTAGACTACAAAAATGGACTTGGATACTAGGCTAAGTGGAATGATTCGTGTTCCACCAACAGTAAAATTCTGATTTACATACCCTAAACGAAAAAATAGATTTATCAACCTGAAGAAATATTGAGAAGCTTCATAAGCATATTAAAAATGCTAAAAAAATAATATTCCAGTATTGGGCAGTCAGCATACATTTCAGTTCCTTCCAATTTAATCATAGACCTTTAGTAAATGGAAATCTATTTGCATTACTACAGCAGCTTGTACTTTCAGGTCTGGACTTTGAATAGGTTTTCCAAACCCCACTGTAGCACAGTAATGTGCAGAAAGGATAAAAAATGCTTGATAAGAATAGCAAGGTAGTAAAAGTGCATTTCTCCACTAGATGGCTTCATTCCCATTAAGATAATTGAAGTGAAATTTGACTTCGTTGATTTCCATGTTTCTAGACAACCCGAAGGAACTAAAAGTTTTTATTATCTGCTTGCGTGAAACTGATTATTAGCTCCATATATCTGCTAGTGAAAGCAATGCTGTAAAGGATATAGGTCCCTTACCTCTTGGTTCAGGAAACAGTATAGAACTGCTACAATAAACCCCTGGATAAAAAAGAAAAAAGAAATAAAAAGAGAAAAGTTGAGTGTTAGTACAGTTTGAAAAGCCACTTGCATTATCTGACTTCTTGATGGTACTGTGTATGTGAAGTAATAAGTACCATTATAAGTTGAAGCATTGTTATAAATTGAAAAATTCCTTATGTATCTCTGATAAAGCTGAACAGCCAGACAATCAACTATTTAGTGGCATTTCACCAAAGTAAATTCAGTAAGGTGAGATGAATTCACAAGAGCAGATGATATGGCACGTGAAGTTCTCTCATACTGTGCTTACAAAAGTACGGTCCGTTCTACAGCCAAATATCTGTGAGCTAATTATTCACATAGCATAAATCAGTAAGGAAACATAGACTTCATAAGTGGATCTAGGTATGTAGCTCATACGGCTTTCTAGTCACCTTCTGTGTCTTTGCAGTACATCAGATGAGATCAAATTCTGGCCTATTGAATACTTTTGTTGAGATTCTGAACTGAGATAAACCCAGGAAAATCCTAGCATGTCAATGGATCTATGTGATCAGATACCAGCTAAACACCTCATGCTTTTATTCAGTTTGTTTATTCCTTACATTGTAAATTAACTCGATGAACGGCCAGCTCCAGACACAAAGGGTCAGGATTAAGGTGTACAGGGTATATTGGACGGGACTGACATCATGGGTTGAATCCTCAAGAGGACTAAACCAGCACAACTGCTGGATTTTTAGTGATGCTTACTAAGAAATGATGCCATGCAACCATTCAGAGGGAAATATGCTTCCTTGTAAATTTGGGTAGGATTTCCAACAGCTGCTTCTTGTAGGTTCTGAGATGCAGCAGAGGGAGAGGGAGGAAAGCAAAAGGCAGCTGGGTGTTGCCTTTCTTATAACTCATGTAGCAAAAACACCTGGAGGGTAAGTCAGAACAGCCCCAGTAGATGTTCTAGTTGGCATGTGATATGTACATCAGTCACTATTCTGTGTTTATATGCTTGCCTAGCAATTTACTCTTTGCCAAAGAATTTGAAAGGGGGCTGGACCTACAGTTTTGACTGCCCCTGGATAATTTAAGGTCAGCCTAAATCAGATTGATTTTGTCAGTGAAGGTATGTGGCTTACCACTGGTAGCGAAGAAGATTTTACATGCTTGACTTTGACCCACCACCCAATTTACGCATGCATCTGAAATAGTTGGCCTTGTATTGGCAAAATCTGCAAATATGACAGTCTAGCCTACATCAGATCGGATGTTGGTCACATCAAATAACACAACTCAGCAAAGAACCATGAACTCTGTGAGGAGACACTATCTTCAGGATCAAATTATATTTTTTGTACAATACTAGTTGTTGTGTGGGAAGTAGATTAAATTAGAAAATCTTCTAAGAAGGAACCGAAGCCAATTTACCTGAAAAGATCCAATACAGAGCTCCAAGTAAAGACGAATCCCCAGGCTAGTATATTCCGGAAGAAAGTTGAAGACGATATAATGGGTTCCAAATAATGGAATTAGAAGCAGAGTTGACCTTGAGAGGCGTCTAGCATGGGATATTAGCAGAAGCAAGATAATATTATTTTCTTGAGTGTAGACTAATGCGTGCAATATGAAACAGTAATGAACTGAAGTTAAAAAGAGGATCTAAATATCTACATTTGAAGCTCATATCTCTTCCGAATTACAGTGCTGGGCAGAAAGCGTAATAAGAAACCAGCTGGAAATAGACTTCTGATGCTTGTTGCCTTACTTGCAATACCATGTTCCTGGCAATATCATGTTCATGGCTTTTTGAATGGTATTTTGACGTTCTGTCTTTCTGACTGAGATTGGAGTTCAGGAAAACAGAAGGAAGTAAAATATATTTTGCCCCATGGGAGCAATTGAAAATTTGACATTTATTTGTAAGTAAATTCAGAGGAGGTAATATGCAGGCTTCCTTTACAGATCATATACAGAAAAAAAAAACATCTATAGAGTAATTTATCTTACCCTAAATCAGAGATATAATGTAGATTCAATTAATGGTTTCCTAGTCTCTCCATTGATTGTAATTGGAAGCTAGACATCTGAACTGATCTGAATACATCATGTTCAGACAGTCACTGTTAGGTGAGAAAAGTCTCATCCTTTGTCTGGTTTCCTTGGGAATGGGATAAAGTTGGGAATTTCTAAAATTTAATGCCAACCAAACTGAGCCTGTCTATGACACCAGATATGTGCTTCCTCTTTTAAAAATGATGAGACAAGTTTTTTTATGAATAAAATTAGTGATTTTTTTTTGTTGTTGTTGTTAATGCATACACTACCTGTACTGAGAAGAGTTGTTGAAGTTGATTTGTCTAGGGTCTAGTTTTTTCAGCAAAATTCTGATGATGTTGATAAATAGGATAAAATTGACCTGTTCACATTTTTTTTTTGGGGGGGAAAAAAAGAAAGGTTTACATTCACATGTAGAATTTTGCAATGATAATCTGTTTCATTTTTTTGGGGGGGGGGTTTACTTCAGTTATTATGTAATTTGTGCAGTTTTGATGAGATCAATGTAAGATGATTATTGTCATTCCTGTTGGCAGCATTCAAAAATCTCAGTAGGTTGCATTCCTTCCTAAAGAAGTAGCTCAAGATGAAAACTTGAGAATTTGACTTTCTTAAGTAAACTATTTCATCAATAGCTTGTGTGATTCTTTTGGGGGGTTGTAGCTCATGTAATTTTGATTTCTTTGGAAATGGTTATTACAATAAATTCTGGCTAATATCTTTAGACGTTATTAGTAGAATTCATCTGATGAAATATAAGTATCTAACTTGCAGATCAAATTTTCTACAATTGCAGTTCTTCACAGTTTTACCCAAGTCTGTGAACCTTAGTTTTCCGCAGAGAGTTTCTTCCTACACATTTTTGTGTGTTTGTACACGCCAACTCTTCTTTAGGTGAGGCTGAATGCTTAAATTTTCCTAAGAATTCTCTTATTTTATCAGAAAGTCTAGTCTCATTTTATCCATCAGTGATCTCTTAAGTACATTCCAGCAGAAAATCATCACTGCAATCCCCTGAATCTCTTGACTTTAGATGTGGATGACAGATGAGCACTAGCAGGAAGAAAAAAAATGGAGATAGAAGGAGATGTAATGTATTATTGAAACATGGCAAACTATGACCAGAACTGACTTTTCATTCACATTGTTTGCATATATATGCTTTATTTGTATGCATTTGTCCTCCAATTAAAATAAGCTTTTAATATGGCCTTATGGTCGTCTATTAGCTGCTTTCTCAAACACCGTTTGGGTTTAATGGCATATCGGAATAATAACACATGAGGATAATTTAAAGCTTGTCAGTTTATTCAATAAATGCCAGGCTCAAGAGCTATTATCATTATCATCACCTATGGACAGAAACCTATTGCCCTTGGAATTTTGTATTAAAATTCATGGCTGATTCTGGACACTTAGACTAAAACTTTAGGTTTTAGCATCGTAAGGATGGTTTAACCACTCACCTTCTATTAATTTCAGACAAACTGACAATTCTGTGAAAGTTTTCATTTGTTTAAAGGATATTTGCTTTGGGCAGGGGTAGTTCTCTACCTCTTTTTAGTTTGCATTGGACATAGGCAAGTTTACAGTAGAAATTGTACCACTGCTCTTCCTTACTTCAAACAACATTTCAGCAAACAGTAACCAGATTTTAAGTTAAAATCTTTTTTTTTTTCCTAGTTAATGTTGTCAAACTCAGAAGTACCTACCCCAACAGAAATTATGATAGGTCCTTTGATTAGCCACCAGTAAGGAGAGCCTTGATTAATATCCCAGCATCTGAGAAAATAATGGTGTGCTTAGAAAAGTAGGTGTATGTAATCACTGCAATTGATTTAAAAATAGAACCAAGAATACAGAATAATGGAGGAAACAGTGACTTACGCTGTGTCTTCAAAGTAGAATTTCACTAATATCCATATAAGGGTGAAAAGTGTAGGAAAACCTGTCAGAGATTAAGCAAAAACTGCGGTTGTCTAGTTTGATCAATTAATCCAGATCTTGTCCACCGAAAGTCTGCTGTGATGATACATATCACTCATTTTCAGAACTGGAATTACCTTTTGTGGCCTGTTCATGTAACAGGAATTGCTTTAAACTCACAGTACAAACCTCAAAATACATCTGTTGATACCTACGATGGAATGAAACAAGTTGTGACACTGCCTCTTTGGTGATTATACATCAATGTGAAGATATAAAGGGACACAGAAGCTGCTTTGCATTTGATATATTAATAGTTCTGCCATGAAAGCCTGAACTTGTGACCTCTTACTAACATGAGCACAATTCACCTGTATGATCTCACCTAAAATTAGCACCTGTATGCAGATAGCACATTAAACCCCAGGTTTGTGTAATAAGGGTGTTTCTTGCATGACAAAATATTGGGGATTAGCATTTACCAAATCTTATAATAGTAACATTAGAACTTTACAAACACAGAATGTGATTCAGTCTAGGTTAAACCTCCCTAAAAAGGCGCATGAAGTATCCTTAAAACACAAAAAGTGATTCAGCTTGCTTAGTTGTCAGGCCTACCTTAACCTTTGGTGGCAACGTGCATGGATCACCTCCCCGAAATACCCAAAAATTCACCTGGGCAAGTGCATTCACCTGCCATGTAGGAGTTCTTTGCTTTTTCCTTTATACAGAAAATTTATGAAGGCGAACAGTTAGTTTCTGATTTCTAAATCACCACAAAGTTCTGAACAATTAGATTTATTGCAGACTACAACAAAAAGGAGTGGGGATGTTGCTGCCTCATGCCTGCGCTGTTATTTAGTTGACAGAGCTCCTTTATTCCCACAATTGCCCAATGCAAAAGGTGGGCTATAGCAATATCAGGACTACAAAATGCCTGTTTTGACTCCAGATGGGCGCATTCTCAGAAGAAAACTGTGAAATTATATTCTGCATGTACGGGATCAGGGTACACCTAACTTTGATGTTTTTTATAGCTCCTTAGAGGTATTTGTGTTTTCAATGGGGAGAGGAAGGTTAAGTGGATTGGACCTCTCTAGGTTCCCAAATATACTTGATTTTCTACATGTTTCATAGGGGCTTGAATGCCATACTCCAAAAAAAAACCCAACCAACCAAACTCGTCTGCTCCTCACTAATATGCATGTAAAAATAAATTCAAAGCAATACACAAGTTAGGCACTTCAATTAGGCAGATTAGATTCCACATCCAGTATTTCTAATGGGGTGGATAAAGCCTGATTTAACATCTTGCCTTTTATTAATTTCATGTAGAAGTCTTACTCACCCCAGCCAAAGAGAACAAGCCACCAAAAATATCTTCTTCCATGAGAAAGAGATGAGAGTAGTAGACAGTTTAGGTAAAGAGCCTCTACTAGCAGCCACATGAAATTGGTCATCATGAAGTAGTGGCAGAAAACAACTGAGATCTTGCATTCAGTCTAGGGAACAGGAAAGTCATAGTTTAGGCATTACTTGTGGATACATGTGTGGGATTTACAGATGTAATAGGTATCTGTAACTCTGGCTAGGATCCACAAAGAATGACATCTCACAATTACATGCATGTTTAAAGGGAGAACTTCAAATATAATATGGCTTTCTGAATAGTAAGACTTTAACCATCATAATACCTTGAAATCTTTAATGTATTTTACTTTATATCTTTATGTTAGAAACACAGCTTGATCTCCCAAGCATGTGATTTACCCCACAAATTTACTGTCTTCTGTGTACCTTATACAAGTAAAGTCAAATGCTCCATAGCCCTTTGACAAAAGCTCAAGGACCCACTTTCCTGCTTAAGTTCAGTTTTAACTTTTTGTATAGCAATGCAAAAGAATCATCCCATAAACCTCTGTTTGAAAACCATTGCCATGTTGCCAGTATTTGTGTCTGGATCAAAGTGAAGTTGACTGCCTAATACCTTGCATGTCTTGTGGTTTACAAATCAGAGCTTCCAGTCAAAACAAGAAATCCAACATTTCCAGAATAAACATATTTTAAAAGCTGTGTTTTGAGGTACTCAGAGATCGTCAACTTTAGTCTTCAGATCATAGAAGTGTAACAGTGTAATACTACCTTTTTCTATGGCAAAGTCTATATCTGATCTAGAATACTAGATCATGAATTGATGCATTAAGAATGTAGAAGGGCACGAGGTACACACTTATGGAGGTAAAACATACTTAATAAAAGAATTGTATAGTTCTCATTACTATGTTAGGAGGGAAAAAAAGGCAGTAAAAAAGAGCCATGAAAAGTGAAACCATCTATAGATGGTATGCAAAAACATCAAGTACCACAATATCCTGCTTTTCATGTGCTTACTGTAGAGAAGCTGCAATGATCAATGTCCTCCTCTTGGAAAAGTACAGCATCCTTAATGAAAATAGCAATAGCTTTTAAGATAAAAGTAAAAAAGAGCTGTATATGGATATAATTTCTGGGACAGCGAAGCCTCCTGGAAGAAAAGAAGAGAGATCCTTTTGAGGTTATTAACTGACTTGTGCTGTCAGTAATTAAAATATGCAATAAGCCCTTGCTTTATTTCAGGTATGTCCAGGTGCCAATAGAAAGAACACCTGCATGCACTGAGCTCTCCCTGCAGGCAGGCAGAGATAAAAACATTCCTCATGTAAAGCAGTTCACCCACAGTTTACATCCTAATTTTGTTCCTTGTTAGGTGGTGCCCAGGTGATATTTCTGGTCTGCCAAATTTCAGGAATCTTGGTTTTAGTTTCTGTTCAAGATACCTAAGCCAGGCTTTTGGTTGGCATTATTTTTGACTCGAAGGAAACCTGCATTTGAAGGTTATTTACTGATACAATTCTGACTATGGCTAAACCACGACCAGTAACAAGCATGCAGAGTTATCCTGGACTAACTAGACAGTTTTCTCAATGAACAGGGTAAAAATTCTTAGGAAGATTTTCTATACCCGGTGCTGTGACTGAGTTAAATTGCATTAAACCCCTTTGTAGACAGCATTATCCAGAATTAGAGAATTCTTCCTTAGTTTACCCAAGTTACTCGTATGAATTAAATGAATTCAGATATGAGCTTAAAACAAGTGGGCACATCTACTTAGAATTCTCAGTTAATTCAGGTTAATTTTTTGACTTTTGGAGGAGTTACACCGCTTCAACTTTATGTTTTCATTTGGAGCTGAAGATTTTAGCTAATAAGAAAAGAGTTCCATTAAAAGCTGAATTCCACCCAAATCAAATAATCTCAGGGTCACCTAATCTTAAAGTTTACTTAGAGTGTGCAGAATTTTATTACTGAAACTCACATGCCAACGTCATTGTTAACTATAACTTTTTCCTCCCTATTGCTAAGTCTCGTTATGTCCATTATGTCCATTGTTTCTCTTTCCCCTTATTTGGGCTGGTTTGTTTTCCTGAGGTCAGAGTGGATGTCAATAAACATATCTGTTGACTTCCAGACATGAACTAAGAATCAACAGAGGTCAAGACACTTTCCCCAGAGAAACCTGATTCTCACAGAATAATACTCTATTCTAGAATAATACTATTTTTCTATACTATTCTATATTAAATATACTATACTCTATAACACTCTTTTCTTTATCATCTTACAGAAATATGAGAAATAAACAAAGATTAATAAAATAAATCCTACAGAGCAGCAAACATCAAACCTACATTATATGAGAAATTAAACAATCAGTTTTACTCTGGATACTCTGAATTATACCTGAAAATGCCTAATAACTGGGTAGTTTGGTAGGAAAGAAATTTTACCAAATGTAGCTAAATTCAGAGCCTAAGTTTCAAAGCATATCTTTAGTTGTAAATATTTCAATAGTAATATAGGCAGTGCCATAGGAACATTGATTCAGAATCTAGTTCTTTTTTATTAGTCTTCTTATTAATATAAATTTCACTGAAGCCTTAAAAGGCAAGCATACATAGATTATAAAAACTTATCTTCATTCCAGCTAGGGCAAGCAAATATATCTATTGGTTATTTGGCATCAAAGTGAGTTGCTGAGTTTTGCCAATAGACATCTGGAGTTTATTTCTCAATTCTGATTTTTCTTATGCCTGGCTCTCTCTATTCACTTTTGATTTCCAGCCTCAATTTAATATTATTAAACCAATATGCCAAGAATTTTTATTTTTATTCTTCTGAATGTCGATCTATCTTGCTTTGTTGTATCTAAAGTAGTCTTATACAGTCTAAGATATTAAGATCTGTTAAAATAATAAAGGTCAGATGATAAATTTACATACCTGAATGCAATAAGAACTGTGACAGCAATAATGAGTGAGGTGATGGATACACTGTACCCTACAGTGTAGATGATCTTTATAGTAGAAAAGTAGGATTGCTGTAAAAGAAGATAATTATTTCTCACATAACTTGCAGCCAAATGACAGCTGTTTTACTGATTCTGTTAGTTTTGCTTTTTTTTTAGTGATTCCAATCTCTTCGCATCTCTGACTGCCTTTTCTCCCCCTTTTAATCCCACAGCAAAATTAACCAGAAACCACTCATGTTTCTTTTGCAAAGTCCCATTCTGTAGCTACGTGGATACAGCCCAGGCTAATAAAGAAACATGGACTGATCAGGATGGTTTCAAGTTCATTCATAAAACCATAGAAAAAAAAACAACTAGCTAGTCTTCCACTAAGGCATTTTAAAAACTCTTAGGCATCTTTATAGGAACTGAGTTTTACACCATGTTTTCTCCACAACAGTAGCAGGACAGTCCTGCTGGCAACTGGTTGCATGATGAATACAGAATTCTGTTAGCCTTTCCTTATGTTTCTCCCCTTCACTCTGCTGCCTAGCTTACAATTTTATTATCTATTCTTCCTTTCCATTTTTATTGTGTTGTGTTTGTTTTAGTTGGTGGAGTTTTTTTTCTTTTTTCCCCCTCTTTTTTTTTTTTCTTGCAGCCAAACTCAACTGTTACTCAGTCATAATGTCAATCAAAATCCATTTCAATTTCACTGGTGCCTCTATCAGACATGATCTGTGAGTGAGGATGAGTTCAACTATCACACATGGAAGCAGAAAATAGAATGAATAAGCTCCAGGCTGCAGATCTTTCCCTTCGATCTAACATGGTCTGCTTCTTGGGTCCCATTTCAATGTTTTTATATCCTAAAATCTATGCAACTATGCAGCGCATTGACACAGTTCCAGGTAGGGAAGGGCAGATACTTTTTTTGAGCCTTAAGTATAATTAAAGGCATTATAGGGTAGACAATGAGTAGGATTCATTTTCATTTTTTTTAGGTGCCTAAATATGAGCAGATGGGTCTATGGTAAAATGAGCAGTGTGAGAGGGTGGCCCCAGGACTGTACTGTTTCATTGTTAACACAATTGTTTTTCTTCTTATTCTGTTCCTTTTTCTAGTTAACGAAGGGAAATAAACACCCCCAGAAGACAGTTCAACTGATGGTAAGATGAGACTTTATCACTTTCTATCAGCAAGAAAAGAGATCTACCACTACACCTGCCTTAACAAGGGCAGGTCCATAGGTCTGGTTTAGTAGAGCAAAACCTTTGGTGCTCAGGACCCTACATCCATGTCGTGTGCATTGCTTTCTAGCCACAGCCTAATCCATGGGCTGAAATTTTATTATTGGTCAGACCACACTAGGTGCACCCTGCTATTGTCTTCTGCATTAGTTTTATCCGTAGGAAGCTGGATCATCCTTTGTGAGAACATGCCTCAGTGTAAATGCAGTAAGTGGGGATAACCAAGAGATTTCCTTGAAAAACTCACACCTGATCCTCACCAAAGCACTAATATAGATCCACCATGTACAAATTAACTTAGATTTACACTTTTTTCCTCTCTCTTTTTTTTTTTTGAGATTAGTGAAGTCAAATGATATGTAAACCATGTATATTGACTTTTTCTGTCGTGGATGGACTCTAAATTGTATATGGCAAGGGTGTCACACTCATTTTCACTAGGGACCGCATCAGCCTGTGGTCTCCTATGTTTATACAGTTCTAAAATCACATTTGATCCTTTGAAGGCAACCTCGAGGCTGATGTGGCCCCTGGTGAAAATAAGTTTGACACCCCTGATATATAATTACCCACATACCTGATCATGCACAATTCCAGCCAGAGCTCAGAGAAGTCTCTCAGAGCTACAGAGATAGCCAGCAAGTCTGGAAGCCACCACTCCATAAGAAACCCATCAAAGCTGTGCTAGGCTGACCTTAGTTAGCAACCTCCACTTGCAAATCAGAGATGAAAAGCACGGACAATAATAAGAACCTTAAGTGGATGAACCTACAACTGAATAGCCTACCTTGAGATAAAATGTGGGTTACTACTAAAATCCATAGTCATTTAAGATTTTTTTTATACCGGAAATGTAAGGAAGCAATAAAAGAAGGAAAGAAAGAGTTGCAGTTCAGTGTTTATTTATTAAGAGCAGCAGGTACTGTGGCTTAGAGAGCGGAAAGGAAGTTTGAGTTAAACAGTGTGATAATAGTCAGTACAAAAAGTAGAGGGAAGAAAAGATAAATCTCCCCATGATGATATAAATGAAATTCTCTCCAGCAAGATGAATAGATGTCATCAACTACAATATAAATGTTATTTTTGTTCTCTCTATAGTAGACAAAAAAAGTATGCTATCCGCCTGACCTGTACAAATAAAGAAAAATGCGCAGTGTTTAACCTGTACAGGGGAAGGGTAGAGATCTAGAGTTAGACTAGACAGCTAATTTTTAATCACTTACGATGATTTCTACCTCCTTTCTATCAGTTTTCACTTAGTGGAGATATCTTCAGATTCAGGATTGTGATATTTTTTCACTAAAATATGCTATAGTATTTTAACTTCCTTCTTTTGTCTGGAACAAGAGTTACAGGAAGCTAAACACACCTATACAATATATTTATACCTTTATTAAGTAGAGATCAAGCACTATATTTTCCCTGTACATATAACCTCTAAATATCACCAATTGTGCAAATCTAGCTGAAAAAAAAATATGTCAAATTCTGATCTGCAGTACAGAGATGTAGATTTTGAAACATTTTTTCTTGTTATTTCTTTGTTCAATAATATGTTTTCTGCTTGGCAGGATGAGAAACCAGAAACCCCTCTTGTCCTTAGATATCACTGAGTTTGCAATGCATGCTGTACTGATGCTGCGATGCCACAAAATCATCTTGGTGACTGATATTATTGAAATGTTTTAATATTTTATGAATATTTTGCAATATATATCTAGCTGTTACATCTGTGAGCAATTTGAACAGAACTGCATGATTCTGTGGAATTTGCAGCTGGCTTTATTTTTATTATACTCTTACACCTGAATAATAAAACATCCTCAGTAAGACTCCAAATAAGTGGCTAGAGTAATATTTGAATTGCATTCCATACTTGGTAAGAAATTTTAGCTTCAGATGAGTTTCCCTCCCCAGTGGTCTGCAGGAATAGAAAGGAATCCTACAACGTCAGTACACGATTCATGTATATTTATTTAATTAAACTTACTTCTTCAAGTGGAATCTCGTCTTCTACTGGACAAGCAATGTGGTAGGGAGGGAATGAGTCAGACCAGCCTTTCTTTGTGCAGTTCCTTTTTACTATTCCAGCTGAAACAGGAACAATTATTTTTATTTTTATTTTTTTTTCTGATGAAGAGCTGTGTAACACAGAAAATAAAAATCCCAGGAGATCTCTTCCTGGTCTGAAGGTTATACCAGGAGGAGAGGATCATCTCCACTAGCATCTCACAGAGTTGACAGGACATTTTTCAGCTGTACATTCAGGTAGTGAGTTGCAAAATTTTTCACTTTATCAGGAGACAAACAATGGGAAGAAGGGAGAGAACTGAAGTGACTGAGGTAGAGGTGGAAAGGACTAAGGAATAAATAGTATCAGGGAAAGGAAAATTGGTTGAAGAAGCTTGGGAAACACTTCTCCATCCGACTTCTACCTCATTCAACATGCACCTCTCTCATGCATCCCTTCCTGCTCCCACCTTTCTTGGAGCTTAATATTTCACTGCAGATCAGAGACTGGAATAAGCAGTTTTTTCTATGAGGATAGCACGTTTTCATAAAAAAGATTTGAGTCAGATGAAGGATAAGTAAGAGAATCCCAGGGCAGGAAATGAATCTACAGAGATGAAAGGGATTTTCCTTATCCCTCGTTTATAACTAGCATGTGTTGGGTGAAACAGAGGTTGGGCTTTACAGTTTCTTTTTCTTGTTGAACTTCCAAATCTAGGTCTTTCCTGGAAGATCGTTCTCTCTTTATAGGCTTGCAGGTTTTTTTCCTAGCCACATTCACCCGGAAAGTAAGCAATCACAAAGGCATTATTTAGCAGAGTCTTGAATTTGACCCAATACATATGCTTCTTCAATGACAAAATTCTGCTTTGCATCTCCAACCGTGATCTTACTGAACAATCACATTATTCATTCTGCCACCTTATATTTCATCCCACACTAATCAGAGCATAGATCTCATAAAGCTCCATGCTTAAGTTCTGACCTAGACAACTCCCATACAAGCTCTGTGGAAAACTCACGCAACAAGCTGATCCCAAAGGCTATAGAAAACAATAGAAATACTCCACTGATTTCAGTGTTCTTTGGCTCAGGTGCTAATCACAGACTACGGGATTATATCCAGTGATGGATGATGCTTAAAATATGAAAAGAACTGCTAAGCTCCCTCAGATCCTTCTGAAATATTTGCAGTAATGCTCTGATCCAGATAGAGCAGGAACTTGCAATGTTCTGTCTTCACCCCTCGTTTTTAGAAATGTTCTTGCATGGCATACAACACAACGTCAAGAGAACAACCACGATAGCACATCACCTGGCTCCTTCATGAAGTGAGAGAGGATATTTGGGCATGGTAAGGCAAGGGTCTCTCCAGCATCTGCCTTTGGCCAGCACAGTAATTTGTCCCAAGTTCTCTTGCAACCTCAGACAGAAAGTGAAATACATTTTTAAGTGTAGTTATATTTGAGCAACATAAAAAATAATAAAAATTCCTTTAAAACTTTGACCATCTAGCCTTTACATATAAAAATAGTTGAGCGACAATTTTCATTCTACAGTGAGAAATAAACACCTCCACAGGACTATTTAATCCACTTTATTCAGACTTCCTGTGTTAGACTGGGGTGGATTTTCAGACAAAACACAGTAAATGAAAATGTATTGTGGAAATAGGAAGAACAGTGATGCTGGAGGAAACACCAGATTACAGTACTTGTCAAGGGGTTACTCTGTTTTTAAAGACCAACACACCTTCACACAGCACCCATGGTGTCATGAATAGGACAAGAACACAGGTATTCATTCAGATAGATAGATTGTCCATATTTTAATGTGAAAAAAATATTGAAAAAAATAATTGAAAGGAATGTGAGTAGATGGAAAAAGGGCTGACCAGAGAATAGGGATGTGGAACAACAAGTATAACAGTCATGCACGCACATTGGCGTAATGGCTGTGTCCTGACTTAGTTAGGGTGTTGCTCCTCTGTCAGAAATGCTTACCTGGTAGTGTTGCATTTCCACGCTCTTCTGAGTCCTCCAGACATTCAGCTTCCTTTTCCTTCAGCTCTGTCATAAAATCACATTCTGGGTGGACATTCCCAGCAACCTACAGGGAGAAGAGTTTCAGCAGATTAGTAAGAAGGTGATGGGTAGGATCTCAGGAGACCCACTTTTCAACTAACAAGGCAATGTTAAGGACACAGAGCATGACCTCAGGGTTTAGTAGTCTCTTCACAAATTGCAATGCTTTTGGCAGAGGAAGCTAGATGAGCTCTATCAAAGGCAGTTGAGCTGTACCACTTTATATCAGAGCAAATCCTTAGGCAGTAGAGCTCTCAGAGGAAAGTTTGTAAGATTTCTCTGGTTAGGTTCATAATGAAAGATCTCTTCACTAGGGCCCAGGCTTGAATGCAGCACTCATTTACACCCTGAATTTAGCCCCAGCTAAATCTGGGTCCAGGGAGACAGAGTACACTTGGATGGGCTCCTTTTCTTTAGAGTGAAGGTCCCAGCACTATAGGGCATGCTGAAGATCATGCCTACTTCTCAGCATAAACATGCCCCTGACATCCTCCAAATAAACAACATCTTGAAACCACACACAATTACTGCAAAATTGTCTTTTGAATGAGCTCTTCACTCCAGAAGGAATGAATCTGTTCTCTCCCTTCTGCCATCTGCCTTTCTTTACACAGGATGGGAGGCAAAATTCCTTTCTTTGGAAAAAAAACCCAAACCTCTCTACCAAAGTGTTTGTTGGTTTGGTATACTGGTGTAGAGAAAAAAAATGGTACCTAATGTTTTAACAGCAGGAGCCTTTTGTTTGCTTTAGTCCTTAATTAGACTAGTGCTTACACAGACACCATAAGAGAATTAGAAGAGATCCAGGGTGCCTGGACCACCAAAGCACAAAGTCTGCAGCAGGCTGTTACACACCACGCCTGCTGTGGGTGTACACCCTGTGCAGAAGTACGTACATCTATTTTTCATGAAGAACGCAATATGTGCTTTATCCAACCATACCCATTGTCCCCAGTCCCACAAAGCCAGTTGTCATCAGAGATGCTCTCTTCTTAGCTCCACACCCTGGCCACTGGTGCCAGTGTGCTCTGTATATGTGAATATGAATATAAAGACATAGATATACACAACAGAAAATAAACTCAGGATGAGATTTGCATGGTGAACAGGTGGCTGGCATATGGTTCAGCTTTATTCCATTCAGGGAAGATTAATATTCAGGTAATCTGGAAAATAAATAGCTGGCTTTCAGTTCATTCAGAGGGCAGATCATATTGGTTTCAATAAGCCAGTATTTCCCTTCCATGCTAATGTCTATGTCTCATGTTGGTGTCAAAGCATTTGAACTGCATATTGCTCAATAACCTGAAGGTCTCATGCTGCTGAAGAACATTGCACAGTCTTTGCTTTTCTGGGGTTTGGACCCTGGCAGTTGATAATGCGATTTATCCACAAGTATGCCCTTCAAGGAGATAGTCTGCTTCTCATTTACTTCACTTCTAGGAGGATGTGGTTTTCCTGCCGAACTGACAAACAGCAGTGCCATGGATCAGTTTAAGGCACCAATGAAAAGGAGGTCCCCATACTCAAGGCTGAATGAAGTTTGGTGTATGTGTGATGGAGGTAGCCATGAATGGATGGAGCAGAGGCCAGCCTTTGCCTTAGCCCCAGGAGGTGGAGATCTGATGCATAGGAGATATCAGCCCCAATCAGTAAAAACAGGTAGTCTAGAGAGCCCCTCAACTCCACTAAGATATGCAATGGTAAGCAGGATGACAGAAAATTGGCATCTACCGTGAACATCTTTGCTCACTTGGTGTCTCTTCTCATACCCACATATATTCTTTCAGTTTATACTCACCCTGGCCAATGAAATTCGTCTATGCTGAAAAGCTCACTACCCATCATATTTGGCAGCTCTTGCAAAAAGTATCTTTATTAGTCAGTAGAAAAAAACAGTCAAGCCATTGACTGTAAAACTATTTTACAACATTCTCTTGGTTTGGTGAACTGTGCCCAGAAAAACCTCAATAGGCAGGAAATGTACCCGTTTCTGCAGTATTAAATTATTTCTCCTGGCAGAAAAATGACTAGATTTTGCCTGTGAAAACTCTCATTGCCCATTGAAATGTTCATGGCAAGAAAAAAAGCTTGTTTGGCTTATTCACCAGTCCAGGAAAACTTCTTTTTTCTTTCTAAGTCTCCAGACTCGTGAGAACACTTTACCACATGTATCTGAAATAAAAAGGTGAGGCTGATCAAGTGCCATGTATTTAAATTATTACCTCTTCTTTCAAGAAGACCTGACTTAAGAGTTGCTCTCACGATTTATATTCCAGTCAGTACTAACCACTGCTTGAATAAACACTGAGTGCAAGATCTGCTATGACAGAAACTCAGGTAAAATAAACTCAAAAGATTTATTCCACTCCCAGGCTGTATTCTAGATGTATTCATCCCCACAGAGCATTTGACTACATCTAGCAGATCTTTATGCTTTCCAGACAGCTCTGAATACTTTTCCCAAACAAGATGTAGAATCAGGTTCCAGGCTACCCTGAAAACATCTATAGCTTTACTTGTTTAATCCCATTTTTTACCTGCTTCCCTTCTGCCCACTTCTGGAAGCATCAAATAATGGGATAGAGTTATGAGTCATTCTTTAAAGTACGAATTAATGTCTGTGTGCATGATTCAGCTTCCTTTGGTGTCTACATCTTACAGCAACATCATTATCTGATCTAGACATCTTTGTTTCCTTTCATGAGGATAACAGAACAAAACTTGCATTTTTATGCATAGATTAGTCGAATTATTTAATACTTTTAGATTGAATGAAATATGGTTTAGATTCAATTCACTAGGACTCTCCTGACTATTAAATCCATGGTTACTTTCTAAATTGGGTCTTCAGCACTGAGTTAGATGAAAACCACTTACTTCAGCTGACATTATGCAGGCTTGTGCACAGATCATTACAGCAGTGCTATTCTGCTTGTTAGCTCAGCTGATAATAAATGTTTGTGGTTTGTAGGATCTCTAAAGAAAAGAAGTTCCATAAAATCTTTTAGTTTGCCAATTTGGTAATTCAATTGTCTTAGGATCCTTCCTACAGAAGCTCCCTCTGTAGCTCACAGGCCAGAGAATCACAGAATGGTTGAATCTAGCAGGAACCTCTGGGGATCATCTAATTAAATTTCCCTGCTCAACACAGGGTCAAGCAGAGCAGGTTGCTCAGGGCTGCATCCAGTTGGGTTTTGGATATCAACAAGGACAGGAACTCCACAGCCTCTCTGGGCAACTTCTTCTGGTGTTGGGCTGCCCTCACAGTGTTTTCTTGTGTTTAAATGGAATTTTTTGTATTTCAGTTTGTACCCATTGCCTCTTGTCTTTTCATTACACACCACTGCTAGAGGACCATCCAAATTGCCTAGGAGTTGAGCTGTCCTCAGGAGAGATACCCCTCCCAATGTACTGAAGGGAAAGTCCTGGATAGCTGCCATCTTGCTTAAGCGTCTTCAACAAAATGTTTAATATTATTATGAATGTGGGCCCTTCCACCACAGTGCACCTTATTGTGTTGGGTAGATGAGGCAAACCAGATACTTGAACTTGGATTGTTTCTTTTTCTGAATTCTGGTACTTAGTAGAAGAAACCTGAAGCAGAGGTTCTAGCACTTTTCATGGTCGCTTGCATCCATGAAGATGGACAGATGTAGAGTAGCACTTCCCTAAGATTCACTTTACATACAGTAGGTGAGGTCTGCAGGCATGCCTATTATATAGACTTTGCTCAGTAGCTACAATCATTTCACAGAGCTGAGCAGAACATACCAGTCTCCGGTTAAAACTGTGCTGTCACCAGCTGAATTGCTCACCTTTTTAGGAGTCTATTGGTTAAAATGCTCATGTTCAGTGCAGCAAACCTAGATTCAATTCCCTGCCAAAGCTGAGAAATTTCAAGCTTTTGTTTCCCATATTTTGAGGGAACCAGTATCCCAATGAGGTTTGATTAGGAAGAAAGTTCCTAATCATGTAGATGGTGGGATGGGCTCTGGCTGGCAAGATCCTGGCCTGACAACCAGATTATCACTTATAGAAAAAACATAGCTTAGAAAAAGTGTAACTGCTTTTCTTCTTGTCAAATTTGCACCCCATTCAGAGGTAACACAAGGAAACAGGTATTTCCCCAATATTTTTCTTAGAAGGGCAAAAATGATAGGAATTGTGCAATAGGAGCCAAAATAGAAAATCTTTTTGAGGAAACCATGGCTAATATTTCAGACTGTCCTGCTGAACAACTACATATGAAAATCTTCTTGTTGATGAGGAAAACTAAACTACAAATGAAACAAACATTGCTATGTTCCAAATAGAATATGCATTTGCTGTTGCTATATCCATCAGTTAATTTATTAAATGGAGCTACAGGTTAGCACAACCACCAAAAATCAAACAAATCTTTATCCTTGTCAGAGGGCCCCTGCTAGAAGTCCTATTAAGGCGATGTAAATAAATACAGTTAAAACAAGCAAACAAACAAAAAACAAAAAGAGGAAGACGAAATGCATATACAAGAAAGTAAAATTCTCTTTTTAAATTATTCTCAATGCTGATTCATTGTTGCTTTATCTCTGTTTTCTCTCATGTACATCACAAGGGATCAATATTTGCATTCTGTTCACATTACAGCAGGCACCATACAAGCAATGACAGTAAAAAACCTCAGTTTATGGAAGCTGAGAGTCAGCCTCTTAAGCATTTAAAACCATTCCAAAAGTTGAGTTCAGCTCTTCTAGGCAAAGCATGCTGTTAAGTTACATCAACAATGAAAACAGGTGGCTGTTTTTCCACCATTTTCTACTCAAATAACAGTTGTTTACCTATCCTCTATTATAATAGAATACTTAGTACATGAGGAGATTTTTATTATACATTATACACAGAAATTTGTTTTTGATCGCTGCGTAGTTGTATTATAACCAATGCAAATTTATAAAAGAAAGAGCTATTTTTCTTGGGTAAATTGAACATGTTCTTACAGAGATTTTCAGTGATATTTTAAGTATTAGCACTGGATGTTGATATTCTACTTATGAGCAATCATTCTTATCTGCTCCCACTACAGGGAAGTGGAGGTTGTCACACATACGATGCAAAGGAAACCATAATTTCACATCAGCATAAAGTCTTTTCAGTCATTTCACAGTGTTTTATTTCTCTTGACCCACAAAACCCAAACTGCTGTGCCACCCATTAAATGCTGGATCAGAGAAGAGATTCACAGGGAAGAGGAAAGTATAGAGCAGAAGTATCACAAAAAGAAGATGCTGAAAATGTAATTACTGTCAAAAGCAAACTCCCCACTTTTCACAGACTTTTCCTGGTATCTGTGTGATCTTGAAAGCTGGTTTACTAATCATAGTCCAAAGGAAGATATCAGCAAGAGCTCTAGGCTTTTTGATGTATTTGTATACTTCTAATTCTGCCATAAGCATCCTCTCTGATTTGACTCATTTGTTCCATGTAGCATTTCAGCTGTTCACGTATTAAATAACATTAATGCTACCAACAAGGCAAATGAAATTCTAACTAAACACACTGTGTAATCTGAAATTTAAGAAAACTCTATCAAAACTCGACTGCTCTGATGTAACAGCTCTCCTCCAGTTCCTTCTTCTTTGCCAACATCTTTTAAAACCCATACACAAAAAAGGGGAGGTTCTGCCAATTATGTTGTTTCTCCTTAGTAACTGTGTGGTAATAAAGCAGTAAAAGGCATTGTTATATAGATCCTAAAGTGTGTATCTCTTCTGCTTCTGTTCACACTTTTCATACAGTCTTCCCTTGTTTAACTAGAATCCAAAGTAAATAAAGATAAGAGACCCATGCAAAAAGTAGAGCTGTATCTGACCATCTTCTTCAAGAAGTAAATAGACAGTTATTGAAAAACAATGAAGTAAAAGCTTTTTTTTCATGCAATTACTTACAAGCACTGCCAGACTCAGGATGTACAGAGCACAGTGGTGTAAAGCTCTAGAATTCATGTTCCAAAGTGAGAGTCAGACTTCACTTCTTTAGCCCTTCTTAGCATCCTTTATCTGCTTTTTGACTTCTCTTCCTCCTGGCAGTTGCTGATTTGAAGCATTTATGTTTTTGCACAGAAATGACGTAACAGTACAGTGAAGTGGGAAATAAATATTAACAACTCTCTAAGCTGTATTTAACCTGCTTTGCACCCTTTGGACTTTGCAGAATGCTCGAAGACTGAACTGGTTGAATTGAGTGATTGATCCCAAGATTATGGGAATACCCCTGGCAAGATCCCTGTTCCTTTCTTTGCAATATAAAAAGATTTTAGAAGGAATGGACAGCTCTAAATGTTGCTAATCCTGCATTAAGACAACATGGCTGGCGTAAGAGAAAACCTCTCCCAATGTTAATGTAAATTTATTCTAACCAAACACATTACATGGTGTGGCTTCAGTGTATCTGCATGTGGGTGTGTTTGTATGGAGTATAAGGAGCATGGTACTATACTTCAAAATACAGGGATCAGAAACTGCTCATGGGTATGTGAACATAAATTCTGCTGGGTACCTCTTGGATGTTGTTTTGAAGGCAAAATTCACAAGGAATTCTTGTCTCTGCTTCAGATTTGTGAAAGTTCAGTGTCCGAATCTGAACTAGTCAACTTCTTTAGTCAAAATATAGAAATATGTACACTCGGCTCATTCATCTCTTCCTAGCCTTTAAGACAGAACAGATGAGTCCCACTCCAGAAATACCCAGTCTCAGAGTTAAATCTCTAATGTCTAGATGTTGTAAGGTCAGCTATACCCCAATCGTGTTGTGCATATATGAAAGCTTGTCTGTCAGTGTATACTGTCTTGAAGGACTTCCAATTCCATATCAACATTAACCAAAGGTTAACATTGCAAAATCAGAGATGCAAGATATAAAAATACCTTTAAAATATTGTTCTTCACTCTTCTACTCTCCTATTATGTCATTCTTCAAAATCAGTTCTTAACCCCAGCTCCCATCTTCCCACAACAGTCCACCCTACAACCCTGTTTTCACATCTGGCACTGTTTTTTGTCCATCTTCCATGCTCATCTTTTTTGCAGTTATATCAAATGTCCTCTTTTTGCTTGTCTACATGTGTTGGGTACAGGCATGCTAAGACCTTGGAGAGGAGCCTCCCAGCTCCTGAAGTCACCACAGCTATAAGGAACTAAAGTTGTATTCCTGCAGGTCTCAACTACATCTTCAAACACCTGTGGGGATGAAACCTTCAGGGCTTGACTGTAAGTTGGATCTGCAAAGGAACTGAGTATGTGCAATGCCAGAAGGGGTCTTTGGAGAGCTGAAGTTGGCAAGCTTTCCTTTCAGAATGTACATAAGGATTTATTTCATTTTTCCCCAAAGCCTTTACCTTGCCTAAATTAGGTAAGATTTCACAGGGCTGTCTAAAACAAAACAAAAAAACCCAAACCAAACAAACCAAAACAAATTAGAGCTGTTTTCCTGCCAGTTTTCGACAATTAGTTGCACATCTAGTGTGAAGGTCTAGATCTCATAAACGAACACTTCTAAGTGAATTTATCATGGGTAAATTCTCACATTTTTCCTAATTTTATTTCAGAAGCTACAGAATCTCAAGAACTGGTAGCTTTCTCTGCAGAGGTATAGCATGGGAAAATTTCAGCTCATAGTTTTAAATTTACTTTTTCAGATGCTAAAGTTATCAAAAAAGGTGGTAAGAGAACTTAAACCTACATAGGCTTAATTCACTGTACTACATGCCTTCAAAATAATGTCTGGAAACAATATTCAGTTTTTACCAGTGATTTCTAGATTATCTCATATTATTATTTGAGGAGGTAGACAACATGAATATTCGCACTACTCAAAGTGCTTTCAGTAGTAAGACTATAACAGGGAGTTTTAGCTGTCTCACAAATATTTAATATTGTTATACTCCTTGAAAATCTTATAAAACCATGGTGACTGCTGCTGTCATCACAAGCTCCTGCCAGCAGAGGCTGTGTTACAGCACTCAGACATATTCCCTCTTTCCTTCCCAAAGAGATTCCAGATTAAAGAAAAATCTGTGGCTGAGCATCTTTCATGTTTCCTGTAATGTATCAGTGCTATTGAGGTTAATAGTTTTTAGGGAATCCCACAAATGGCCTACAAATCATGTACTTTTCAGCCGTTTCAACTTGTGTTTGAAAAAGAATCATGAACAGTCCTGTTTCGAAAGAGTAACACTTCATGTTTCATAGAGATGCACTTTTTTGGTCTGTGGATTAGAAAAATATGTTGCCTATGAGTAAGCTTTTGGTGTACATATTAGAATTTTCCATTTCAGCCACCCTATCTGAACCGTTATATGTGTTTATTCAGTGCTGTTGAAGTCATGCCTATAAAAAAACACAGAAGGCATCACTTACCACGTTTTAACACACCAGAGCATGCAGGGAACCCTATGTAAGACATTTGAAAAGTCTTTCATTTTTCAGGGAGAGTGAGAGGGGTCTCATGCTGAAATCCATCGTGTATGAACTCTGATGAGCATGGGTCATTTTGGAAAACCTGTGTCTTCTGTATTTTCAGCCTTATTCTGCCAATCTGCAGCACAGACATTCCATTAAAATGAGTTCCTTCCTACTGTCGCTGTTCTGTGCAAATTCCCAGCTGTTTGTGGTTAAGGAGAACATGTCTAAAAGAAAATAATGTGCTTATGGGTCTTTTTATTTTTTTTTTTTCTTAAAGCTCCCTATTTTTTCATTTAAACAAAAAAAAAGTTTCCTCAGTAACTTACAGAACTTTGAGCTTCTTAGTTTCACCATAAAAGCACATCCGAAGAACCAGTAATTCCAGAGGCACAAAGTTATCACTTCCTACCAGCTCTGTCCAAGTTTTTCAGTCTCAAACACCACCACCCCTGCAAGTCCACTCCCACACTTCTCTGAGCAGAGGAAAGCATCTGATGGATCAGTAATTACTACATCTTCTCTCGACTCATCACCTCCATGATCAACACACTCCATATTGCATGTGGCTCCTCTGCCAAGTTGTTTTTCGTGGTGGCAGCTTGATTTTAGGGCTGGAAAGTATCGAATATGCAGAGGAGGAAATGTACTTCTCCCCACGGGTTCTCTGAAGGTGAAAGTCTGATATTTTCACAGCTCTCTCCAGGATTCTCTTGCTGCATTTGCAGAGTGGTTTTAGCTTTTGCTACCAACTCGCTTAGCTCGTCAGACAGTGGCTGATTTCACAACAGCTTGTTGCCTCCTCCCAGCCTCAACAGCCGTGTTTCTGTACTCCCTACACATAGAGAAGCAACCCCAAACTTATCTAAAACTCTATTTTTTTTGTGTTTTTTTCTGCCACTTTTTCTCTCTTTGCAAGATCCCCCTAGTAGCTACAAGGACATTTACACAGATAATAATCTTATACATTTGGAACATGACTATTTATTTTCTGGTATTTAAACCATTTTTGAATATGTCTAGGGAAACCTGCATTTTTTTGGATGCAATTATTCTGATTTGGTTGCTGGACATTATGATAAAGTGAATAAGAACAAAAAAAATACCCCAAAAAGTAAAAAAGCAAAGCTAGTTGGCCACACTGAACAGAGTGGTTGGATTTCATCAGGCAACAAGAGCAAGGGTGTAATTATTTTGGACTAACTTTGACCTCTCTTAATAGCCCTGAGAACTCAGTGCTCGTATACAAATGATTTGCTTTAGGCAACACTCAGGTTCATCTGTCCTTTTACATTAACCACCATACTGCTGCAGTTATTTATAAACAGATGAGTATAAATTGTCCTTACCACCAACATTCATGGCTGGATATTGTCTGACTTCTAGACCACCAGGTGCTGAGTAGTACTGGTTGGGCTAAATTTTACCCATGGTATGGAACATTAACCAGCACAATATAGTCCAAAATTTATTAACATCCCCACAGCAATTAATAATATTTAGTTGTCTTGTGATGATGCAAAGTTGGAGGAAACCTTAATACTATAAATGGATATTTCACAGTCTTACTACTTACCTGAAAAAGACAATAACAAAAACTTATTTTATTGACATAAAAAAACCCCAGGGATCTTCCAAAGTTAAAAGTAAACAATTTGGGTTAAATAGTTAAGGCTTCTGAGATTACATTGCTACAGTTTCGTATTTCCCAAGAATCATGCCCAGAAAAAGACATTAGAATTCAACATTGAAAAAAGTTGGCAATATGTCTTGAACTTGTTAATCCAATCAGCAATATCAAAAGTGAAAATGGAGTCAGAACTGCTTCTATGGTCTATCAAGGTCAAACCCATGGCCACACGTTGTCATGATGGAGTTTGTTATATTGAAGGCAAATCTGCAGTGGAATAATGGGGAATTTCAGTCTCTACTGTTGTCTCCCAGAGGTTCTTATTGCCATGACGATTCTTTAAAACTATCAAAATTTAGAGGAAAGGTGTAGGAGGGGAGGAGGGAGGAAAGCTGGGTCTATGTCATTTAACCACAGCTCCAAGAATAGGCAATTTTGTTGTGCAGACGTGACAGAAAAATGTTTAGTTTCTGAAGCAAAAAGGAATGTTCTAAACAGGGCAACTTTATACAATCCAGAGCTTCAAAAAGTTTTATAAATGGGGCCTTGAATTATCATTTAAATACTCAAAATCAAAAATATGCAGTCATAATTATGCAGTGGAATTAATTTTTCTTTACAACACAGTGTAAATGGGTGATCATTTTGCTCTCAACGTTTATGAAATTAACAGATGGATTTTAATTAAAGCTGTTTAAACATAGTGCAAAATGTAGAACGTTAACTCTTGATCACATTACATTAATTTAAATCTGTTTAAGGACTTGTATACTATGGGTTTGCACCAGTGTGCTTGATGGATTTTGTTTCCACTGGGATACATTTTCTAGCTTGGCAGCAAGGCTATGGCACAGTTACTTGACCGCAGTGCAAGCTTCAGCACTTCTTTCCCTTCCCTCTTCAACTTTCTTTGGGCTACTTACTCCCCACCAGAGCTATTTGTGGGCATAGTGGGGAACTGGAGCAGGAACCCAATCCAGACTAGAAATAAACATATTTTATTCTTTTTCCCCCAGGGAGAATCAGTTCCCCCGTTCACCTCACGAAGCCTTGTAAATGCCAAAGGAGAAGGCAGCCCCTGGTAGAGGAGCCAGGGCTGGTTTTAGAAGAGGGCAGGCGCCGCTGAAACGAACCTGAAACCATGTCTTGCGGCTACCAAGAGAGAATCAGGTGATGTTTTTGGACTTGTGTCTTGTCATTTGAGTGCTGTATTTAAAACTGCTCTGAAGGGGGAAAATAATTTAAGAAAAAAAAAAAAGATTGCATGCAGAAATAGGAAAATATGAACTCGGGTGCATGATCTGGATGAATGATTGAAATAGATTGCTGAGCTTTTTTTATGGCAGCCTGTTACTGAAAAACTATAGATTGAAGTGGATTCTCATGTGTACTTATTGTCTTCATCTTTGCTATGGTCAAAGGCTTAATCAGTGATATCTGACTTGATTTCCTTATTTACCTCTAAAAATATTTCCCTTCCATGTGCTTGTTACAAAAATTTTAGGCTGCAATTCAATGGTAGGAATGTTAATACACATACAATAACATAACAAGAGCTTTTTTATTCTGCCAAGTATTCTACAAAGCCCTAGTTGATACAAACACATTTAATAAAATTTATATATCAGATATTTCTACCAGCACCCAGAGCTGGACAAAGTTTTCTATATTTTTTAATAGAGCCAACAGAAATTTTGGAGGATGGTGATTTTTCTATTTCAGAGAAAATGCAAAATGGGAAAAAAAATAAGAACAATAAACAGAAAACCAGACCAAACCAAAAACCAAACAAAAACTAAGTTGAAGATAAAATGAAAACAATTAAAACAAACAACCAAAACTACAAAAAAAACCAACCAACCAAACAAACAAACAAAAAAAAAACAACTCTGAACCTAAAAATAAAACAAAACTTCAGACTTCATGTTTTCTTGTAATGATAGGTAAGAAAAGTTAGCACATCATCCAGCTTTATTAGAATTCCTTTGGATTTTGAGGTGGGAACACCATTCTCCTCTGAAACTGTTTTGAATGATCACTTGATCAAGTTGTCCATTGATTAACAATTGTCTATCATTCACCATTGGTTGTTCATTATAACACAAAACCTGAAAAAAAAATAATTTTAATGATTTTTTTTTAGTCAAATAGGTCAATAAAAACGTTCTTTGAAGTATCTTCATGTGCCTTATGAGTTCTACAGAAGGCAATTTTCGAATTTCTGGTCTAGTCCATGAGATAACTTCTGTCTTGAATTGTTTACTGGTTTCTCTTGATTTCTGTTAATTGGGCTTGGCATCAACAGATGAGTGCAAAAAAAACCTCATTTCCAAAGCTAGTTGTCATCTGGAATCAATATGAAAGGCTTTGAAATTTTTCAGTTCAGGAAATTTAAGTTCCTTTTTAAGCAAAATGTTGTCTCAACCAAACAGAGCATTCATTTCTAACATAAAATATATTGATTACTTTTTCCATCTGTACAGAAACATGGTTACTGTGTGGTCTGAAATAGCTCTTTTGTTTCTCATTTAATTAGTTGTTCATTAAGACCTTTCAAGATCTAAAAATGGTCCTTCCATTCGTTATCTGTCATTATCTGCTGGTCGTTTTCCACCAGTGTCTTACATCAGAGAAGGAAAGTGACTTCTTTCTACATTAATAGTTTCAGGATAAAGTGTAACAGAAAAAGCTGCAAAAAAGCAATACTGGGCTAAAAAAGTCAAGCATACGATCTATGAAGCTGTTGTTTACAAAGCAGACGTCCAGAACATTGTCTGAGGGTCAAGGTACTAACAAGGTGAGTAGATGATGTCAGTGATGTTATAGTATTGCAAAAAGGCAAAATTATTTGGTGTACAAATGAAACTAATAATTATTTCCTACATGGAGCAAATTGCCAGACCATTTTGACCAGTCTATGATGAGGACTTTCTTTGGGCTGTTTATCAAGAAATATTTGGATCTGCTAGAAATAATAGAGAGGGTTTGAGGAGAGGCCAGGAAACTGCAGCATAAGGAGAAAGGTCAGAAGGAAAGCAATGGTTTATGCCAGAAGAGAAAACGAAGCGGATACATGACACATCTTGTATTATAAAAAGACTTTTGGAAAGGCGACAGGAATAATTTTGCCCATGTCAGATAGGACAAAAAGACACTGGCTAATGCTGCTGAAGGAAAATTTTGGATTGGATGTGAGGAAAAGTCTTTCTGGTAGTAAAATGGGTAAAGCCTTTGATAAATCAAATGAAGAAAATGTGGAGTCTGGATCTTTGGAGAGTTTTTGAAAAAGATCAGATGAACATCCATGGGAGTGGTGACTGAGGCTGCCTTGGGGCTGGACAATGGATTGGTTGGTGTCTTGAAGTCTTGTCAAGTCTTGTTCCCCTGTACTTTGATGGACTTCCAGCAGTCACAGGAGACTGATCCTTGAAGTGCACTGCCAGCAGAGTTGTCTTCAGGGGTGGCAAAGTGAATGGCCTTTGAGACAAATGAGAATTGAAGGGGAGAAAATAGACATTTTATAAAATATATTTTTCACACCAGTAATTCATTTCCTGGTCAAACTGGCAAGAACAATGGATTTAATTCTTCCACTCTTTTTTCTTGAGAAGCTCAGAAGCTAATGGGAGAAAAAAAGCAAATGTTCCTCCATTTTTTTTCTTTTTCTAGAAAACAAATTAAAAGCTGGCACTACATTCCATACCTTTGAGATGAACTTCAGTGTGAACTTCATTGTGCAAAAGTTACAAACCTTGTAAAATCACAAAATGTCTTCACTGAATAGAGGAATAAGAACGAAGTATAAACATGACATTGCTCTTCTAAATTAATGGAACATTTCCTGACCAAAAAAGAAGTCTTAGTCGGGGAAAACAAGAATGTCAGTCATATTCTTAGTAAGGGACAAACCCATGTATACTTGATACACAATAATCTGAAGAGCAGCATCTTGTCCTTAGCTGTTCCCTCCTCTATAGTTGTTCTCCTTTCCTATAGATTGATTTGATGTCTTTGGTGCAGTGGATGTGTACAAGAGGACCTTGGTTGGAAAGGATCAAGGGTACAATATTGATAATGGACACAGAAGACTGTGCTTTTTTGGTCATGACCACATGACTTTTCTGCCTTCTAAGAGATATTGTGGAAGCTCTGGTCGATATACTGACTGAGCTTTCTCCAAAACTCTTACACAGTGAACTCAGGCAGCTATCACAAATATCTGTGCTTCTGTTCTGCCTTTTAATAGTGAAAATAAACAGCGAACATGAAAAGTTTAGAGAAGATACAGTTGGGGAATCATAGAATAGTTTGAGTCAGAAGGGACCTTCAAAGGTCATGATGCCACATTCTGATGAAGAAATTTCTGTGTTAATGTGACTCATTGATTCTTTAAATACATTATTAAGAGAAAATGGAAAATAATAAAACAATTTTCTATAGATTTAAGACAGATTTAGGAAAAATAAGGTTTTATGTACTAATGTTAATAGCAAATAATGGCAGAAGGGCCTGCAACAAAAGAATGCTGAAGTCTAACAAAGAATAGGACAATTATTAGTACAGTCACATAGGACACAGAGAATTACATATAGCAGTCGAATGCTATAATAAACTAAAAAGCCTCACAGAAACAGTTATTAGTTGTCTTTTAATTTTATTTCAATAGGCTAGCAATGAGCTTTATTTTTCCTGACTATGCTCTAATAAACTGCTACTGTCCTGCCCAGACACTAAGCAAAAACCACTGATGTAGGAACGTTTGCATTTAATTAAGCAGGTGGATAGTTATTTCATTACCAGACTCTAATAACTGTTAAAGATTGTTTTTACTTTTGTCCAAGAAGTTTTGGCAATAAAAGCTACATTGAAAAGTATAACCTAAAGTATAACCCATTCTTTTATAAAATTATGTTTATTTCTTTTGAGCCACTGCGTAGCCTACTTTCATCTTGGGAAGGTCAATGACTGTTCTTTTGATTGTATCATTGGCCAAAGGTTAAGATAATAAGTAAATCTCTGATTATCCTAATTATGGGAAAAGCTGAGAAAAAGTGGGCTAAAGGCCAGCACCTGGAAAGCTCTTTTTTATTTTTTTAAATTTTTTTTTTTTTTTTTTTCTCCTGAAAAATGGCAGAACCTGTGTACTATGCATACAAAAGGAATTTAGTTAACCACAGCTGCTAGGAAAGACAGGACTCAGTGGTTCTGTTCTATTCTCTGTGCTGCCCATTAACAAATCTTTGAGAGTACAGAGACTACTGCTGTCTCATGATCTGGAGTGAACAGTAGTATGACTGAACACTTGCCTATTAGAGATGGGTGTCTTTCTTTTGGCAGTGATGTTTTGTTTTCCTTCCTAATGCAACATCACCTCCTGACATATTGAGAAGGTCTCCATGGACTTTAATGTGTAGTTCAGACATCAGGGACAGTATTCAGTTATCTGAACTTGTGTGGCTGCTGATATCAGAGATGTTCTGGCTCATTCTGCTTAACTTCTAGCTGATCAAGAATAGTACAGGTGTTCCCTAGATCCACCAGTGCAGGTGTCTTCACTACCTTGGAGTTTCTCAAATGTCAATAGACATCAGGTTAGGACAAATAAACTAAGCACCAAGGCCAGCAATTTCTTCCCCTGCCTACATACATTTAGATGCTGAAAATAAGGTGTCGAAACCTCAGTCTGGATATTGTCCCTGGTTGTATTTGGTCTGAATGAGATGGAGTTAATTTTCCCCATAGCAGCCCTCACAGTGCTGTGCTGTGTATTGATAATTACAAAGTTGAGAGCACACCAGTGTTTTGGCTGGGGTTGGGCAAGATCTTGGGAGAGGACATAGCCAGGACCACTGACCCAAACTGACCAAAGGGGTATTCCATACCATACAGCAACTGCTCAGGAATAAAAGCTAAGAGAAAGGAGAAGAGGGGAGCATTTGTTGTTATGATGTTTGTCTTCTGGAGCAACCACAACACGTACTGAAGCCCTGCTTCCCGGGAAGTGGCTGGATGTTGCCTGATGATGGGAAGTAGAGAATAAATATTTTGTTTTCCTTTGCTTCAATGTGCGACCTTTGCTTTTGCTTTGTTAAACTGTCTTTATCTTGGCCTATGAGATTTTTCCATCTTG
This sequence comes from Patagioenas fasciata, assembly GCF_037038585.1. Taxonomy (NCBI): domain Eukaryota; kingdom Metazoa; phylum Chordata; class Aves; order Columbiformes; family Columbidae; genus Patagioenas; species Patagioenas fasciata. Next base: position 165,258,298 of record NC_092521.1, on the reverse strand, counting down.
TTTTCTGCCCCCACCCCATCCTGCTGAGGAGCAGAGTGATAGAGCAGTTTGGTGAGCATGCGGCATCCAGCCAAGGTCAACTGACCACAGTCTTTTTTGGCACCCAATGTGAAGCATGAGGAATTCTAGATAAGGATAGTAATTGGGAGAGTTAACGGGCAAAACACGAACTGAACACAGATAGTGAAAAGTAGAATGATCATAGGGAATTTCTGTTGCGATTGTGGTGAAGGGATGAGGGGTGGATTGTGTGTAAATTGCCCCACTCCACGGCAGGGGGGTCTCACCAGAGCAGAACAGAGGGGCAGAATCACCTCCCTCAACCTGATGACCATGCTCTTTGTGATGCAGCCCAAGATACGGTTGGCCTTCTGGTCTGCAAGTGCAGATTGCTGAAGAAGAGCTCACCCTGAGCCCAAATAGTTAAGTCGGTGATATCCAAGTGATTGTCATGGTGTTGACTACGCAGTGTTAGCAGCAGCACAAGTTGAGTTAAGTGTTCACTCTTGGTGGTCCATGTGCCACAGATAAGCCTTTGCCTGTGGTTATTCTGTAGATGGTTTAACACTGTAAAATGCTGGGCCAAAAAGTAGGAGTTCTGGTTGCACTGGTTACGTAGTAATGAAAAAAGTAAGAAACATATTATTATTTTGATTGCACAGTAGTAACTGAGTAATTACACAATGTGGTAATTCAGGAATGACTAAAGAGAAAGGGAACCATAATTAACTACTCTATCTTGCAACATAGACCCTTATTTGAGGAAATGACATAATAACATGGAGGTAATCTCTCCTTACAAACCTAAATACCATAGAAATAGTTCTCAGCTCAGACAATTTGTTCAACCTAGGGAAGCAGTGGCATCATAACTTCTGAAGGAAAACAACATGAAATGCATACATCTTATGATACATTTTCAATTTTGGGGGGAGAATTGATTCTGACTGGCTGTTTTTCAGCTAGCCATCAGGTTCAGTGTCTTTTCATGTATGGGTTTGAACTGCTTTTCTAGAAAGCTCAGGGGTTTATTTTAATTTTGAAGGCTACATATTTAGAATCCTGAAACCATCTTCAGGGCTCAGTAGAATGACAAAATATGAGATTAACCCAATGACCAAAACCTCTGTTTTAACCATTTCAGCCTCTTTAGATAGTTCAAGTTATCTACAGTGTAATTGTTATGATGAGTCTGACCCCTGACTAACTCCATCATTTAACCAGGACTTTACACAGACTCAAGGGTTTTCTATGTAAATTTTTTTTTCCCTACAAATTCTCTATTTTCCCACTCTTTAGCACTATCTTTAAAAATCAGAACTGGTCAACATTGTTATCTTTGCTTACTCCACAAAGCTGCTGGTACCTTCCAGATGCATCTTCCTGGACTTAAGCCCTGAGTAAGGAAAAAAATGTCTATACTTGCAACAGAGAAGAAAGGAACAGACATCTGTCAAAACAGTGATACTTGTGAAACTAGCTCAAGAAATTTACCCATGGACAAGTTTTGAGCCTTATGTCTTTCCCACAAAATTGAATTGTCACGTCTAAGTGAGTCTCCTCAAGAAGAAGTTGTCCCACACCCAGTGAATCTCTTTGAAGTATCTTGTAGTGCATTGTTATATAAGCCTTCATCATCAGAGCTTCGTTTTTTATTATCTCACGCACATATCTCCTCTCTTAAGATGGTGCCAAACTGTGACAGTTTGGACAGTGCTGGATGGAAACCTCTGATAAACAAAGAAGGGAGACCTTGCCATGACATTTCTTTCCACTGTCATTTAGACTATTAAGGCATATCTGCACCTCTTTTCCTTACAAGGGACTATCCGCTTACTTAGTTCACTAGGGTACAAATTGATTTTGGAGGTTTACTGACACTAAAACAAGAGATATTCTCCACTCACCCCATTATATTTGCCATATTTTGATGGCTTTCAATGATGGATAAATAAGAACAAAAGAAAAAAAAAGTACCAGTTGTTTTATTACACAGTCCCTCACAGACACAGGGCATAACAACAAAAAGCAGTTTTCTCTCCAATTATCCATAACTATGAATACCAGTTATGTAAGACTGACTCTAGCTACAGTAACTGAGCTAACTAAGTATTTTAACCCTAATCCAACACTACGGCAATGAGGATTTAATTCTGTGACAGATGGCTGTTCAAATACAAAGATCTGTACTGATAATGATTCACATCTTCCCTTGGCAACCAGCTCCACAGCCTAGGTTTTCCTGTAGTCATGAAAATTTTCCTAATATTTAATCTAATTCCTCCCTGCTGTCTTATAAACCCGTTTATTCTGCCTGTAATGATGAGAAGGAATAACAGATTCTTGTCTCTTATTTAATATATTTTTTAGCCATCCCCAGTTAATCACCAAAGTCCATTTCTCTCTGCAACCATATGCCCAGTTCTTTAATGTTTCTCTCTAAGACCTTACTTGCCTGGCTTCTTCATTCTAGCAGCTTTCTCTAAGCTCCCTCTGGTTCTTCTGTCTCATTTAACAGCAGACTTGCAGTGTTTATAAGCATATTGTCAAAAAAAGAAAATATAACAGTATTTTAAAAGTTCTTTTGAATGCCTTGAAAAGCCAATACCGTGTCAAAGGCTTATCTTCCATTAAGACCTAAATGTGACCAAAAGGGCTGTGACGCTTCATCCAAAGATGGGTCAAAGAGAGTAAGAAATTACTTGGATAATTTTACAGATTATTTCAAAATGCAAACTGCAACTACAACTCTACCCAGCAGCCAAAGAGCAGTTCATGCAACGATTGAAGTTAAACTACACTTCAATGACTTCATCCATGCAAAGTCACTGAACTTGAATCTGCAGAAGCTGAGGTGTCTCAAAAATGAAAGAGAAACATATACTCAAAAAAGAAGAAATGAGATACAGCCTCAGGTGTTGTTTTTTTTTTTTTTTAAATTTAATTTTACTTTGGATTTGTTTGTTTGTTTTTTTTCTTGTAATGTCATGTTCTCCATAGTAGCTATACCAGCTGGGATTTGGCATGTAGTTTAGATCCTCCAGGCAAGGCATGGATGAAAAGACCCTGTCTGGGAAAAAAAATCGACCAGCTTCTATCCTCCACCTGCAAGAATTTCCCTCATTTCCTTCCCTAACACATCTGGGGTTTGTGACCAGCAGATCTGCGGATCGGCTGGCCATACCTGTGGCATCGTGGTCATGAGCTGGCTTGTTCCTGCTGCTTTTCTGCAACTCCCTGGCCCCTCCTGCTCACTGATGTTCTGGTTTTGTATAACTACAGGATTTCCAGATCAATGAGTTGTCTAGAAAGTTTTGACATTTTTATTGTAAAGAAAGTGGCTCTACCGTAATTTTCTCCTATCTGATCAAAAGCCTGCAGGAAGTGAAACTGCAGGCATTGTCTTGATTTTGTGGGTTTCCGAGCATTGTTAATCATAAAGACAAAAGGAGAGGGTAGAGAATGACTGAACCATAGTACTGGGAATGGACAGTGTGACCAATTGACCTTTGAAACAGCAAAAGTCATCAAACTTCCCATTTGTTCTCTGACCAGAAAGGGGAAGTGTAGTAATTTCCCTCTCTCATTCCCCTCTCGCTATGTCAGGATACCCACATGCCAGCAAAACACCACTTCTATCCCAGGGTGGGGGTATAGACTTGTAGAGGAAGAAATAAACTGCAAACAAAGCAGAGTTGTAAGCTTATCGAAGAAGACTTGTGAAAAGCAGGAAACCATTTATAAATCCAGTCCACTTCTGGGAAGCTGGTGATGTAGGATATACAGATGACAGAACTTGTGGCAACAGTGATTCTCCTTGGACGTGTTCTTGAAGGATGAGTGAAGAGGATCAAAAACTTCTTTATTTATCTCTGCCTTGCACGATGCATTGCAATGAGGGGCAGTAACCAGTATGAATAATTTAGTACTCAGCATTCATTGTGTAATAACAATAAACAGCATTTCAAATGGCTGGCAGTTACAGTAAGGCGTATTACTTTGTCCTAATGAGTGCAAAGAAACGCACATTTCCCCACTACGTGATCAGCAAGGAAAAAGCAGAAATCTGCCTTCAAGACTGATTAACCAATACTGTTAATGACACTATGTATATGTCATTTCCCAGGAAGTTCCAAACAATGAAATAATTCTTGAATTCTTGACACCTTGTCCCTACACGAGTACTACATGTAATTGTCTCAGGAAGGTGACTACATGATCTGAAGTTTGGATGAGAGTAGTAGGGTGAAGTGTCAGGAACAACTTGATTTTTGTGACGCAGGATGCTCAAATGTTTCAAACAGAGTGAGTGTCTCCTGAGCTCTAGACTTTGGTGTTGACAATAGGCACGTCACCATAGTTATTAGGTCGCTCCTTGCTTCTGATTACATACATTCACATGGTGTTACTGAAATTCTGAATATCAACACAGAAATAAATTATTTCCAGATGGTAAAATGTGTGATAGAAATTTTGAAAATCTTCTAGATGGAGGTTTAAATTCTTTTATTTTAGTTTTGGTGTGGTGTTTCTTTCCCCCAGCAATACCCATATAGTCACTTTTAAGTTGATGGGGGAAAAGGAGGGTGTATTTGTTTGTTTTGTTTTTTTTTTTCCCTGGGTATTACCATAGTATGAATTGGCCATACTCCTTTATAAACCTTTGGATCTATCAGCTGCTGCCCTAATAAACTACACCTTTTCACATCACTTCATGGATAGAAAAAGGCAGAAATTTATTCTTAGGGCATATCCCTGACCCTCAGCTCTATGATAAGGCATTTCTTAGTCTTTGAGTGAGAACACCTCAGAATACACGAGTCATAGTGTTTTGTGAGTTCTCACTAATCAATAGGAGTCCAATGGTTTTTAAGTGGAAGAGGTTCTCAAATTTCAATTGTCACATCAAGCTCTAGTCCATGGGGTAAAAGGTTCTTGTGCTCATTGACTTTCATGCAAGATCTGGTAGATGTGTTCTCACCAGCTATGAGTGCAAGGTAGCTCACTCCTCGATGTGTCCATCTTATTCACACTTAACACTACAATTATTAGTTGTTGGGTGACAAATTTGCAGCCCTGATGGTTTCACAAGAACATGTTTGGGAGTAAGTCCCTTACTACTGGATCCATGTTCTAGGCATTTGAAAAGGTCAGAAGTTCATTCCACTTGACTGCAAAAAAGCAGACTTGTGACCAGAAATGAGATTTGAGCAATAATTCTCAAGAAGGAGAAGAGGAACAGCTAAGAGCTGTTAATACAACACGGTTTATTGTAAACCATGGTTGAGATCAGAACTGTGCCAGCACAGCTGTAAAGGGGCACAAGTGAGTTAAAACTGTATTTCAAAAGAACAAAACAACATAAGTAGTACCTTTGTATGTGCTGAAGCACTTGTAGTATTATGAAAGTGAGGGAGATGTTAAAAAAATCTTCAAAAGGCTCAAAGAGGGGAGAAATACCTGATCATAATGCTATCAGGAAAAGTCTGACATCTTAAATACTCAAATACATGAAATTTATTGGTGTTTATTTCTTTTCTAGCCTTCCAGCTTGGATAAAGAAATTTGTGTAACTCAGCTGCGTACTTTTTCAAAGTAACGGGTTTTTTTGTCTTCTTTTTTCTTCCTTATAGTACTTCTCAAGAGAAGAGTTGATACAGCATTCAGCAAGTAACCTGTTGCAGTCTTTTGTCTACAACCACAACACAAAACAGTGTTTGAGTAAAGAAAAGTAAAAAAAATATATAGATAGGATATCTGAAATTAAAAAAAATAAAATAGTTCTGCAGAATGTGGAGAAGAAAAAAGAAATCTTAGATCAAGTGTGACACCAGAGTATCCTCTAGATGAATTACACACTATATTGTATAATGTAGATCTTGCTGAGGCATTATGCTTTTCTTTGCAATACCTTTTAATAATATTAAAAATACCCTTGGACCTGCAGTGCAACAAGGACAATGTTTAAACTCTGAAAACCTGAGAGATCGATATTAAACTAGAAATACTGGCTATAACTTCATCCTGTGAAAATAAGTCAATAAAATAATGTCAATAAACGTGATATAAAAATGTTATCTCAGGGTATTTGCAAGACAGTAAGTAATTAAACTTCACAAAACCTTTTTGAGGTAATATAAATTTACTTTTGTAGTTTTAATATTAAAATATTCAGAGTTTGCTGCTAGTGTTGCAATTGCTGTGCAAATACAATCAATTTCCACACACATCATTCTGCTTTGGCATTGAAGTTTTGTCCAAGTCAGAAGGAGGGAAACTGAGGCAATGGCATATCACGGGCAAGTTTTTTGGCTATATGAGTGAATTAAGAGTCCACAGAAAATAATGCTAAGATGTGAGTCCCTAATTCAGTCCAATGTCTTTGAAAATCTGACCCCAGGGGAAGAAAAAAAATAAACTTAGGTGTTTGTTGGTCTTCTATATCCATATTTAGATGTATGTTATGGTTTGACACTACCAGCTCTTACTTGGTCATTGCCTTTTTTTTCCTTCAGGCTAACAAATATCACCTAACATGGTTTGTCCAAGACCAGAAATGGAATTGGTGATTGGGCCAGAAGCAAAACCCAGAAACTTTCCTCCGCTCTCACTTTCTAGACATTAGCTCATGGTCTTTGAAAACTACGTGCTGCAACTTCATTGCTATCACAATCTGCATTGAGCTTAAATTCGGGATGGCTTGGCTTCTGTGGTGATTAAATTGAACTCTTATCATAACCCAAATACAAGTTCTTGTGTGTTTTCCCAGAACATAACAATATTGGCTTAACACCAAGCTGGCACTCTGCACCCTAGACCTTTGCTAGGAAATTATTTCTGTAGATCTGTACACATGCAAACACTCCTATATACATATGCACACACCCCCTCATACACACATCCACACGCTATTTCAAGCGTTATGACAGTGACAGAGGACAACAGAAAATCTCCAGAAGGCGTATGTAAGCTGCAAATTTATTTGAGATGTAAAAAAAAAAAGGCTTGATCCAGTTTGAAACACAAGTTCCCAGCCTTGGTGGCTGTAAGACAACTGAAGCCTTTCAGAGACCAGCATTAAGTCCATATAAGAGAGTTACTCCAAATATTTAAATAAAATGTTTAAAATAATTATTTTTACTTTTGTTTGACCATAACCCCGTTGGTACCACTTAAAGGACGGCAGCCCCACTTTCCAACAATTTGTGAGAAGGAGTGGAGAAAACACACTGGGCATCTCACCCACCTGAATATCCCAGCAAGTCACTTGGGGTCTGTCTCCTTATTCTGCTTGTTTGCAGGACTCTTTTTTTAAAGAACAGAGCCCTTCAAACTGGTTAGTAACAAATTGTGTGTCCGGATGCCAAAGAGACAACACAGACTCACTTTGTAAAGAAGCAGATTGGCTGTCCTCCCTGCTCAGAGGGAGAAAGCCCTGACTGAGAAATGCACTTGGATGGTGCTGAAAGAGGTTTGTCAAGTTGTCAAAGGGTCTCCACACCTCGTGGGAGCCAGTCTTGGGAAAGGGAGGAGGAAAATCCCCGTCCCAAGACTGTCTCTGTCATGCTGTGTGATTAAGAATTAGCCTTTGCCCTTGGTAAAAGTCAGGGAGGGGATGGTCGCCTCCTTGGAGAAATTTCACTGTATCCAATTTAGGTCACCATTATGGCAATTTACCTTGGCAAGCCCTACTGATCTTACCCCAGTGTCTCCAGGCTGCTTTTTAATTGTCTTCAAAGGGCATTTCTCCCCTGCTGAATCACAGCGTGTTTGGCTCATTCCTCTTTCCCAGCCAGTAAAAAGGATGCTTTGCAAGAAGCACCCAAAGGAACTAAATGTAATAAACCCTCATGATGCAGGAGAGCAGTTGTCTCACAGGGCTCTGACACACAGCAGCTGTAAGCCTGAATACAATGCACTTTCCACTACGCTAAGCCTTCGCTTGGTAAAGCTTTTCCATCAAATGACTTATATGCGTGGGCAGCAATACTTCCCAGTTGGTCTCATTCTTCCAGCCTCCCTCTCCCACCTCAACCATTGTCAACCTTTCAGTCACAACTGCAACCTAGTCTAGAAGTCGTCATTTCTTTTGGCCCCATTTCAGACAACGACTGTTTTTTTAAGCTATTTGACAAAGCTGTACCAGATTTGCAAGGCCTTGAAATGACTTAATCCAAGGAGAAAATGTTTGCAGATTACATTTACTGGAGTTAATGCTGGTTTTAGATTTCCTGCCCCTCTTTTAGCTCAGACAAGGAGGTGTGTTCCCCAGTGACATGATGCCAGCAAACAACAGACTGAGTAATGTTTCCACTGTTTGGTTTCTAGCGCTCACAGATTGAATCAGTGACAACCTGCAAAAGTCCCACAGGCTTTGAGTCCTACCCTGACAGATCAGGAATTTGGTTTTAATTTTGCTCTTGTTCAACGGCGATGTTCTTCAGACGTCCATCTTCAAAAAGATCCCTTGCATATCCTTCACCACTGCAATTTCACTGAGCTTTTGTCACTCCCTGGACAAGATGTGAGCTCTGCCTTAGGTAGTTAAGTTTGTCCTTTGTCCCGATTTGTTTATCAGCATAATTTTCATAGGCACTTGAATTTCTAGTGAGATGACTGGGTAAAAGCAAGAAAAGAAGCAGGATGTCCAGATATTTTCCGCCAGCTGTGAAGCAGCTACTAACTTCTACAGTGTGCTATGGAAATGCCCGACATAAAAAATTAAGAAGGAAAACCAAGTATATAAGATGCATTAGGGCATCTTTTTCAAACCTGATATATTTAAGGAAAATTGCTTTGTTCTGTGGCAAAAGACAATATAAAGAAAATCAAGATAAATAGCAAAATAAAAACAAAAAAATAGTTCCATCATGTGTGGTCCCAGTTGAAGTTGTTGTACATCTGGTAATGCCACTGGATTTTTTAGTAGGGAAAATGACAGACAAGGCTAATCCAGGATAATATACAACACCATCAAAAAATACCTGCAGGAAGGCAGAACCCAGACAGCAGAGATATGTATTTGCATGTATCGTGTGCTCTCTTGAACACTTTGGCAACCAACAGATTAACTTTATAAATTTAAGTTTATAGTTACTTGCCTCCTGCCTCCAAAGTGGGTTGTGTGTCCACTTTAATCCTCTTAACCATGTCTCCCCCCCACCTCCCTTGCATCTCGTACCTTTAGTAATTAGATAGCACCTATAAACCATTTTTTCTTTTTATTTTTTTATTTTTTTTCAGGAGGGTAGTAGGGGAAAATGTTTATTTTTATTTTACTGAAGTATCAATAATACAGCACCATGGTCCCAGGAAATCAGCAGGGGAAAATACAAGGTGAAAGCATCTTCCATCCACAGCTAATAAATGGTGTTCCTCAAAGGACAGCATACATTATTTGTATCAAAGCATAAATTAGCCTAATGAGACCAGACTGGATTCAAGACAACTGTTTGCATTGCCTTACACCCCAGTTAGTCCCAGATGCTGCATTTTTACACCTTAACAGAATCCAAATTTAGACTCTGCCTTTTCCATCTGCTGCATGTCTCTCCTGTTGAGTCCAACTTTTCATTCCCCATGACCCCTCAGGCCCTGATACCACTTCTGGTATCACTTGTGGAGGTGATCAGTGAGAACTTGGAGTAAGGAACCTGGAGGTGCATTATAGCCAGCAAATGAGGAAACATTAGAAACAAGAGCTTGGGAGAAGGGCAAAAAAAAAATCATATATGTCTGAAATACAGGTTCTTCACCGACTGCCTAGAAATTATCGTGTTAACCAACCTGCTCCATGGATGCTTGGCTATATATCAGACCAGGTCTCTTGAAGCGCTAATTATCCTTATCCTTCCTTTTGGTTTCTACTCTGATGTTTGACTCCTAATTTTCCCTACTCCCAAATGTCTCCTTTCACCAGTCCAGGTTTAAATCCAACTTTATGGTCAAGTCCTTTGCCAAACAGAAATATGCTGGAATTACCAGCCTCAGTGATGATCTGAGATTTGATTTGGGTCAAAAAACTGGAGCAAGAGGGAGGAGAGAGCCTTCAATTGGAGAAAGGCATTTGATGCAGGATGGATTAAGTCCCAAGTATACAGAATGTGCAAGAGAGATACCATGTTCTGAAATACAGGAGGTGCCAGAAGCCCTGTGAGAAGGGCGTGAGCTGAGTAACCCAGATGTTTGTATGGCATGCTGATGAATGAAGAACATCTGCTCTGAAAGTCAATGAGGAAAGATCCTTCAGAGCTGAGAGAAAAAAAATTCTATTTAAGCAGTGACAAAGGTGTGAAATACATCATCAGGGCCAGCTACTAAGCAAAAATTGAACTGGCCCAATGACATATTCCAGTATGAAGCAGAGGAGAGGCAGATCGTATTGGAGTAGATGTTAATGGAGAAGATCTGAAATAAAAACATGGTGGAAATATTCTGAGGTGTGGGAAAAAGAAAAGATACAAAAGGGATGCAGCATTTTGACAAGGGATGTTCTTTGCAGTGCAGCAAACTCAGTCCCATCTGCAGTCCACTTGGCTGAAGGGAAGAAAGCAGAACAACCTTTGTAAAAGCGTTCGAGAAGAATCAGAGAGCAGTTCCCGCTGTGGCTCATTTTTCAGTCTCCAGTTCAAACACACCACGGCTTGTTTGTTCCCACAGTGCAGAGCTGACCTTAAAATCTTTCATGAGCTTTTGCTAACTGCTGCCCAGCTGGTTGCGGCGTTCCAGCCATCTGCTTCTATTTTTAAAACCCCAGGTTGCAGACAGTTTTCTTTAGCTACTACTCCTCTGGGAATTGCCTTAAACAGAACTGCCCAAAGCAGCAAACACCCCTGTTAGCATCCCTGGGATTCTGAGGGATTGAAGTGCAGCAGAGGAGGCAGGACTGATCTTGTGCAAATGAAGATGTTTAACGGGAGATCGATTCCTATGAAATTTCAGCTCTGGAGAGGATGGGAGGCATCATGCTTCAATAAGTAGCTACTAGGCCAACTGAATGAACTACCAGCTGAATTTTGGTGAGGAAGACATGGAAAAAATTGAACTTTTGTGTCATCTTCAGAGAAAGATTTCTTGGCTTTAGTCGGGTCTTGAAAACCATAGACATGGACAGAGCAAAGTATCTATTCAGAAAGTTCCCTTGCCCTCCTGTTACAAACTAATTTCTATACCCAAGTTCAAAGTTTCTCATATAGTCTACCAACCCATAGGTTTCCCTTCCTACTTAATCTCCATTAGAGAAGGTTTTGGCTCGAAGCACTCACAGGGAATGCCCCAAATCTGCCTCAGCTGTTTTGTGTCATATCTCATGGTAGACTGAGTTCTTGAAAATCTTTACAAAATTATCAAACTGCTGCTGTCAACCTGAGGGACAGATCTGATGACTGCATACTAAAATGTCAGTGTCTGCCATTTAGATGCTAAACTGAGATATAAGCTCAAAACTGGAGTGTAAATATCAATGTCTAGTATTGCAAATGCTTTTATCTTTGTTGAAAATGTTAAGATTTTTTTAATATTTTATTCAAAGAGGTCCTCTCCTGTTGTTCTGTTTGTATATGTATGTATAGACGTATACAAGGGAGACAAGTCTCCTATTAGAGTTGATCAAGGTCTCATCAATGTTGCCAAGGAAGTTTCTAGTTATTCAGCTAACCCTAGTTCTTGTCATCTGAATAACTCTTCATGTTTCACTAACTGAATTCAGTAGACCTGCAGTGACTTTAATAGGATCTTAGAAAATTACCTCACGTGTAGACTCCTACCTTGTCAATACCCAGATTTAGATGGCTTGGCTTGCAAGCCAAAACACATCTTATCTGGAATAACATAATTACACCACATCTCAATATTATTAAAAATAAGAAGGTGATTCAAAACATTTGTGAAATACTGAATAAAAAGGTAATGTTTCCCTTCCCCATGAAAGCACAAGAATTTTTTTTTTAAAAAAACAAGTGTTAAAACAGACCTGTCCAAATCATGCCTGTGAATATAATGTCATGAGTCTTCATCAAAACTCACCCAAGAACCGTGTTACATCTCCATTGGGATAAAAGGAATTGGAAAAGTGTGTTCCACACAGACTCATCGGTAATTTTATATAACTCTGGCCCACATACATGCTTTTCCATATGTAAGACCACATGCACAAAAGTGTGCACACCTACACATACACACTTTTTACTGAGTCATGTGAAAGTCATGCACCACTCTGAGAATCTAGCTTGGCACAGCGCACCTACCACAACAGAGTATGTGATCCCACTGTGTTTTCCATACCTCAGCTATCACTAAATCCTATACATTGCCAATTAATTAAATCTACAGGTCTTCCATTTCTACTCGTTTTTTTAATACATGCAAAACATTCAAGTGAATTTACTAAGCTAAAACCATAGGACTGGGCACCATTTAAACTGTTTACATTGGTTTGTATTGGGAATAAATCTGTGCTGGTGAAACACTACAGTTTTTCTGAGGCCATTATTAAAATTTAACAATGATTTCAATGTTTGAATGGGCACAGGAAACAGCTATTATTTAAGAAGCCAAAGTCAAGGCTTCCTAACAATATTGGACAAAACTGACTAATTGGACAAACAACCCTTTAAGGAAAGAAAGAGTTTATTGTTCATACAATGAAAACTCTAGCATAATAATTAACCACTCTGAATGTTTTGACAGGAGTTCAAATGCAATAGAAGAGCAAAGTGCTTGAAAAGTCAGGTGAAAAGTCCTCATGTGACAAGCCAAAGTACTTCGAAAAGAACATAAACAGAACTTGAATATGTAAATCTCAAGTGCCTAAATGACTTAAATGTCTACACAGATCCTAGGTTGTCTTTAAGGTCCCTCAAAACCAAGTCCTTAAAGTTCAAGATCTGAACAGATCCATGTTTTCACTCCTGAAGAAGCTCAGCCAGGAGTCAGAAATCAGTAATTTCTCTAAATTGTCTGAAAATAGGCATTCCCAAATTGTTCTTGATCCATATCAAGATGACAAAGATTCTTAGCAAAGGTGTTATTCACTTTGTTTGATTTTAGTTTTCTAAAAGCTCATTTTTGTGTACCCACTGGACAGAGATAGGTGACAACTGAGAGTAACTCACTCCATCCTAAAAAATATCACAAACACATATTAAGTTATTTCAGGATATCTTCATATTAGTAAATAAAATTGCCCAGTGCCTCTCTGGTAGGCCCAAGAGCAAGTGGTATGGTATGATTTGCAACTCTACAGCTAAGCTCTCCTCATAGTACAACATTGCTTCATCCAAACTGCATGTTTGGAACAAGTCTTGAGTTGGGAAATGATGCAATGTTGTTGGGTAGTGTTTCAGGGGCTTCCTGGGTCTGGAAAGCTGCTTGCAATGTCAGGCTGGTGAAGGAAAAGAGAAGGATCTAGTTCAGAGTTCTGAGTGGAACTACTGCAGTAATGTGTGTTCTTGGTTGGGTGGTTGATTGGGTTTTATTATTTATTTATTTATTTATTAAGGAATAGCTTTTTCTTCCAAGTACAATGCACTATGGTCATCACTGGTTGACACCTCCACCAGCATATGGAAAAAGTTTTCCCATCTTTTACCTACAAGCCATGTAAATGAAAATGTGAACCTAGATTCATGAAGCATTTTCTCTTCATTCAATAGACAAAGGCTAATGCAAAAAGATGTAAATCAGTCAGCCTCAGCAGTGACAAGAATGAAAACAAAATTTACCCAAAAGCCAAAATACCTACCTGTGGTAAATAAATCTCAGTCTGTCAATTCATGTCTCCTTCATCAATAACCTATTCAAAGATCCACTGAAGTACACTTTGAAGATTAACAGAAATGGACTAACATGGATTAGCAAGGAATAAGACCTACAAAAATCAGAGTTTCGCTGCATAATGCACACTTCTGGCAGGACTTTCCAGGTTTATCCACCAGCAGCAGACACGTTAGTGCTGCTCGGGCTCAAAGATCGTATGTCAAATCAGTACATCATAGATCTTTCTGGGTCTCGCAGATGGAAATAAGTGTTTGAGATTTATTCCCATACCTGGCTAATGGCCAGCCAGACTGGTGATCTGATCTCTTAGAGCAGACCTGAAAGTGCTAATGTCTGCTTCCCAGTATCACAAAAAACACTATACATTACCATGACAACACAAAACACTGTAAAGCCAGATAAGAGTAGGTTAGTTCTTCTTTCACTCCTTGAACAATGCTAAGACATTTCTGAGTAAATCAGATCTGACTCCATGACAGAAAATACAACCACAGGATAAGGCACCTCTCTTCCCACACAGCACTGATATTGGGCAGGTCCATCATTTTCCCTTCTCCCCTTTAATTCATGCCGGTTCCTCTTGGTTAAGCAAGGATGTGAAAAGGCGAAAGAAGAAAAAGTTGGAGATCCCCAAGGGCAACCAAGTGTGTGCTGCACCTTGTCACTTTTACAGTCATAACCATGTTTTGGTGCTCCATTTACTTTTCAGGAAAAAAAAAAAACAAGGTATGGCTATTTCCAGTAATTGCACTTAACAGCCACTTTTTGCCAAGAGTTACTGTTTGTCTCCCATGCTTCCAAGGAACATTGTTTTGTTTGTTCTTAATGGCACAAATAATAAAGAAAAAAAGATTAGCAAGCAGCGGACGGTGCCTTCAGTTTTTTGTCTAGGAGTGAGGAGACACTGTTTAGAAAAGGAAACTGACCACATGCTTAAGGGAGAAGACATTAACCATCTTCATAGGACCTCAAAAATGAAGTGTGAAGGGAAACATGAGAAAGGGAAAAGAAGTTTCTAGAAATGCTACCGAAGTGGGCAAATAGTGTCACTATGTTGGTCATTTTCCACAAGCTTCTTAATTCCTTCCCTAAGACAAGAATAGAAACAAAACAGAGGAAGTGGCACAATGAGGGCAATTCATGGCGAATTTTAGTGCATGGCAGATCAGGAAGTTCAGGAGATCATGGCAAGGGTAGTGTATTGAGTTTCTGGGGTTCTTTTATATCAAAACCTATAAATCTCGTAACAATGATTGGAAATGTTGAAAAGCTTTTTCAATTAGACATGGTGCAAGGGCGGTAGGGTACATAGTTCAACGAAGGTGAAAGGAGAATGAATCGTTTTGATCACTAATAAAATCCACAAACCATTTGCCTTTTATGCAGCATGTCAATTTTCTCCATCTGTTCTTCATTCCTGTGTTTATTTTGTGCTTGGTCCATTTACTAGATAGTGAGGTATATGGTGATTTATGACAGTATTACAGGCAACATGGCTGATGTCCATCTGAAGACCGTTGCAGATGAGATAGCTAAATGGTTCTACTAATTGGTCTTACCTGTCCATCTTTACCTACAACATTAGAGTATAGAAGAACAGGAATGGCCATGGGTAGGTGTCCATGATTAGACAGAAGTGGCCAAGAGCACAGGTCACTGGAAGGTTTTACTAAGAAATAAAGACACACAGCAACAAATAACTTATCTGGTGGTAAATTGGGGGCTTATCTGGTGACAAATAGTTGGGGTCACATTCTGCTTTCCCAAAATAAATAACAACTGTAGCTTCAGTAAGAATAGGATTTCACTGAGAAGACTGAGGTCCCACTATTGTCAAATCAGAATTTAGTGTGTTGACTCCCTTTGTAGATCTAAACGTATTAGATCTCTCCAACAACATAAAGGAATCTCGAAGCCAACAGGAGTTGTTCCTTCTCAAGAAGATAATTCATAGCCCTATACAGCATATGATTTCCAGAACCTAAAGCAATGTGATCTCATAGATGGCTAATATCTAATTATAAATGAATCTGTTTAAACGGAGGTGATTTTGCAATTCAGCTTTGGAAATTCTATAAAATGATGCATTTGTCCCCAGAAGGAATTCTGGGCTAAGTAATTTCTGTAGTATCAGACAACATATATAAAAAATATGGTCCTTCCAAGGACATCAGGCTTGAGTAAAATGAAAGCCAGAACCATTCTTGACACAGATGTTTACTACATCCCAGGCTTCAACTGAATCACAACAGTTGTATTCTTAATATAATTTTATTGTGTGACTCTTGGCACGTCCAAACTTCAGCTGGATACAAGGAGGGAAAACATTGAAATACTATGAGAAATTCTTTATTAGTATTATTGTGTTATTTTAATTCTTCAAAAAAAATGTGAATTGTGATTGGTGCAGCTGGTGGATATGGAAAGACAATGGAAGCTTCCTGGCTTATTGGCTACCATTATGTTATGTTTCAATTGCCTTTCCTTGCATGTGGTAAAAGACTATGTAGAGCCGAGCAACATGAAATCTAAAATTAAATTTCCACAGTTACACTGGGGAAGCAGAGCATGTCCTAAGGAGATATGGGCCCTAACTTTAGTCATCTATCTTTAGAAGTTTACTTGGCAGGTGGTCCCTAGCTAATCTATGAACACATCTACCCTTTATCAACTTTTCCTGTTAGAATGTGTAATAAATACAGAGTTTTTTTCCCCAGGAATTGCCAGGGCACAGACATGGTGTATTTGTCCATTGGTCAGGAACTACTCATGCATATAACATGGGAGCTGTTTTAAACAACTGTGTTCCAGGCTTCCTCTTGATATCAGGGAGATTTTGTTGAGTTTCTGGGAGATCACCTGTAAATATATTTGCCCACTTGACTTTTGTTACTGCATTTCGATACTTGCTGCTTCACGCTTTTAATTCCTTTGCTGAGTATGTTCCAAATATTTTCACAGGATGACGATAGCTGTCCTGGTTTCAGCTGGGATAAAGTTATTTTTCTTCCTTGTAGCTGGTATAGTGTTTTGGATTTAGAGTGAGAATGATGTTGATAACACACTGATGTTTTAGTTGTTGCTAAGTAATAGTCAAGGACTTCTCAGCTTCTGATACTGTGCCAGGTGCACAAGAAGCTGGGAGGGGGCACAGCCAGGACAGCTGCCCTGAACAGCCCAAAGGGATATTTCATACCATATGGTGTCATATTCAGTATAAAAGCTTAATATACCATTGAGCTTTTCCTTCTTTAAGAATAAGGGAAGGATTTACAGCTGGAATTCTGTTGAAATATGTTTTTACTTGATTTCCAAGTGCTTTACTGTAAATTCTTTAGAAATTATCACTGTGAATAGATGAACAAATACACCAACAAATGACACTTGATTTACTTTGACCTGTTTGTGTTATTTTTTTCACTAGTGAAAGTTATTGTACATCTTTCATCTATTTTATTTATTACTATGGTGATCTTAAGCAGCAGCAGTTGGAGTCCTATTACACACCAAATGGAAAGGCAGCATTGCTTGTCTTCAAAGTTTTGGACTTTAAAGCATAGAAAACAACCTAAGTTATTGCTGTTTGCAAGGTGTAGACTAAGGAACAAATTGTGAATCTCACAGTTTCTACATCACTATATGTGTTATCAAGCTTGTCAAAATATTTACTGTGAGTGACTTCTGCAAGTGTTCTGACTCACAGATTCTACAAGGAAGAAAAAAAAAAAGGTTTAATTTGGGGTCAATGGATACAGTAGGATACCAACGACTAAAGTTTAAAATAATATTCGGGAGAGTGGGCACAAGGTCCTGGTATACTACATCTTTACTAAGTACAATTTAGATAGAGCTTACTTCCAGGTGAGGACCTGCTTTCCTGCCATAGAAAGGCAGAAGTTTATTTTCCACAAATGCTACCACCAGATCGAAGGAGCAGTCATGAGTGGAAAAGCAGAAATTGTCTCAGTCTTTTGATGGGCATGTGAAGAATGGTACAGAAAACGGAATTGCATTGTGTTGAAGGCAAGTCAAAAATCAAGAATCATGAACAGTTCTTATGTTAGCACAACTGATTTTGTTTATTTTTAAACCACCCCAAAATCCAATCATGCTGTATGTACAATACACGGATTAACACACAAAATGTGGGCAAGAAAGATAAAATCTATTCTGTTTTAGTTTGCTGGTGATTTTATTTTTATTTTCATTTTACATCTGCTCGATTTGATGAAATGACCCAACCTATATGAATTCCCATGTCAAACCTCTCTCAATTCCCATGTCCACACTGTATCTCTAACAGGAGACATCCATCACATTATTTCTGGGGTGTTTGTCCGAACCATAAAATGTGCAGCTTTCTATTTAGGTTCCCCTGGGCCTCATATTTTATGTAAAAATATTTAGTGCAGAACAAGTATATCAGCATGTATCTGCTTTAACTATATTTTATAGTTAGTAGGTAAGACCAGCTAATGCTTCGGGTTACTCAAGAAATCATAAGTAGCACACACACAAAAACGAAAACAGAAAATAGTCTTCCACATCATTTAGAGTGTTAATTTTCTTTACTTTTCCAGTGTTGTTTATTTTGCTAAGCGCTGCTGCAATTCTTTCCACTTGTCTCATGCTCTTATTTTCTTACAAAACAGTATACTACGCTTTCTGTATAAAACATATATATAAACATTTATATATATATATATATATATATAAAAAACAAAGCAACAACCCCCAAAATGAAATTACACACAGGTATGTATTTGTCCCTCATTAGAAAACATATTGTGGATATATCTGTTCATTGTCCCTGAATATCACAGCATGGACTATTAGAATGGGGTCAGGAAGAAAGAGGCCCTTTTTTTTTTTTCCTGATTTGTTTGAAAACATACGATTCAATTATGTAAGATGAACAAAAGCAGAGTAGTCACAGGAACAATCAGTTCCTGTTTACATATTGGAACTATGTTGTTCTTGTTGTCATGGTTACTACTCTCTAATTTGGTTTCTAGTTCTTCCCAGGAATTTATATGTATATAAAGTGGTTTGGTTTTGTTTTTCTTTTTTTTTTTTTTTTCATATGTTCTCTCTGCTCACAATGAACTGGATTCAAATTCAGGGAGAATGAAACTCTAGAAGATCTAAATGGATCCTGGGACTCTGGAAATTCTTGCGCTGCTTAACGTTTCTGGCCCTCTTTCTCAGACATTATCACCTGTTTTGAAAATTATGGATAATTCTATGTCACAAGTAATTTTTAGTGGCCTTTTCTTCCAAATAATGTTTTTGTGCAATGATTTGATTTAGTTTTTCATATGCACTGTTGGCATTAGATACCAGTCTTGCACATTTATATAAATATTTTTTCCAGTATAAGGCCCACATTATTGGTACAGATGGTTCTCTATCCTTGGTATCAATTCTTTCAGGACACTGGTCATTTAAACTGTTTATCATTACTGAGTGATGTGCTGGGAGAAGCATCCATGCTAGATACACCAGAAAATTTGGTGATGGTGAGGGATGGGTTAAATTTCAGCCCAATTTATTTAGCTCACATGAAAGTGTCTAATGATTTCTTGGCCTGAAGACTTTGTAATTGAAAAACCCCAGGTATAAAAATGTTATTAAGATTGGGGGAAAAAAAATGGAAAACCGTATTGAATTAAAAAAAACAAAGTACTGCTTGCTGGTTTACAAAAAGTCTATAACACTGATAAAATCTTCAGAAACCAAAGTATTATTTTTTTTTTTTTCCTTGTGCTTCTTTATTTTGGCTTCATTTCAACCCGAGAGTTCATATCATCTCCTTCCAGATCATACTCTTCTACTTGGCCACTGGTCCACACCTTCATGCGGTCGGTCAGGTCGCTGCTTCTGGGAGCCAGGATGAAGTCGTAAATCAGAGCAGCGCTGGCTCCTCCAATGATTGGGCCAACCCAGAAGATCTGAAACACAGTTCCAAGCCCAGTCAATATATCAGGTACTAGTGCATTAGAAGCTGTTCTGAAAACCTTCTCTGAAGATTTTCTTCACAAAATTTGCAGTGAAAACATTAAAAATACCATCTATCACCTAAATATTTACTTAACTGCATGGCAAGAAGCCAGGAACTTCTCACCATGAGTTGGCAATAGACCCAGAGATTAATAAGTGTGACTATGTGGTCAAATCGTCATATTTAAAAATAGGTATATACTGGTAAAACTTCTCTTTTATTCAAGCTACATTTGACAGAGGGTTACGAATTCTAAAAGCAATGAGGGCATTAGATTCTGTTCTCTTGTTAACTTTCAGTGACAGGTGATTTAAAAAGTAATTCTTAGTGAGGACCTAATTAGGGGATTAATTTGATATTAGTTACTATTTAGCTGGCAATATTACTATAATTGTACTTGACTAATCACATAAAGCAAGCAAAGTTTGGAGGGAGAGGTAATAGAAATATTTTAGTAGACAGTTTGATTTTAATAGAAATAACAGATGATTTGAGGGGATTTGCAAGGCAAAGAGTTCCTGAGTCTGCAAATATCTTTTCTTCAACAGCATCAGTGGTTTAATAGGCTTTATAGCATATCTCTCCTCTCTCTCTCTACAAAAGAAAATATTTTTTTCTATGAAATCCTGAAAATACTAGCTACCAGCTAAGCTACATTATCTTACTATCCCAATAGAGGTGTTTAAATACAAAATAATGGCAAAATTCCCCAGTGTCCTCTTTTTGTGTTTTACTCTTTAGATTAAAATGGTACCTGTATTCAAATTTTTCACAACTCATTGTACTAGCATGAAATTTCCATGAATGCATATGCAAATGACTGCCAAGATATGATAAGGAAAGCTGGAACAAGCTGCATTTTAAATATTCAAGAACACATGCTTGTTTAGGGCTTTTATGTTAGCCTTCCTTATTGAGCTTTACTGAAATAAGTAAATTTTCATGTAGTTCCTCATTTTAAACACATTTGACCACAGGGAATAATCTAAAATTTATAACGTTTCCAGAGCACTTATCCATGAAAACACATAAACAAACACTTAACTTTAAGAAGATTAACATTTTATTAGCTTCCAAACATTGGATGATCTATTTCCATTTATAAACCTCCTTAAGAACCTTCTTAAGTTAGGTTTTACCAGATTAGGCACTAGCACTTTATAAAGTCCATTTAAACAAAGAATACCCTGTACAGGATTCTGTGCAATGAGGCTTTAATATTTAAAGCATTTGAAATAAATAAAAATACAGTGAAATAACCAAAGAAAATCTGCTGTATTACTTTGAACATACACACTCAGCTTGAAGACTTTGTGATGTCCTCAGGCTGGTCAGGAGTAAAAGGAGATTGTTTTTCTTATATTAAATAGAAATGTCAACTCCCTGACTTGGTCCTAATGATATGTGTTTAAATGTTTCTGATCTTGTAGATTATGTATATGCAGAGCCTCTTGTAAGCTAAACAAATGTATTCAACTTACCCAGTGATTTTCAAAGTTGTTGGCAATCAGTGCTGAGCCAAAAGATCTGGCTGGGTTAATTCCACAACCGGTGTAGTCAATCTGGAAGGTGGAAAGAGAACCAGTGATAAGGCACTGATGCACATGGGACATCTTTATTACACAGGAGGGCAAGAGGGAGCCTGCAGCATGGTTCAGATGCTCACAACCACTTCATTCATTCTACCCACGCTCAGAAAAAGGGGTAAAGACTTTTTGCCTTTCTTGTGCCACCCGGGAAACAGGTCCCATGGCAGCGACTCCTCCCAGATGTGCAACCTCATCACTTATTGCCATATGATCCAATAAAGAAGGACCACACATATTGCAAAAATAAGGTCATTCTCTGAAGAGGAAAGAGAAGGAAGAAACTATCATCTGCCCATCATCTTCCTGCCTTCACTGGGCCATCCTGTGGCGGGACATTGCAGGTATCAACTGTGAGAGGTAAAACTTACAGCAAGAAGATGTCCCAAGGCAACAGAGAGACCGATGGCCAAGGGTGCCGATCCCGAGACATCATTCCTTCTCCGGTCTGTGGTGGCGAGGACACACAGCACCAGCTGGAAGGTAGCAATGATTTCGATACCTAGTCCTTGGCCAGCATTGATTCCCTCTGAAAGCTGCATGGAAACAGGAGGGAAAACATCACTTGATATTCCTACCTGACTTCAACCAAAGTTACACAGGATCTGGTTTGTCAATAGGAAAACACAGACCTACACAACCATTTCTGTCCTCAGGTTGCTTTTGCTTAACAGGGTAAAAAAAAAAACAAAAACAACAAAGTGAACAGAAATCAGTTTTGCAACAGTCACTGCTAGGCATGATCAGCTTTTGCTGGTGATATAACATGATTGCATGGTTGCTGCATCCAGCCAAAGTGAATGCTTGACCACTAGACACAATGAGAATACAATTG
Source organism: Patagioenas fasciata (assembly GCF_037038585.1). Classification (NCBI taxonomy): domain Eukaryota; kingdom Metazoa; phylum Chordata; class Aves; order Columbiformes; family Columbidae; genus Patagioenas; species Patagioenas fasciata. The sequence continues at coordinate 165,236,100 of NC_092521.1, read as the reverse complement.
TTTTCTGTGTGAGAAACAAAAGAGCCAGAGATTTGCCTTCAATAGAGATTACCCATAACAATGAACTGTGGTGTCTTGAGACATTTATTCATTGCTTCTGTGAATGAGGATGCTGTGGTCATGTTAAACATTGCTCAACTTGCCTTTAGCAATGATTGTTAAGCAAACAGGGACAGGAGCAGAAAGGGACAAACAGACAGTAAGAAATTGCATAGCTTTGGGTAGCTTGAAAATACATTTCTCTGCTATTGACAAGTAACTCTTCTCCCACCACTACTTATTTTCTGTAATCCTGTATGAATTCTTCAAAACAGGGACTTCACGTGGAAATGTCCCACAAAACACAACCTCTATGGGTAGATTTCCACATGAATATTGAGACACCTATGCTGTTATACAATTGCCTCAAAACATGCCTCTAATGCTATTTGAAATACTCCGAGATATCTATGGTGTTTATGTGGGATTGGTAGATGTAACACAAGTTCTACAGAAGACCAAAGGTATCTAAAATGGCTCTAGATGCCGATGTTTAGTAGTGTGTTTTTAACACGGATAGGTAAGGAACATAGTCAATGGACATCATTTGAGAGTCAACTGAATATCTCTTGTTGGTGTTTTCAACTTGAACTGAAACCTAACCAGTTTCTTTGGGAGTCAGAAAAAAACAACAACATCCACAATTCATCAATCCTAAAGGCATGATGGGGCAATTGTTTCAATGTCCTACTGAAGTAAAGCAGGTTCTCTAGAAGAAGCTCATACTGGCAGACATAGATATTCCAACCACATTATTAATAATGAAATCCATTTCCTATTATTGTAAATGCTGTAGAGCTTACCAAAACCACGGTAATTCACAGAACCGGACATTATCTAATAGAAATGCTGTCGTATTTCAGGAGTACTTTTAGAAGCTTGTGCTTAACGAGAAACTGTGGATCTAAACCATTCAAAGTTATAAAAAAGTTTGAATTGTTCTTCTAATTGGTATATTCAGTGGTATCTTAGTGAGACAAGACAAGCCTGTATCTGAGCTGAATAACTTGGTGTTAAGCAGAAGTAACTACTTTGCACGGATAGGATGAAACATGAGCTTGGACACATGCCAGCAAAACTGAGAATGTGAGTGACTCAGAGTAGGAAGCAAACTCTGCAAAACTTCTGTTCAAGAACAGTGCTGTCAGTAGGTTATCCCATCTGTCATAGTCTCTGCATTAAAAATTGCTAGGTCAAATGTGACAACAACATAATTAAATGTTATTATGACCTGTCCATAACAGTGAGACTACGGGAAATCATGCTTTGAATATGTTTTTGTGGTTTTACGCCCTAATATTCCCCAAACTAATATTTGAATAACTTTAAAACTTAAAAGATGTTTAGCTGAACTCTTACACTTTCTACCTGTGCTCATCACTTTTCTTGTTTCTCCTCTGTCACAAAGCAGCACAATATCCAATTCCTAAGCACTGAAAAATATCATCTGAGTCTTCAGCCAACATGAATCTGATTAGCTACATTAAAAAAGAGTGAAAACATATTGATTTCTAAGACCTGCCAATCTGAAGCATCAATAATATATTTTTATATCTTGTTCTTCAATATGCAGCACTGATATATAAAAAAGGCAATTGTATTGGCAAATAATTGAGTGGTATGCAGGTGCCCGAAAGTGGGCGTGAAACTATATTCTCTTCTATCATAATACAACTGTTAAATCCCAGATAATCCAGATCTGAAGTGTGACACATTGATGTTAGTATTTGAAAAGGTCTTGGCATTTAAAACAATTAACACTGACCTACCATTAGTCTTTCCCTTTGTTTGAAGAGCTTCTATGAAAGAAGACAATAAGAGTAAAATTATGCCTTTAAAACCTGTGATAATTCTTATCTTTAAGAGGTGGAAATCATATTCTTCCTTTCTCTCCAGGAAAATACATCTTAAAGCTGACATGATTTGAGGTCATTCTCCCTGCTAATCAGCACTTATTGATGGGCTGTGTGGAGCTGAAGAAAACCTGGAAATATCATAGGAAACCTTTTGCTTTCCTCTAGGCACATAATTTTACGCAGCCTGCTGGGGATGCAGGGTTCCACTGTGAGAGCAAGAATTCTGGGCCATGTTCCAAAATGCTGTGAACCTTGGATGTTCTGGTTTGCTGTGATCTGTGAATCTGTAGTATTTAAGTATGGTATCACGGCCATTCTGTATCTGCCTACTTGTAGGAGTGATAGTGTCACAACAGCAGCAGTGTGGACTCTCCAGGATACAGCGACACATGGAACAGCACGAGCCTTCACTGCCCCAAACACATCCCAGCCAAAGCATAACACAGATAGTAGGAAGGTGCATTTCCTAGTATCAAGTTAAAATGTACATATATATGTGTGTGTGTGTATAGTTATATTTATATTACCCTTGGTCACAGTGGATTTGCAGGCATTACCCTGGTAACAATGCAATATGAAACGTTTTACGCCTCTTGAATCTGCTGGTTTAAGCTCTTGACAGATGCAGGTAGGCATAGGCAACATGAGTTGGTTACCCTTTCACTGTATTTTCCATATGTTATTCAGATTTTTTGGTGAAAGCTTGAATTTTTGTAGAATACCCACACCCAGAATCTTCAGGCTTTCTAAAGTTTAATCGGAATCTAGTAGGAAGCATTACTGTACATTACAGAGACCTGACTACTGAGACTGTCAATAAAAGAAAGGCAAAAATCAACCACTAGCTTTAGTATCTAGCATTCTGCTACTGAGAATATCCAGAATACTAGGTGTCCATATCTCTGTTTCTTGAATAGACAGCATAATGTCTTCAAACATATGACACAGTCATCTTTACTGTAGTGTTGGGTTGAAGGGGTCATTTCCAGTGACCTATACCCACACTGCAATGACTTTATTCCCTGAAATTGTAGGCTGCTTACCAGTGGTCACAATAAGATATGTGAGCAGGGTATGTGGGCTGACACTATGTTTGCCCTTGCTGTATCTGTGGGGAAATCTCTCACTGCTGTTCAATCCAATAACTCTCACATGTTCTGCATTTTAGATGATGTTCATTAAGGCAACAGAAAAAATGTCATAGGGCAGGGAACTGCACAGTTATTCCCCAAGCTTTTCATATTTCAGGCTTTTGAGGCTTGAAGAGTGAATTCAGTGTTTTAAGGAACCAAATATGCTCTAAATGATTAAAATGAAACACACAAGCCCACATTTGTCTCCCATACAGTTTCCCACGCCATAGGAGTCAATCCAGACTTCTTTTTTGTTCACATGAATTGTTCCACTAGATTTCATTTCTAAGTCACTGTTTTGACAGGAGAAGCACCAGAAACATACCCAAGAAATGGGTTACCTGAGAGTTATCACATCTATCTGATCAGCTGAATCAATCTTGACTGCCTTAACCTGATTTGAGTAATTATCTTTTGACTGTAATAACACCCAGATGACAAACAGAAGCCTAAATATGCTTCTGTGAGCAGAATTCTATCACGAATATATTTACCTGAGTTCACTGTGCATCTGAGTAAGTTTCTGGGATAAAAATCCACTGGAATTCAGTAAATTTACAGGAAGCTCATCTCAGAAAACTCCTGAGCTGTAACCAGTTGGAAGCTAAAGAAGCACTTGGGGCATGCTGAACTCCTCTGTTTTACATCACTGGGAGTGGGGATGAGGTACAATACCTATCTCCCATTCAAAGATTAGTTATCTGGTAATGCTACTGCCACTCCTGAGCAACCTGGTTTGAATTCAGTGTTGACTCTGTTTTGAGCAAGAGGTTGGACCTCTTGAGCAAGAGGGGCCTCCTGTGGCCCCTTCCAACCTGAATCATCATATGAGACGTTGGTTCTTTGGAAAGGCTTTTCCAGTGGGAAAGCCTGTGACAGAATTGCCTGAATGCTGCCGTGTCTCAGCAGAGCTAATGTCAAAGAACAGCTGGTGACATATGCAGATAGTGGAGCCACAGGTGAGGGATCCGGCATTGTGAAGGCTCTACATAGATATAATCCATATTGGTGAGTGAGCCAAGAGAGCTGTAATATAGTCAAATGACGACCATTAAACCAAAGAGTGAAATTAATAGAAAATCCTTATCTAGTCATGACCATGAGAGTAAGTACTTGAGATGAGCACCTGCTTTTTGAACTTTGGACCAGTGACATTGCTTCCATTTCTCCACAACATCAGCCAGGAGATTGGAACTACAGAAGCATGACCATGAGAGTAAGTACTTGAGATGAGCACCTGCTTTTTGGTCTTTGGACCAGTGACATTGCTTCCATTTCTCCACAACATCAGCCAGGAGATTGGAACTACAGAAGCATGACCATGAGAGTAAGTACTTGAGATGAGCACCTGCTTTTTGGTCTTTGGACCAGTGACATTGCTTCCATTTCTCCACAACATCAGCCAGGAGATTGGAACTACAGAAGCATGACCATGAGAGTAAGTACTTGAGATGAGCACCTGCTTTTTGGTCTTTGGACCAGTGACATTGCTTCCATTTCTCCACAACATCATCCAGGAGACTGGAACTACAGAAGCATGTTTCTCAGGAGTGCCTTTAACTGCCATGTTTAGCTGACTGACTTCCACAGCTTCAAGCAAAAGTGTGGGCAAACTACTGGTATCTTTTTCCTTCCTTCTTTTTATTTTTTTCTTTTTTATATATATATATATATTTTTTTTTTTTTTGAGCAGGATATTTATTGGTTGTCTGCCTTCAGAAGAGAAATGGGGACAGGAAATTAAACTGGCCCAAGGTAAACCTAACTCTGTACTTCTCTAGTGGTTTCATATTTTTCTCATTAGGAGAGAAAGTATATCAAGTTCAAACCTGTTTCCTGTTATATGGATAAGACAGTTTGTTATGCAAGGTGGTTTCACCACGTGGTGTTATGCTCCATCTCATCGAACAAACCTTTAGCCATGGATTGTACCTTCTAGGGTCCAGATTGCTTTCATATCACAGGGATTAGTTTGTAATTGTTCTTGAAAAATGAGTGGCCTCTAGAAATAAAGGAGTCTATTTTTCAGTAAGAAAATGTCAATTTTCTCCATTCTTATGAAACACTTCATTGCAAGCCATGCAGGCTGATGGTTTTTCAGAGAAAGAAAAGCTAAGCCACAGCACTTTAGTGACACACAGAACATCACTGATGTATGGGACTTCCCTCCTTCGCATATCCCAGCCATCCCTTAGGTAAAGCAGCTTTTGCAGAACCCAAGCAAGAGCATGGTTGGCATATAATGAGAAGCATGTTGTGGACCAACTATAAAAGTATTACCTTTTATCAAAGCATTGGGAGAAGAACTATGTTCTCCTGTCCACACAAACTGTAGCATTTTAAGGACCTGTGCTGCAATAAACAATATCTTTGTATAATACAGACCTCTTTTCTTATGTTCTGAGGCTCTTAGGGATGTGGTTTAGTGCCAGATTTAGGTTATGGTTGGACTCAATCTTAACTGTCTCTTACAGCCAAAATGATTTTATGATTCTATGAATTCAAATATACAGCTAAATTTTGCACCAGGACTGCTGTTTTCAGCATTCTATATTATTAGTTTATCTCTGCAATGGCAGACATTTTTTTTCTTAAAGGAAGAGTTTGAGCATTTTATTCAAGCAAATTTAAATTCATTTCCCTACTTATTTCACTGACTGACTATTCAGAAAAAGGTCGTGTCATGGTCTTACTACATTTTCTTCCTCTAGCTTAAACTTCCTGTCTTTGATTTTCCGTATTTTTTAAAAAAAGGAAAACTCTTCACATTACTTTAAATATTTCATGTCCTTTTCTTCATCCCTGCAACGGAAATATCAATTGTACTGCTTTATACCAACTATCATTTAAGTGTTTAGCTGAGTAAAGTTCTTTAATGCAATCTTCTTCAAATGTAAGAAATTAATCTCCTAACTTCCCTTAGAATCATCTTCCATGCTCCTGCCTCTCATTTTGTCTGACTCTTCTAATTCTTTCATGTCATAAAAATAACTTGATAAATTCCATCTTGATAGCATACCTTTCTTTAGCTGGAAGTCTTTCCCCGATCTCCGTAGCTATGACACTTCCTTTAACTCACAGTCAAAATCTATTCAATGACTTTATCCCCAGCTATTTAACTACAGTTACTCTCTCATCTCCTTGCTATTCAACAGCTTCTGGGTTTCTATACTCATTATTTGAGTGTTAGGGATTCAGGGAGTAAAATAGACTAATTTCTTTAGTAAGTAGAGACAGGCAAAGATCTAAAGAGTTTCGCTTAAAACTATATGACTGGAGCACTCAAAAGAAGCTGCTTATGAGGCAAAGAATTAGCTTTGGATTGTATCCTAGATCAACAATAGAAGCATTCAGCAGAACCTAGGGACAAAACATATTGTCCTCTGCTAGATTATCCTTCCTATAAATACAGCCTTCAGAGCTCTAAAGGGGACTCATTCAGTTCCCAAGGCACAAATCATATTTTCCATTCTCTGGACAGCAGACACCCTCCAGGAACAGGACTAACCTCTCTCCTCCCACCCTGTCTTCAGGCTGATGAGAAACCAGCCAGGGCTTTGTGTTGCAGCAGCTTGGGATGCCATAAGGAGTGATGGTTTCATTTATATTAAACCAGAGCACAGAAAGTTTACATGTGAGGCCAGTAAAGTAAATTACTCTATAGGCCTTCCATTTAGCACAGCTAGTTAGAGATAGACCATTTGTCTCATTTACACTTTTGCTTTTTGATGTGCCTGTGGGAAAGTTGCTTTGTGGAAACTTTTTTTTCAATCTTGCCGCTGAGAAATAAACAACTTCTATTCAGAGGATGAGGAATAGTGGGCTGTTTTGTTTTGTTTTGTTTTGTTTTTCTTTACCCAGCAAAGCCCATGTAAGTAGTTCATTTTCCGTAACACTTCTGAAGCACTCATTTATACCACAGAGCTATTTCTGAACCTGTATTATCAGCCTAGAAGGAGATGCTCTTTCAATGGGGAATTTGGGCATATGTGAATTTCAAGCCTAATTGAATCTTCCTTTCTATGTTTTCACTGGAATAACTAGCTGGATTTGCAGAAACCCCAAAATATGGTTGTTGGTAATTGTGCTGAAACAATATTCATTTTATACTTCTAGAACAACCTGTGAAGTTTTCAAACTTTCCAAGTTTGAGGTAGTTCACAAAGCCAGCCTTGTGCAGAACATTGAAGATTTGGCATATCCATGGGAAGAAAAAAACCAGATCTTTCAAGAATTAGTGGAACAATTCCAACTCCTTCAATTCTCCACCTTGTTCATCAAGCAAGAAGTTTTATCAAAGGAAGGAAAAGGGGCCAAACTAGTCTTTATTAATTCCTCAGTCCAAATGCAGTCATGATTAACTTCAGGAGAAGTGTGTATATCTGTAAGGAAACGTGTGCCACGGTTCTGGTTTGAAAGCATCCATCGACTTCACTTGGCACAGAATTAGTGTCAGGGTCCTGGAAAAGTTTGGTTTTCTGTGGGGTTTCTCAGTGATTCCTGGAGAGGGGATGCACAGGGCTCTACTAGGAAAGTACACACAGGATTTCTTTGCCCCTTTCTAGTCCTCAAATGCCAAAAGAGAAACCTCCTGCAGACATTTCAGAACTCATCTCTGCCCTCCTGCTGTTTATAGAGTTTCCTCCAGAACGCCTGTGAAGTCCTGTAGATTTGATTTAACAAGTTAATGCTGTGCCTTAGCCTCAGATCTCATTGACTTCAGTGGAGTTGCAGCACTTAAACACCAGCATTAGCTTTGGCTCTGGATGCCAGAAAGAGCAGTGCTTTCCCATTAGGTTGCACATTAATAAATACACAAACCACATGTTGCTCCCAGCCAGGTCAGAAAAACCTCCAGGAGGCATCTCCATTGGTATTAATATTAATCTGGAGGTACTAAGGATCAAAGCCACAGAACGTGATGTCTCATTGTGCCAGGTACCACATCAGCCCATGTGCCCCTGCCCCCGCATACTTAAAATAAAGAGACAGCAGTTTAAAGACAGGGAAATAGAGCAACTGGGAAATGCAGACACATAGCGTACCTGTAGTTTGCTACCTATGAAACTGAGCCCAAGCACAACAGTTTGATCTGGTTTCCGTAGCCCTGGAATGGAGAATTTTCTAAGAATGAAGATTTCTTTGACATTTTCAATTGGGATAGCAGATAAAGATCTCTCTGTTATTGAATTTTCTCAATTAAGCCAGAGAATGGACAAATAAGCAAAAATGTACTACTGCTCTAAAGAAAACAGGCAATTTCCTCTTGAGGCAAACAGGAAATTTTTCAAGGGCTATTTTGTCTTCCCTTGGTGCTTATGATGTGGTTCAGTATCCTTGCTTTAAAAATGCTTCACTTAAAGGTAGATATATACAGTCCAGATAGTGATATAGTTTTTTAGGATTCCCTGATTGAAGAAATGTTGCTCTTGCTTCACCTGAAGGTTCCAAAAAATCTGCTGAAGTACATGATCCCTGCTACAATATCTTATATGTTGTTTTTACTATTGCACCAATCTAACCAGAAGAGATCTATAATATTCATTCTCATGTTTATTGTGGAAATTTCCATTTGTTCTCAGACTGTTGCTCTTGCCATGTCAGATCGTGATTTAGAATCAACACCCACTAATAGATATTTTATTTTAAATGTCTAGTTAATTTAAATAATGCAATGAAATTTGGGTTTAACTTATCTGAAGAATCTTTCTGTCTCTCAGTCTGTCTGTCTCTGGTGTGTGAGGGTATGTGTGGAGGTGTGAAGATATATATGCACGAAATATCCAGATACATATGTCTTAATACAGAGAATGCTAAGGAAGGAAAACAATTTTAACTGTTTATTCATCTGACAGGAATGGTGGTGGCAAAATTAATTTCCTTGTTTCATACTTAATCCTACTCAGTTTGACAGTTGATCAAACACAGGAAAAATAATGTTCTCCAAAAAATCCCAGCATTACTCCATTTGAATTACAATATTAACCAATATACCAAATGCATAATGTTTTCCAATCTACCAAATTAATAATGTTTTTAGATCTATTGCAGCATTATTTTACAACCCTCTGTACACCTCTTTCTATTGTTTCTATTTGAAGAAGACCTTTAATCTGGGGCTTGAGGAACATTTTTCAGACAATGCCCTAGTCACCCGTGGATCTTCAGGACACAGACACAGGCCATGGTATAAAACTCCCTTGAACCCTTCTGTTCTGGCACCAAAAGACTGATGTGCAGGTGGACAATCAATGAGGGCCTCACCTTGTCCCAGAAATATCCATGTTGCATCCCTGCCTGCTCCCTGCCAAAACCTCAGGGTATGGCTACATTATTATAGAAACACTAAGCAAATCATAATGGAAATGGAAACAAGAAATAACTTCTGAGCCCTGAGATAAGAGTTAGATCTGTAAGCCCAGTTCTCCTCAAATGTTCTGGAGGATGGGCGATAACCGTCAGGTTTACATCTCAGCCCAGATGTTTCTGCTGTCACTGTGTGAACACATCAGAAAGTGAGCAAGACTATGGCCAGTTTTGAGCAGGTGCCTTTCCTGTGTTCCACCTCCCCGGCCTCATGCAATTCAATACAATGCTGGCATGCCATAAAAGACTGCTGCTGCAATATTGAAATTGAATAATGAGCTATTGTTGTGGTGCTCTTTGTTGAGAAATAAAAATCCCGGAACAATCTCATGTACAGGAACCATTTCGCTCACTCTAAAAATGCAGTGATTTCTGGTCCGTTGTATAAGGTCAAGTCCTTAAGCACGCAGATGTCCCAGCATAGGCAAGGTTGGCAGGAGAATTCTACATTGGATGGAAAACATGGAGGGCAGAGGGACAAGGAGAACAAAACTCATTGTATCGAAACTTGAGAAAGATCCAGTATATAATCTGCACTAAGAAAAGTCATCCAAGGATCTTTAATAAGTGCTGGAGGTCAGGAGCTCAGCTGCATGTCTCGTCCATCCAGCGACACCTCTGGAGCTGCAATTTTCCATACTGACTCAGAGGAAAAGCAACATCATTACTCAGTTGTCCACTCACACTGTCAACCTCTCAGTTTATTTTGGAAGTTCTTCCAACGCAACCCGGCTTTGTTTAATTTGAGGTTGGAGGAGAACAGACTCATAGGGTGTGGGCACAAAGAGAGAGGGAAACACAAGGTAAACAATGAGTCATCAAGGCCAATCATGCAAGTCCCACTCCCCATGGTCAGAGGACCACCACGGATACACCGGTTTGGACCCAATGTGGGGAGTCTGGTGATTCCTGTCCATGATTCCCTCTGAGGTAGCTTTCAAAAGGATAGAAATATTCAGTGAGGGATATCAGGATAAAAAAAAAAAAAATAATAATAATAATGATTTCTGAACCACACACACCATTGAAACTAAACAGCAAGTCTCAACTTTATGAAATGGAACTCCTAGTGTGGGGACAATTTTACATTTGCACTAGAGGTCTCTGTGCCTTGGAAATTCATCGTGAGAAAAGTCACCAGCACTGAAGTCCCACAGGTAAGATGATAGATCTGCAGAGGCTAAGTATCTGCACACTGTGTGCTCCATCCTATGCTCCAGTGTCCTGGAAACAACAGATTGTCCAGCCTTTGGTTTTCCCAAGTAACAGAACAAAGCTAGAGTTGGGTGACACATAAAGAACAGAGAAAAAAACAAATCAAACAAAAAACATCTCCAGCATAGGAGTTAAAAGCTTCTCTGCTGCTGCTGCTTATAGAAAGGGGACTAATTCTTTAGTGTGACTTTGTTGAGGGTGGAACGTATCTCAAAGTAGCAGATATTGCCTTGGGACAAAGAATTAGGACAGAAAAAGGCTCCTTTCTCCATGTCTTTGAGAAAGAATTTGGAGTTGGCTGCCGTATGTTTATCAACAGAGGGCATTCCATCCTTATGTGCAGCAGTTCTGCCCCAGCTGATCCAGCTTTGGGGACACCATCCTGAGAAGTAAATGGCAGAGGCACCGCCGAGAACACTGGAAATCCAAAGGATGTTCCAGAAACAGGCGATTTTCCATGCTCCAGGAGTGGCATCTATATGACTGTTCACCTGCCTTAAGAAAACACTCCAAACCTCTGAATCCACCGACCACAGACCTCTTCTGGCTTTTCCAGAAAGTTCTTCAGTTGCACAAACAACATTTTTCAGTACACTGACCTTTTTTTATTTTTTAAACCAAGTCCTTATATTTGTTGTTCTTGGTTGTTTTTCTTTTCTCTTTATCTGCCTTGAGCAACAGTATCTTCAGGTCTGTTTTCCTTGCCTATAATTTTTGATCCACTTCTAACTTAAAAAAAAAAAATATATATTTGTTTTATAACCTTCAAGGCAGAGTTTTCAAATAGCTTTCAAATTGTAGCCTCAAGACTTAGGAGGCACATTTCCTGGCACTCTGCTCAGTATGCTTATATACGGAAATTATGAAATTGTAAAGCAGTGTCTGCGTTTTTTACAAATTCTGATTATTTTCATTAAAAAAAACCAAAACACACAAACCAAACCAAAAACAATAACATACACAAAAAACTGAGCTAAAGAAATTTTTTCAGCATGTTTTTAAAAGCTTGATGAAAGTTCTCAAGGTAATAATTACTAAGCTACAAATATTGTATTACCTTACAGCACAGAAGTCTCCTCTCACCCGCCTTTCCTGCCTGTGCTCTTTTCTGATCATTAACTGCCCATGATGAATAGTTTCTTCCATTATCCAAACTACAGATCTGTCCTCACTAGACAATAGTCAGATATGCTGGCAGATGACTGCATTTTGGATTAGGTATTCTCTATTCTTATAGCTTTACCCAATGGAAATTTGCAACATGTAGTAATCCAATTGCCAAAAGAAGATACAAGATGATGTAAGGAAAAATATTTACATTTTTAGAACAAACACACTGCATACTCCTCTTTCAGCTTTTCCAGTTCTAAAAGTTTTTACTGTGGCAGCCACACCAGTATGAAAATACATGGGAAGTGAAGAGCCTTAAAAGGATTTGGTAATCTAAATGCATCTCTGAATATCGTCCAGAATGTCTTGTTCAGAATCAGTCAAAATAACTAAAAATATTTCCATTTCATTAAAGTTTGGATCAAACTCATCATATGTGACTGTTTTGCTTGTCTTGGTATAAAACAGACCTTAATATTGAACATGTTAAAGGAGCATCCTGCTTTTTCTTTCTCCCTTCCTTCTCTTCAGCCTTGCACCTTCCACAGCTGTTTTTTGTGCTCCATTTTCTTGTGTTTCCCTTTGGGCAACAAAAAAGGGACAGATTCATCCCACTCCTTTTTGGGTACTTAATAGATGTACCAAACCTGAAGCCTCATCATGCCGAAATAGAGCTGGCTCTCTGTGGAGGACAGCTCAATGGATCTAAAGGCTGAAGTACCTCCCGTTGTCTCTCCTTCTCTGTGAACTAGAGAGAAACCTATGGAAGTGGGTTCCCCCACCTGGTCCCTCGGTGAGAGACCTACAGCTGGGCAGGATAAAACTAAGTTCAGGCATTCAACCCCACCCAGTATCCACTGGGGACACTGAATAGCCACTGACTTCATTAAACTGCCCCCACCACATTTTTTCCTGTAAAAAACAGCCCTCCAAGAGCACGAGAGGGACAGAACAGAGGACACAGTCATGCACGTCCAAGTCTTCCCAGCCTTGTCAAACAAACAGCACTCCCTTTCTTTCTCTTCTTTCTCTCCATAGTGAATCTACACCTCATTTTCCACAGGAAGGGCAGGAAGACAAAGCAACTGGCAGGGATTCCAGCTCTGTCTCTCCCCTCCTTCTCCTCAGGTTAAAAATCAAAGGCATAAAAGCAAATCTCTGTGGTTTGTCCTTATCATCTGTTTGCTGAAGGAGGCAGCGTGCTCGTGGTGCTGGGCTGTGGTTTCAGGATATGCCCCATTGTGATCGACTCTGCACAAGGACAGACGTTCTGCCGTCTCCCCTGCACTGGGGTCAGACCCAGCTCCCCCCTCAGCCTTCCCCAGATAGTCCCAGCTTGTCAGTGGGAAATGAATGGATTTGCTTTCCTCACTAGTTCCTTTTTGCAAGGGAGAAAAACAGCTGCTGCCTTCCCCATCCCTTGGGAGGTCTCCCCACTGTTCCTCTAGCCAAAACATTTATAACTGGATGAGAAAGGAAAAATAAATTTAAAAAAATCAAAATTTTGAGTATTTGACAATTAAAAGAACTGAGACTGGGGCTTTTCCCAGTGTTTAGGAACCACTTTATCCATTAATTTGTGCACAGAAAGTGTTACCAGACTTGCAAAACCGGCACAATGGAGACTTGCACTATCCATTTTCGCCTACAGTGTATTTGATGGCTTTGAAAATGATGGTTTTGATTATATTCCAGAGAGCTTCGTGGAGGGGAAACAAGGCTTCCACCCTAACATGCAATTTTTGAGATTCATGAAGTGGTCTCCTAAGGTTACTAAAACCAGTGACTGTATTGATCTTTCCTAATTTTCCTGCTCTTTCCATCTGTGCCCATAGGCAATTCTCTTCTCGGATGTCCTTGTGCAGAGCTCTGAATTATATCTTTGTAGCTCGGAGAGTTACTGGCTGAGGAGCAAGTAGAGTCTGGGGTGATCGTTTACACCGTCTTTATAAATGGACAATTTCAGGGTTTTTGGATAAAGGAAGGAGCCAGCTGTAAGCATTTTGTGGCAAGCAAAAGGGGAAAACCAAACAGAAGTGCTACTTAAACCAGACCTCCCATGTTTAATGGCAGTTGGACCTCTCGAGGAAACCACTCGGGCGGATACCCTGTCCCGTGTGGTTGAGCAGTTCCCTCTGCCAGTGGTTTCAGAGGAAAAGATCACATATCACACACACAGCCAGAGCCTTCTGGAGTTAATAAAATGATTCAGTCTTCTTCCCCAAAATGTTTTGGATTCACCCATCAAAGTTTCCAGAACGGTGGCACGATGGAACACCTGTGGGCACCAGGCTCAAGGGAGGTAAGTGGTCAACCCACAGAGTGACACGAGGGAAGATGATTTTAAGATGCTCACGAATCACTTTATTAATAGTAGATTTTATTATGTTTTCAAAAACTGCCTAACTTTTTTGAATCAACTGTAATGCCACAGCATGCAACAGCATTACTTTATTTGCTAATTTAACATTTTTGCTCCTTTCTTCTCCTTTTGCCTAAATGATTTCTGAAGAGATATTGCAGCTTTATGTCTCAAATACCCCTGCAATTTCAAATGGGCATAAGATTTCAAATAGTCTCAAGTTTCAAACTGCAGTCAGAAATATTCTGTAAGAAAGGGGCCATAGAAAAAATGTGAAATACTTGTTTTTAACAGAATCTGGTGAAATAAGTGACTAGAAGGGAATTTCCATTTATAGTACTCTGTGTACTGCTGTTGCCGTAGGACTGCCTCTGACAGTGGGATGATTTCACATTTAAAAGCGTATCTATCATTTTTTTTCTCCTGTTTTGGTACAATAACACAGTAAAATGTCAACATTTGGAGGAGGAGGAGCTGCAGCCAGGCAGTTTTTATGAAGTGTGATGGTCAATAGCTGTGAGCACCTGGCTGGGATGGGGCTGAAACCCACAGCCCTCTGAAATGCAGCTGCCTGACAACTTTCTCCAGTTTACACCTGAGAATTCAAGAGTTTTCCTATTTTTGAACAGCAAAAGGAGGAACACACTGAAAGTGCAGCTGGGATTCTGTGTCAGGCAGGATCTCTGCCTAATGCAACAGGTAGTGCTCACACTTTTGGTGGTATGGTTTCTCTAGCTACACATCTCTCACTGTTCCCATAGGTTTTCATTGCAGTCACCATCAGGTTACACAAACCGTTAATTAGATACTGAACCACACTCACAGAAGCAAAACCAACATTGTTATATGCACATCAACCATCACGTTACCCGAGACCATCAGAACCACTTGAACATGCGACTATCAGTGATATCAATGTTAATCTGGTGTCAGAAGGCACCTTTCAGCAACTTGGATGTACAAAATCAAACATAAGCAAAACTGGTCATAGAATGTCCTCGATTGGAAGTGACCCATAAGGATCAAGTCCAACTCCTGTCCCTGCGCAGGACAACCCCACAGTTCACACCATGTATCTGAGGGTGTTGTCCAGTTTCTTCTTGAACACTGTCAGGCTTGGGGCCGTGACACCTCCCTGGGGAGCCTGTTCTAGTGCTCCACCATGACCACAATGTCCTAGAGCTCTGGAAACGGAGTGGGGAGGAAGGACAGTCCCTGTGACACAGACCGACCCTGGCAATCAGTCAAGACTGGATCCCCTGCTACGATAAGCATTTGGCTGCCTGAGCACCCAACACACAAACATAGGTTACAGGTGTTACATTTCTACTTAAAATAAATAGATAGATAGATAGATAGATAGATAGATAGATAGATAGATAGATAGATGATAGATAGATAAAGAAGGAGGAATTAGGAGTTTCTACTTACAGAGTTGAGCCCCAGGAGGTTGTTTGGGAGAGAAGAGGTGACTCCTGACAGAATAGCTGTGGCCACCACTGCCCCCAGGCACTGGGCAATGATGTACATGAGCGCCTTGAAGATGCTGATCTGGCAGCTCAGCAGGAGGCCCAGGGTGACAGCCGGGTTCAGGTGCGCACCGCTGATGTGGCCCACGCTTTGTGCCATGGTAGCGATGGATAACCCAAAAGCCAGCGAAACCTTCACGTTGTCCTGAGACCTTGTGGATGTTTTGTTGCCCACCACTGGGAAACTAAAACCCAGAGCCGAGCCAATGCTGATAAAAATAAAAAGGCTCATGGCAAGGAACTCAGCCACTACTGCCCTCCAGAAGATTTTCTTTTTGAATTCACTAGCCATCTTTCCTCTCTCTCCCCTCCTCACTTTCCCTTTTCCCTCTCTCCCTTCTCTTGCTTGATATTTTTCCTTTGAGGTCTGTACAGAAATCTAGAGAAAAAATACAGTCCCTGGATTATTTATAGGGTTTTGGGTGGTCTGTAGGAGGGAAGGGGTGTTGCACAAAAGGAGGAAAGAACGTCCACATAGATGCTGACTGCTAGATTGATGTAAGGCACTGTATGCCTGCCAAAGTTTTTTCTTCCTTTTTTTTTTTTCCTTTCCCCTCCCTTAACAGCGTTCGATCTCTGCTGCCGTTTTTAAGAGGCTTTTTAAGGTTCTTCGAAAAGTCTTTAGGAGTGCCTCAGGAATTTTACCCTCACTTCTTTAACTCCTGTATCATCACTGAGCACAAGGTTTGGAATGAAAACTTTTTACAGGATTTCTGTCTCGAGCTGGACTGAAACAAAAAAAGCAAAGTTATCTGTGCAGGCTGGTAAGTTATTCACGCTCAGCTCCACAGGCGGCAGATAACATCCGAAAGTAGTAAATAAACGTGACAACTAAATCCACACTCTAGATACTGAAGTAGCACTGTTTTATTTGAAAACAGGTAGAAATGTCTCTTTTGCTGGCTCCGTGGGGATTGTGTTTCTGATGCCAAGCCTAATGGCTGTGCAGACAAACACACGTATTTACACAGGCTCACATAAGCTGGTGTTAACTGATGAATGGTAGGGATCGGTTTTAATCTCTGCGACCACCGTGTAAATCTGACATAACACTGCAAGTAAGCTGGAAGCTTTATATGGATGCAGTTTGGATGTTAAAGGGCAGATCATCTGGGGGTTTGTTTTGTTTTGGTTTTTGGTTTTGTTGTTTGTACGTTTTTCATTTTGTTTGTTTGTTTCTTTTAAATTTACTATATTTCTTCACTTTTTTTTTACTTTCAAACACAGAGGTTTCTCAGGGTTTCCCCAGGCTTGCTCTCTTGCATTCCTTCTAACCGGCAGGAAAAAAGCCAATTTGGGGGTTTCCTAGCCCACGTCCTGCAGTGATCGCGTATCTCACGTGGCTCTGCTGAAGGTCGGCTGTCCTGGCTGTCACCAGGGAGACTGGCCACTGCCACCGATGAGCCACGGGACTGGCCAGAGACAGGGACAGAAGGGGAGAGCCAGGGAGAAAGGAAATTACATGCTTGATTTTGCAGACAAAATGAATCTCCAGGCAGTGCCAAAGTGACTTTCAGAGCAAAGGGTCTAACTGCCTCTGGTTTTATCACAGCAGGACTCGTATACACGCCTCACGTTAACCCCTGTGTTATCACATCTCTGCCTATTTTAATGGCTGCTGGTAGCTTAATGTTTAAATCAGAGGGTTTGTTCTGACTTTGAACTAGGCAGAATCTGTTTGTAAGTCAGAAACTAACTCCCAATGTGCAAGTCTTGAAAGATGTATATTTAAAATCAGTCTGCTTCTCTGCCTCCTCTTTTTTTCTTCCTCTTCTTACTTTAACACACTAGTGTCAACTTTTAAATCATACTTAAATTAATTCAAGATTTTTTGCACTTGGACAATATGTCACTATGAAGATAAAAATCAAATACACACCTGGATAGCATTAGACAGTCAATAAGAGGTTTTAAAATATATTCACTTTTCAAAATATGATTCGGATACGAAGCTGAAGACTGTTTAAATTAAAATCCAGATGTCTGCAGCCTGTCATCCCCAAGTTCTTATTCTTTCTAGACATCAGATGTTCTTGATTTTCCCTATAAGCAATTTTATTTCCTTCTGTTTTATAATATGCTTACACAACAGAACTGTACCAGTGAAAGAAAGGAAAAAGCAAAGAAATGGGAACAAATTAATTATTGGTTTTACCCTGAGGAACCACTCAATAGGCAAATTAAAAAAAAAATAGCCAAACATAGTAATGGTGGAATTTTACTATAAGATACAGTTGATGTTGCTTTTATTGTGTTAAGTGAAGCTTTTTATTTACTGGAGTCTCTGAGACTCCAAGACCGGTAGTGCCCAGTTTCTCTGGTCCTACCAAGCAGACACCCAAGACACATCACACACCGCAGGGAACCAGAGAAAACAGAGCTCTATCAATAGTTTACGAGAGTTTCCGTGTGTCCCAAGTTGGCACCAGTGGGATGGAGCTGCCTAGATGTTCAGCTGTGTCACCAGGAAATTCCCTCTTTACTCACTTCTTCCTACAATTAGGATCTGGATGACAAAACAATCTCTGTACCAGGACTGATAAGGTGACAAGGAATCCCTCAAAGGAAAATTTCTAGGGCCAGGAAGATAAGCTGGTGAAGTCTTACAAAACGTTTCCCTGATTTCTGCAGTCTCCCCCAGGTACCCATTGTACCAGAAACAGGGTACCAGACACCTTTAGTCTGGCCATTGGGATTGCCTTGGCATACGTGAACAACACACAAATTAAATGTGCCTTGAGAGCAGCAGATTGGTCAACCATCTTTGAGAGTTAGTTAATATGCTTATATTTTAATCTTGAGACTCTCCATTTGTCTCTTCATAACTACTAATCAACTTTCATTTTATATTTCGGAACTAGATGCCACCAGAAAGGTACAAATTAATAAAAATATCATGCAGACAGGGAAAAAAAAAGCAGCTGAAATAGACTAAAGACAAAACTATTACACACAGAGAAAACACACATCTAAAAAAAAAAAGTGTGGGGCTATTAACCAATCTTACCCATCTATGGCCTGATGTGAACAAAATCATGATCACCTTTGTTGTGTTCTTAATTGCTTGCATGTTGATGATACCCAAGGCCCCCATGCCTTCAGTGTTACTCAGAGAGAGAAAGCAGAGACAGCCTGGTCCTGTGTGTAGAAGAACCACCACATGGGGAAACAGAAGGGCACAGCAACAAAAGAACAAATATTCTGCATGAGAAGCAGAGGGAATTGGTAGAGTGGACAAACTAAATCAACAATATAAGCATAATGAGGAAAGAGGATAGAGAAGCAGTGAACAGAGCAGCAACATGTTGGTTGTATCTCTTCAGAAATGTCCTCCCCAACACACCGTGCCACATCTCCACAAAATGAGCTCCATCCTGCTTTACTCGGCCTGATGGTGAACACTCCTCTACTTGGCCAAGTGCTTGGAGGCCTGTATATCCAGTCCCCATAAATCACCAAGAATCAAAAAAGGGTAAAATCCATCGTCCTGCATATCAGATGAGCTGGGTTTTGTGCAGACAGCTTTTCTAGGCATGGTTTTAGCTTCTGTGCCAAATCACACTCAAAAATGAGGTTTATTTTTTTCTGGAATTAGGTATCTAGAAATAGAGAGATGACTGCCAATCTTATGTAAGTGTTTAGGACAAGCAATGAAGAACATATCTGATGGGAAGAAGAGGGAGAAAGTAGTTTTTGAGCTGTGGGCTGATACTTCACAGATGATTTAAACCACTGTACTCTCAACAACTCTCTCATTTAGTTACACTAGAGACAGTTGAGTGAAAAATCAAGCTCACAGTACTGGATATTTAATTGCCAAGATCCCAGGGCCAACTCATTTTTTGTCTGAAACAAATCAGGTTTTGAAGGGCTGTAGCACAATCCTCTCTTAACATTTCAGTCAGAAAACAAATGGACTAGTTGGTTAAGTGGTAGGCTTTGTTCTGTGCTCCCACATGTCAAACTGCTTAGGATCTCTCTGCTATTTGAACAAGAAACAAATGTCAGTGACTGCAAATTTGGTCTTGGCTAACATGAGTTCTTTGGGAATTTTCCACTTAGGTGAAGGACAGTCAAAGTTGAAGGGCAGAAGGAACATATGTCAGTTCAGCAGCCAAATGATTGGAAGAACCAGGGGAACCTCAACAAACTACAATTATTCTTCTCTTGGAAAGAATTAGTTATTCTGTGGCCCTGTCAGCCAAGTCTTTTAGCAGGCAAGTGGCAATTGCTAAGAAAACCCTATTATTCTCAGTTTCAGAGGCAACAGCAATTCCTACTTTTTGCCCATAGACTTTCATCCGTCTGAGGCATCAGTGACACCACCATGAAGAGCAAAGCCATGAAGCAGGTAAGGGCTAGAGGGTCCATGTGTTCTTGCCCCACCATCTCAGAAGTGGAAAGGAGTACAGCACTACCAATTGAAATGAAAATGGTTTTTTCCATGTATTCTGTTCTGCATTGACCATACAGAAAGTTGAAAGTCACATGTGGGGATTCCCATAAGCAAAATGCCACTGAATTAAACAGATTTACACCAATATTTAGAAGATGCTTCCTAGGCTCAGTTCACTTTCCAGCTAGAAGGGAAACCTGTCCCATTTTGGAACAAGACTCGTGAAGGGACTTGAACACAAGACCTATGGGGAGAGGCTGAGGGAGCTGGGCTTGTTTAGTCTGGAGAAGAGGAGGCTTAGAGGTGAGCTCAGCACTCTCTAGAACGACCTGAAGGGCAGTTCTAGTCAGGTGGGGATTGGGCTCTTCTCCCAGGCAGTCAGCAATAGGACAAGGGGACATGGGCTTCAACTCTGCCAGGGGAAATTGAGGCTGGAGATTAGAAAACAATTCTGTGCAGAGAGAGTGGTCAGCATTGGAATGGCTGCCCAGGGAGGTGCTGGACTCACTGTCCCTGGAGGCTTTTAAACTGAGATTGGACCTAGTAAATGGACTGGAGTTGGACCAAGGGTTGGGCTTGATGATCTCTGAGGTCTTTTCCAACCCAGCTGATTCTGTGATTCTGTAATGTAACAAGTAGGAGATGGAAGCTCTATCAATGTAAATGCACTTGGGAATTTCACTGCAAGAGATGTGCCTGAGCACAACTGACACCTGCCAACACGAGTAAGGTGTCCAAGAACTGGGAGGGGTTTTAGACCAAATCCCTGCTTAACACTCCTAAATCCAGCCAGTTTAAGCACCCACTTGTTACATATGCCCACTGCTGAAAATTCCCTCCTTAGCTGCTTATGTGACTTTGTGCTGGACACCTAAATTCCTTTGTGGAACCGGACCTGAATTCTCAAAAACTCATCTGGGAGGATCAGCTGTGATTTGTCAACCACATGAATTACCTGCTGCATCAGGAACCAAGATGATGTGTCACCCTCTAATGAGAAAGATCCAAAGGCGTAAAGTTCACAGGATTGATTTTCATTTGGGTATTCCATGATTCAGTGAAATCAAAGCAGGTTCTAAAAACTAATCAAGTTTTTCCATTTCTTAAGAATAAAAAATATCTGTACATTCCTCCATGTTCATCTAGTTATCATAATTCTATTTTCATAGATTCTCTTAAAAAAAACCATAAAAATCTCTACATATGGATATGTGAGTCTCCCTGGTACAGCACTTCCTTGTTTCTGCTCTTTATTTTCCTTTTTTCTTTTATTCTTTCCTTCAGACCATAAGAAGACAGTAGAAAAGTTTATCAGTGTATATGCAATGGGACAAAATCTGCGATTGTACAACTGAATGAATGAAATTCAATATCAGCAGAGACAAACTTATTTATATAAATGACCAATTCAGTCCAGATAGATGGAGAAGATGGTTTAAAAACCATTTTCTTATGAAGGAGATATTGAAAGCATCTGAACAGAAAATCACTCATTAATGTCCTTGGAGAGTTTCCTTTAAATTTGCTTCATGTTGTTCTCTTTTCTGAGAGTAAAAGACTCTACTACACTTCCTGAAAACATACACAGTGCAGTGATAAATGTGTTAGCACAGCACAATTTTTTATCACAAGGACAACAAAGCCATGTGGGTAGCATTTGTCTCCCCTAATTGTAGGTATCTACCATGAAAATGGCTCCAACTGGGCTGATGTCCTTTGTCTGCCTCATAGTGAGCACATAGTGTGTGCATTTTCAGAATGTGATCACAGTCTTCAATTTTGGGCATCTACACTCCACTGGGTCCATTTACACAACTATTTGGACTGTCTAGGTGGTCTGTCTCCAGAGTCAGCACTTACCTTGCTCTGAAAATCCCAATTCTATGGCCATGAACGCTGTACAGCTGCCAACCTTGTCAGTGAAAGGACTGTTATTACACTTTTTTGACACTTCTGGGACATGAAATAGTGAAGATGACTGTCTTCCAACTGGGACAGAAAAGAGAATTTCCCAGATAACTGCTAAATCAGCCAGCACATCAGGAACCAGATTTTTCTTTCAACCTGATTATTTTGTACCACCAAGCTGACAGCAGCATCTCTCCAAAGGAGGCAGCATTGTGGTCTTTACCACTGCTTCCTCTCCTGACACACAGCGTGTAGGGCTAGAGAAAAGATACCGAAAAACTGACTTTCATCAGGGTCATCTTTTGTCTGAAGGCATCTTCCAAAAAAGGTGTTTTTTCCCCCACACTTGTGCTGGGAAGAGAAACCACATTTTCTGTTACTTCGCAGCAGGCAACCTGCAGCAGCATAAATACGCCGAGCAATGTCCCTCTTGTAATAGAAATGGATGTGGACCAAACAACCATCAGTGCAGTTAAGGAGCTAGACATTTGTGTGAGAAAGTGGCTATGAATTACTTACCATAAAATGGGAGAAAATCTTAGGTCTTTCTCAAAAACAAATTTTCATATATGTATTATTTAAACACAGATTTCTTGCAGAATAGTTAGTTTCTCTGGCAATCCTAGAAAATGTCACCACATTGAGGGTTAAATTCCAATTATTAGTTTTTTTTTTCTAAGTTAGTATATTTAGCAACAATTGTCCTTTTGAGTTTCCTGTGCCCAGTGCATCACTGGGAGGTTGACCAATTTTATTTTTTTTAATTATTTTTTTTGTTATGCCCTGCGCATTGTGTTACATAAAATAACAAGTCTGCCAGGAATACTGGGCATGACACATCAGTGACTGTGCTAATTAAAGCCTTGGTAGTTCATTATAAACACAGGAGGTGAATAAACCATTAATACTGCTGCAGAAAAGTTTTCAGTATGGATCACAATTCACTTGTTTTTTTAATGTGCAAGGAGAAATCACGTCCAATTTTCTACTGCCATAAGCTGCAAAGCTCCACTGGAGCAATGCTGATTATCTGGTTGTTCTGAGGGAGGCTTTTAAATTTAATTCTTGTGACTTTTGTTACCCAGATTTCATCACTGCTATATGCTCTCTGCTCTTTCTCGCCATGGCTCAGCTGCTCAGGCTCACAGCTTGTCTTTGGCACAGTCCGAGGTGCTGATTCAACATCAGAGACTTCTTTATAATACTGATTTTCTTTTGACTGCCAAGTGTTATAGGGCACTGGATGTTGAGCTGATAGGAAAATAAAAGGGAGACCTTGAGGTGAAACTTGTGACCTATTTCCCAAGCAGGAAAAACCCCCGAGGTGAACTTTGTCAAGTTTATCGCACAGCCACAGTCTGTGGAGCGTCAGCTGGACTTGTCAAATCTATGAGATCACATTGCAGCAGTAAACTAGCTCACCATCTTAATACAGGCTGCAGAAATAAAGCAGTAAAACATAGTAGCCATGGGCAGGGCACTTGTAACGTCTTACTGAATGCTGTGCCAGAACTTCAGAGTAAATGGATCATCTTGGGAGGTTCCTGCATCTCCAATTACGCTTACAGTCCTCCTAACAGCAGTTTATCTAGTCTGTCTTAAAGGCCTTCCTCAAGGATTGTGATTCTTGTACCCCTTAGGTGATCAATTCCAGTGCTTACCATTAAAAAGGCTTCCTAACATCAAACTTCCTGAATCTCCCTCATTGCAATTAAAGCCCGCCAACATGCATCTTGGGAAACAATTAATTCCTGTCCACTCAAAAATGCAAAATTTTTAAAAATTTTATTAGTCTTATTTTTTCTAGACTAATCAATTTGGTTTCTTAAAAACTTTCCTCTTCAGTCTGCTTGACTTCTGTAAAGGTAGTTATTTATCTGGTGTTTATATAACACTGTGAATTTTCTCCATAGGATAATCTTCTTTGTACTTCAGACCAGGTTCATCTTAAATTCTAATCTTGCACCTCCAGAGTACTGCTGCCGCTTCTGACCAAATGATGTTTGCAACTTTAATATCTGTTCACTATTCCATCACTCAAGATATAAAACAATTGAAAATAACATACCAGAACAAGATCCTAGCAGAGCCACTATCTCAATAACATCCTCGATTTTGACACTGAACCATTGCTAACACTCTTAGGTGTGGTTTTTAAATGGTTGTGCACTTATTGTAGTTTCATAATACTGTCTGGTATTGTCATCCCTTGCTTAAAGGAACAGAAAACTCAAAGTTTGACTAAAGTCAAGAAATAACATATCTTTTTCCACTCACTTGTGTGTAACCCTTAAAACAAAAGAAAATCATTAGCAATACTGGCATTCTTATCTTCTGACTTCAGAGACCAACATTAGTTGTACTTGTTTCCCTTACAGCCACTGGAAAGAAACAGGCATGTTTGGCATTTGACTCATTGAATCTATTCATACAGTCATTTTGGATGGATGACACCAGAGACACCATTGAACATGTTGACCAGATCTTCATTCAAAGTAAACTTTGATATGTAAAACTACTATGCTTGTTTGTGACACAAATTATTAGCAATATTTTTACCATGTTTTTTTCAGGAACATAGAAGATGTTGATGCTGGGGAGGCAGTAAGAAGAATTGTCAACATTGCCTATTCTGGTTGTAACAAAACTTTAAGTTACAGCTGGGAATAGATTACAGTCTTGTGGGCATGAACCATTATAGACTGAATCACTTTCTTGGTGATTGTATTTCAACAGAATTCACTACATTTAGCCACAAGATTACCTAGCACATGCACCAGTAAATCTACTGAACTTCAGGAATCTTGTCCTGCAGCTACTACAGACCGAAGATTTATGTATACAGGCACATGTAGGTAAAATATCTGCAAAGCCTTTAGCTAAGACTTGTCCTTTTTCACACTGAGTCTCATACTGACTATATTCAGTAGCATTTGGACTTGCACAGCCATGGCTGAAGAGGGCACAGCCACTTGTCACCTATCTGGCAACCTGCAAATCCCCTTGTGATTTACCTGTGAAAAACTGAGGACTCTAAATGCTATTTTTCATCAGGAGGGTGGGTTTAAAAGAAATGCAATGACCTTCACCCTGAAGAAGATCAACCTTTCCTCTGTCATACATCAAGATGAATATGAACCCCTTTCATAAAGTGTCTTTCTTCCTTCAATAACTATAGATGATATATATACTGAAGTTATATACTACCACCTCAGATGATCAGCTCAAACTCAGTGCTTAACTTCTAGATAGCTTAAGAATGCATTCACGTTGATTCATTGCATCAAGATACTAAAACAGTGATCTTGGCATAAGATGAGCTTTTCTAGAGCTTGCTGTAGTGGTTTAAGACATGCCTGTTGTCATCGCTGCTTTGGACATTCCCAATCCCACAGGTAAACTGGACTCAGGATCTGTGTTCAGAGGACATTCAAACATGCTCACAAAGCAGCAACTTAAAATAAACCCTTTGCCTTGGACAGAAATAGATGACAAATGTTCACATTGTGTGGTGGGTCTCAGCTAGCTGGGTAGAAACTTTACTTTAACAAATTGTAGAAGACAGTTCAAGAGGATCCTACTATGGTTAATGTGGCGTAAATGGAGCTGGGCCACACCCTTAATTTGTGCATTCATTCCCTTCATTCAATGAAGGTTGGGATAATTATATCCCCCACCAGGGTTTGCAGAGCTCTCAGTAATTCCAGACAAAGTATTTATATTCTGCTGTGAAAGTGTGTGTGTGTGTGTGTTTATATCATGCAGTTTTCTGAGCTTTTTTCTTCCATTGGTACTATCGGAATATGTGTGAGGTGTTCAAATGACATCTTTGTATGTGCTCATTACTGTTCAGCCAACTACAGCATTTAGCCAAAAAAAGTATTGAATGGATCTATTCAATTCCCAGAAAGTTAATTAAGAAGAAAAACAAAAACATTGCCATATGCCACAAGATTGCTTTAAAGAAAATAAGAGATTCTGAGAAATAGGGCTTGTAAAGCAAAACCTAAATAAAGTCAAGTCAGCAGTAGGCATGTAACTTTAAAATCTGAATACGTGTCAATAGAAAGAGTGGCTTAAATGAGCTGCTTTTGAGTGAATTGCAGGAGTTTGTAGGCTTTAGAGATTCATCCCTGCTCTGCATTCGCACTTTGCCATGTGGATCACATGGCAGGAAGACATGGAGAGTGGAAAAATAGGAGAAGGATGACACGCATGACTAAGACTTTCTGAACAAGGAGGAAAAAAGAAATAATCAGACAGCTGTCTGGTTCATTTCAAATCTAACAGTTGGACTCAATGATATTGAGTGTTTCTTCCAGCCAAAATTATTCTATGATTGTATGAAATAGAAGTCCTTTCCCTCACAAAACAAGTCTCACTCCAATGAGATTTCTGCCATAATATGGGATAGGATGTCCACAAGTTTCAAGACAGGGAGAAAAGGGAGAAGACTTTGTCAACATTCATCTCCCACTGATGTAAGAGAAGAACAATGGACTTGCATGACAGTTGGATCAGACCACCATAGAATTGCATGGATGTTGACTCTTTTTGCATGTAGTGTCTCTGCATCTCCTTTGTGCCTTTGTTGGGCAGGAGAAGAGATGGGAATGTCCTACCAAGTCCCTTTGGTTGGCCTGGAGGAAAGAGGAGAAGACTCCTAATCTGGTGGCATCCAGTGTAACTATTCAGAGTTTGAGATTTAGCTTCCAAGAGGTTTCTGAGGCAAACATTTAGCCCCGTGTCCCCTAGTCTGCTCCACTGGGTGGAAGAAAGAGCCACCTGGGGTGGAAATATGGAAAATGACCAGAGATTTCAGAATTTGTGCTAGGAAAGATGTGTGTCCTGGAAGGACATGTCTCTGCTCGGCTGGTCATTTGCAACCAGAGTACCAGAGGCTAAACAGTATTCCATAAATTAATTCTTCCCCAGTAATTAATTTGCTTTCTCATAATGACTGGAGCAATGGCAGGAGGAAAAGAAGAGTGAGACTGGATGATTTTCTCTGTTCTGGAAGATGACACAAATAATAGAATTTGGCAGATTTGGGTAAGCACATAGGCTGGACCAGTGGGTGAACAGCATGAATGTATGTTGTAGCTATGGAGGCTTCTTATATTGACTGTTCTAGAATTCGAAGCCTCACAAGGTTCTTAAGGCACAGTTGGGCTCCTTGAAAGTCAGGGGGAGTTGCCACTATCACAAAGCAGTGGCATTTATATTAGATGAGCAAAGCAAAAGCAGATCTGGATTAGGGTGTGATCCTGTTTTCTTTGGTTATCCACCACCATAGATCCAGGCAAGTGAAGAGCTAGGAAGGGAAAGCTAACAATCAAGCAAATGAGCATTGTAAAGTTGGGCTCAGCTGTGAATGTTTCATATTAGAATTATTCTAGGAATGAATATAGTGGAAGGAAAAATGTCAGTTTATCTGAGAGTGGGAACCTCAAGGGAAGTAAAAAAGGAACAGCTGGATTTTGTTTCTTGAATATGCAGGCAGTTTTGGCTGGTAATCATGTTGCACAAATTGAGATGTAAACATTAGATGAATCTTAGGAGATCTCGCTAAACAGCTACTCCCAAAATCAAGAATGCACTGGCTCTCTGGGAATACCAAGTGTGCCTTCCAGACTACAGTCCTCTTAGTGCTACAGAGTTATAAGCCCAACCATAGCTTGGGTCTTCATCATGGATTCAGAAATCCATGTCTAGGTCATCAAATTGAGATAATAATTTTGGCTCTATGGATGATGAATTGCAATGGCTGAAAGAGCATTTCCCTCTGTCTGGCTGACACCCCATGATGGGGACTGGGACTCACACAGACTGATATTCAAGTCATTTAAAATAAATTATGCCAACTGTAGCCCTCACTCTTTCTTCCTCTCACCCTATGTAATATAAGAAGCCTGAAATGGAACTGAGATGGCCAATAAATATGTGAACTGTAGAATTTCACACCAATTAAATGCACATTCTTCAATGCTAAGATTTCCAAAGGATTGGCAGTTTTCATTATTTTGCTTACATTTCATATCTTCTACTCCTAAAAAATGAGAGATATTAGGGATGTATTGCGGACACAGAAAAAAGTAGACGGTTATCTCTAGAGTATCTCCTGACATTTGGACAGCCTGAACATCCGATAAGAGGTAAGATTTGGATAGAAACTGCTGGTGCCTCACCCTGTCCCAAAATATAGTTGAACTCAGTTACTTAAAGGTGTTAACTCTCCAGTGTTTATTATGATTTTGTATTTTCATCTACTGGGGAAGCACATATTAAGCCTGCTACAGTATTTCTCCAGCCTGCTCAAAGAGGTGTGGATGGTAGTTCCAGGCAGAGCAATTGGGACAGCTTAAGGTTGCGAGCCAAGAGTTTTTAACATCAGATGCAATTGTGCTTTAGCCTTCCTTGCAATGAGATGAAAAAATCCAGCTTTTTAGGCTTCATGGTGAAAGATTTGGTTTCCTGGACTGTCTTTGCAGTTCTCCTTTGAACTCTCTCCATTGTTTAGAAGTCTTTTCTGAACCATGTACTCCAGAGCTGGGTACATCATTTTACAAATGTTTTAAATAGTGTTGTTTATAGAGGTAATGTGACTTCCCATTTTCTACTGAATATTCTCCATGTACATCAAAAAGCTGGACTCTTTCTTAGTAACAGTTGATGTCAAGACAGTTATCGATGCTTCATTTGCCACTTGCCAGATAAACGTCTCCCCTCCCACAGACAGAACCTGCAGTCTTGTCTTTATTTATTAAAATAAATTTGTCTGGACTGTGAATATTTAGACATTCCTGTCCTATTGAATATTTATTAATTTACATTAGTTATGATGCCAGCAAACTGATCTCACAAAGATATTATATTCTCATGGGGCGTTGCATGGGACCAAGATTATCTTCAGCTTTCCTTTTTTTTCCCTTAGGTGCTTTCCTGAAGCCCTGAGGACTTGAAAGGTTTCTGGAAAACTGGATGATGTAAAACCACTGTTTGACATGATAAATCACCTTCAATACAGTTCTGTCGGCTGCAGGATCTTGTTTATTCTTGACATAGAGTTCTTCATTTTCTTATCAAGGCAGCAGATAACTGTACTGCTGTTGGCTTATTTAGTAACGTTCTGCATGACTTTCATTTTTTAATATATAATCTTTATTATTTTACCACAAGGATAATTCGTCTTTCCTACCCAGTTCTGGAAGTCTTTTTAGTTCTGTCTGATGTTACTGAGTTTAAGCTAAGCAGTTTCTCACTTTTCTCCTTCGTATCCATGTCTGTAACGTTTCCTATGGCAGGTTTTCAGACTGTTTTCTACAAATGCTTTATTTACTGCTTCTGGTTTTGACGATATACTTTGTTTTTCCCAAGTCTTATGTTCCTAACATTTGCATGTTCCACAGTCTCCCCTTATATCTTTACTCTTTTGCTCTCATGTGCAATTGTCAGCAGTATTAGGAAAATTATATATATATATGTATATATATATATATATATCTCCAAGTCATTCCTTCATATTCTTTGCAAGGTTTGACTCTCACAGAAGTTTCCAGAATTTTCTGTGTGAATCTTTATGTTGGAAGCTATAGTTACAAATAGGCAGGATCTTGTGCTAAATCAGACCTGCAGAACAAGTAACGGGTGAAATTACATCTCTGGCTTCCTGCACTGTGTGCATTGGGTCTGGAGGGTGGGTGAGAAATGGCTGGGGTTCGAGGCTCACACTCCTCTCCTTCCATGTGCTCAGCAATACTCCAAAACTCTCCAGCGATTCCAGCGTTATGGGTTTCACTTGTGGTAAGGATGGGAATCAGGGCACTTGAGAGGTGGGACATCAGGGTCTCACAATGTCGTTGAGGCCCAGTTGAACCTGTTGACCTTCTAAATGTACTTTTGCATTGATTTTTCCACGATAAATGCTCAGAGTGGCTCACTCTAAGCATAAAATCTATGAAAGAAGGGGAGAATAATACATAATACAGAGTTCTAAATGATGAAGGTCTTTTATAATTACAAGAGTTTTTGCTTGCGTAGTGGTGGGTACTGAATTGCCCAGAGAGCATATACACTGCCAATTAACTAAAGTCTTGATATCTTTGGCAGGATTGCATAAATAATATTTCCCCTAGAATAACATGTTCTTGAACTGTTTCTCCAGTGTATTTTTTGCACATATGTTTCCCATCAGTAGCAGACAGTGAAGTCTTACCAGAAAGCACTTGCATATGCAGTTTACAGAGATGAAAAGAAGAAAACCGAAAGATTTCTAATGCTGTCTTTGATTCTGGTTTGAAAATGTTCTGATCTGCCCCATGCTTCTTTATTGTTGTGTATGTGTTAAAGAACATGAAGCTTGTGCAAGACTTTGATGCTCTAGGACCACTTCCCACACTAGATAATTCTGTAGGTTAGGAAACAAAATATTAAATACAATATTATTGCATCATAAAAACTAGAACCCCTCTACATCAGTCACTGTGAGGTAACCCCAGCTTAAATGGATGTGGAGGTAGAAAAATTCTGGTGGATTAGTAAATATATACCAGGAACACTCTGCATGGAAACTTCATATTACCCAACGAATTTAGACAGCACGGTCAGTTGAATCTGGGGAGTCAGTCAGCAGATCAGTACATGGTGCAATTCTTCTGCCTAAATATAGTTATCTGACACCTTTTCAAGCATTGCAGCCTCTAGCCTGGCCTCCAGCAGCTATGCCAGAAATATGAGGTCTCCTTGTGCTGTCTCTGTCATATCTGCCAGCCTTATGTGGGTATGTCCACTACCTAATGGCAAAGAGTTTCCCAGCTTAAATGGCTGTTGTGTGGGAGTTTAGAATTAGTTCCCAGGTGTTGTGTGGGCCCCCTTTATTGACAACCAATATTAACTCAGTGAGATGGTAATGCACCCTGTCCCAGGAGCGTGATGCAAACTGTTCTCTCAAGTACCAGCTTCTCCCTAGAGAGAAATCTTCTCCTTCATTTCAGATGGATAAAGGTGAGGTGGATCCCAAGCTTTACACCACACTCAGATGAACATTTGTCCAATAATGTTGCACTTACCAGGAAAGGATGAAATGCAAGTCAGCCATAAGGAACCACTTCAGCCTCACCTAATTTATTTGGAAGCCTCTCTGGCACACACAGAGGCTTGTGCTAGCACTTTCCACCCTGACAAACATACAGGACTGACACAATCTCATTCCAGGGTTGGAAACATAATTAATGGTGTGTCAGAATGACTCACATCATCACTTACCTCATGTTTCCCCTTCTACATCTTAAGTGTGCGTACTCTCATTTTCCAGCTGCCACCCCTGTGCAGGTGGCATATGGCCCTGTCCACTCTGAATCCTCATCCTTCTCAGTGTGACTTCTTCACTTCACTTCACTTTGAGGAACTAGAGATAAACTGTGAAGTTCCATAGTTTTCAAAATTCCCATGTTATTGGGAAAGACTCTCATGCCATTAGCTGTCCCATCTTACCCCAGTAACTATATTATTGGAAATTAATTTTTCTGTCCATCCAGAGAAGGTCAGGCGTCATTTGGGCTCTTATCATCTTGTATCTTCTGTCTCAGATCTTAATCTATGCAACCTTACCTTGCTACTACACGTGCTGAATTTTCCTCCACCTTTCCGTTACTGGGAGTTATTGATATATCTCCTCTGATTCCTCGCCTCACTCCTTTTCTATCATATGAAACAAACAACTTGTTTTCAGTCTCAGAGTGTTTCATAGAGGATATTTATCTTCTTCACTTTCAGAAGTTAATGAGACAATACAAGCCTGTAAGCAGGCAGTGAGGACAAACATCTTTATCTGTTTCATTTTCAAGTGATTTCATCTCAGACTTTTTTTCCAGGTTATGTTTTACACACCAAAAAATTATTTGTATGTACACTCAAAACATTTTCATTGTTTTTTACTCACCTTTTCCCAGAATCTCAGAATGGTTGAGGTTGGAAGGGACCTCTGGAGATCCAACACCTCTGCTCAAGCAAGGCCACCTAGAGCTGGTTGCCCAGGACTGTGTCCACATGGGTTTTGAATGTCTCCAAGGATGGATACTCCAAAACCTTTCTCTTTGAAACCAGTTTTCACTGTGAAGCCTGTAAAATGCATGAGAACAGATAGCTTTTGATGGGTTGGGAGTCAGCCAGTCAGTGTTGCTCTGTAAGAGATAAACCACCTTGTCCTCTTCACAGCTTTACCCTGCTCCATAAGGGATGGTTCGAATCTTCAAATCTCTGTAACAATAAAATCAACGAAATGTGTCTTAATATTTTATTTGACTTTACATTTCAAAGGGTCAGTAACAACCACAAGCTCGGGGAGCACAATTTCTCAAGATCTCATTTCATGTGATGTACCCTTCAGATAATACACAGCTAGGATTTTGGAGAGAGACCCAACAGTGCAGTATTGTGATCAAAATATATATCCATGGATTATCTTTTTTTCCCCCATAGGAATGCATTGTTTTGTTATTGGTAACCCTATAATTTCCCTTACAAGTTCAGCTAAGAATTCATGAGATTCACATCTTAAACTGAACATCCCCAAAAGTCTGCCAAAAGAAACAAATCTGTATGTTTAAAAATGTATTACCTACATCAAAATTTGTGCAGTTTTTAGGAACCTCGTGTTTTTTTCTTTATTTTTTTTATTAATGGCTGTTTCTGGTGGCACTCAGCTCACATCTACATGTAAACTAGCTGCCTATGAATCCCTTACATTTAGTTGAGATCTGGGATTTAATTGTTACCTTAATATAGACATCAAGGTGGCATAATTTTGCTCCAAGGGCATTTCAGATTCCTTCTTCCACCTGATAACCAATTGCCAGTCCATAAATTTGTAGATAGTCTGTAATAACCACCGCTTATTACTATCCTTCGTAGGTTCATCTCAAATGGCACTAAACCCTATTTTTAGGCAACTGAATCAATTACTAAAACTAATGGAACCTACCTAGGGACTTCTGAAACTTATGTGGTAGAAAATTAATACATTTGAGCAGTCAAACTCTTCTCTAGACTCCACTGATTATATTGATGAGACATCCACAGGTTACGATGGGAGATGGGACACAGTTCCACGTAGACATGTAGAAATAAACATCTAAATACGAGAGTCTTAATCTCTGAGGTGAAACCCAGCACATATTCCTAGACAACTTGCTTCAGTGTGCTGTCTGCATCCCATTATATTTCTTGAGAAGGCACAGTTTCAAGTAACAGCTAAAAAAAACTCCACATGTAGAAGAAAAATATCAGATATTTTATATTTGTCACATATTCTTTTGCAGGTTTTTTTTAGTAGGTTTGGAGACCTTCCAAGGAGATCTTCTAAGGAAACTGTAATCAGTATATATTAGGTTTAGTTCAACAACAGTTACTGATTATTCCAATCATAAACAAAACTGAAATAATCATATTGAAAGGGTCAGTTTATTTCTTGTTCCAAGAAACTCCTCAGAAATAATACCTGACTACAAAAATTAAGAACATTCACTTCAGACTATTATAAGTCTCCTTTAATTGTAAGATTTATATATCAATTGTACACTTGCTTATTACAGTATTTTTGTACTCCTCTGTCCAAGCTTTATTTTGACCTCTTAAATGTGAACAGGTATTTACTATACTTGGAAAACTGTTTCAGGACCTGAAAGATCTCACTATTAAAAAGTTGTTAATTTGAATAAATTTAAATTACTTTTTCCTTCCTTTCTGTTCCATCCTCTACTGCATTAGTAGTGCAGAATCCTTTTTCCTCTTCTGCATTTATCCCTCTAATTACTTTAAGATTGCTCTCAGGCCCCTCAATCATTGTTGGATTAGGTTATTTATAACACTTTTTTCTTTTTTTTTCTTTTCATAAATCTTAGCCCTTTCATAGTCTTTGCTGTTTCTCTGAATTCATTATAGTCTGTCTCTGTCTAGATGTTTTACATTTAGAATAACGTAGTTCACAACAGTTCTTCTAGCCAAAGCATGTCATGTATAAATACTAAGTATTAAAAATTTTCTGTGGATTGCCTGTCTGTATTTTAGGATTATGATGTTGCTACTTCCTGCACACCTAGTGTCTTTTATCATTTGACAAACACAAAAATTTTAAGTGCCTAAGTTTGTGTTGCATTAGTTTTACATCAAATGTTCTCTTCTGTAAGGAGCTGTATCTATTCTGAAGAGAAATAAGAGGTTTTCCATCATGGATTTACAGTACCATTTGGCAAAGTAATATGCCAGTTATTCGTAAGAACAAAAACACAGTGAACTCAAAATATCCAGCCTTTTTTTTTTTTTTCTTACCACAGGTTAAAATTAGAATAAAATAATCGGCTAGATATAAACTTGGTGAACTTACAGTTTCCAGCTGCATTTTTCCTTTACCACCTGAAAATGTGAAGCCAACTGCCCTGGGTCTGCTTTTGAATCTGTTTACCCAGATGTAAATAAGCAATAACAGCATTGAAACAGAACATATGGAATGTAAGAATAGTAAGTTGGGACCCCTAGGTGATATTATTTGCCAACATATTTTTCCAGTACAATAAATGGAAATGATCCAAGAGAAGAAAACAATGAAGCTATCTATGATGGTGTACTATGAAAGAATAACAGAGAAAAAGCATTGTTGTTGGAGAAAGCAGCTGGAGCTGTAAGGCTGCCCTTCTCGCAATGTATTTGTGATGCTGTAATCAATTCTCTAAAAAACAGAGCATTAATGAATGGGCTATTATACAGCAACTTACTCCAAAGTCTGGTTCTTTTCCAAGTGATTGTCAGTGTCACCCTGCCTACGGTGTGTGTTGGCCTGGGGCCTCTGATTCAAACCTAAAAGTACTCCTCAAAACGCTCCGTCCCAGCATGATTCTCACATACACTACAAATTTCAGATTCATGGTTAGTTATTCTGCTACTGACCACAGAAGGTCATGGTCTACAGCGAAGCCTGTATTCAGAGAGATTAAATAACATATAAGTTTTCTTTAGGGCAACACTACACCATGCAAATAATATACTAAGGCCTTCCTTGCTATGTGGCAAATCCATCCTCTGATTTGTGTATCCTAGCAGAGCAGAACTCCTCTTGTCTAGGGTCACAAGAAAACACACTTAGGAAGACAATGTTTGATTTTCAGGGGCTACACCATTTAAAAAAAAAAAATGTTACTATAGCAACTGATACAGGTTGAAAAACTCTCTTTGATTTTGCTACACTTGTTATGAAGGACCCATAAAATAGTAAGTTACAGCAAAGTAGTCTCAATCACAATTTCTGAAATAGCCTCAATAGCAATTTCTGTTATGCCAATGCATGGAAATAGAATCGGAGAAAAGAGACAAAAGAGACTGCTAGAAGATGAGAAACAGAAATTAATCAGTGACATATGGCCTTGTTGAGCACACAGAGTGAAAGCAGATTTCTTGCATTGTTTTGAAGGTTTCAAAGAAGGGAAGAAAAAAAAAAGCATATTTCAGGCTAGGGTTTAACTGGTATTTGGAAGACTTCCAGTGGTCACTGACTGATTGAGCCTCGTGCTTTAAAATAAAATACAAATGGCTTGACAAACCACTAGGAATTTGTGTAGACAAGGAAAAGAGGGGCAGGGGGTAGAGAAGGAGGCAGAGGCGCATTCCTAACTCTCATCTCTTTGGGTTGGTAGAATGCACCAGTCCTTGCCTTGTGTCAAACTTTTCTTGTAAAAGCAAGTCTGGGTATGTAAAGGACATAGGGACCACAGACCTCAGAGTATTCCCTGCATGATCCAATACCAAGGGCTCAGTGTTACTGCTCTGCACATCCACTTTCTGCAAAGGCATTCAGAATTTCTGTTTACATTTTGAGCATGCTAAATAATAAATGCACAAGACAAACGTGCTTAAATGATAAGAATTCAAACACTGTTTTCTAGGATTACTAAATACTTCTATTCAGTATAGAGAATTAAATCCTGAAAATTATTCTTCAAAAGAAAATTGTTTAAAGTATTAAAAAAAAAAAACAAAAGAGGACATGAAGTTGGATGATGCAGATATCAATTTTGGTTGAGTTGTCAGTACCAAGGGACAGATAGAATGCACTGATATATGCTAATAATCTTATAGATCAGTTTTTAATACACTAATTGTCCACATGAAAGGAAAAACGTGATAGATAATCTATTGTTACTTTCTATTATTTTAATCCATTGCTGCTGTGAAATGTGTATTATTTGGGCTGTACTACACATTAGAAGTAGTGAGTGTTCAACTGACCATGACCCCATGTGATGACAAAAATAATATTTTTAACTTTCTGCTCCTTACTTTTCTGCATTCTCTTCTGTGTTCAAAAGTAACTTTGAGACTATAGTGCCACACTAAAATCATATACCTATACAAGTGTATACAATACAAGCTGTTCAAGAGAGTAATACATGAACCACAATCTTGTAGGCTCAACTTCTCTGTATGTTAAGTGGGGAAACCAAGACCAAGATATCATTAGAAATTTAGCTAGATGCCTTCCACCAATACAGGTGAGAAACCAGTGAACTACACATCCCATTCTCACAACTATGGGTAGGGCCTGTAACAGCGAGGTTCTCATCTTCAGTGTTTCAGGTAAGAAGTTTGGTGGGTTGAAATCCTTCTCTGGTGTTTCTGAAGAGTTTTTAGCCTACCTCTCCCAGTGCGGAGTCTGGGAATTCAGCTGCATCATGCTGGAGATGATGGTAGCAACTTAATTGTATAAATGGTTGTCTGTTGAAGGCATAACCCAGGACCTGGACCCATTCAGTTTGCTAGTACAAATGCAAGCATTTTCAGTCACTTGGATCCAGATGGTACTGTTAAAGGAGATGAGGTGGTGCGACTTGTAGCTGGAACTCCTCTATGGACTTTCAGCAGGACAAGCTTTTAGTTCACCTAAGCAGCCATTAGGATGACATGAAATATTCCCCATTCTAGTATCTGTGCCACAGTGAGAAGACCAAGACAGCATCAGCAGCAAAAGAAATAATGGATGAACATCCTCAGGGCAGACATTTGATTTGGAGGATTCTTGTTACTTCTGCAGTAGATTATGCAGTTCCTGCCCCAAAGGCTTGCTCCTAACTCCTCTAGGGAAGGATCTCTGCTATACTGTGCTGTAATAATCTCTCATCCTTCTGAGTAGGCTGCTGTGTTTTTCCATTTCCGTTAGTTGGTTTGGCCACAGGCCTTCTGCATTTTTTCATTTGCTTTTATGCAACAAGAATATCAGGTAGTTAGATCAAGTGTCTTGATGCCTGTCTGATTTGTCACTTAGGTTTATTAACTAAGATAGTCAGTGTGGAGCATTAGAGGAAGAGGTGGGCAGAGAAGAGATTAGTCTGAGATATTATTTCCATATTCTTTATCTCTCTATTGTATTCAGTGTTCAAAACCAAGAAACAACAGAGTCTCTCCACACTGTAAAATGAAGATAAATTTTCTCTACATTTGACTTTTCTGAAATACAGGGTTAATATAGCGGTACTAGTATACTAGCAGTATATATACTAGTAGTATATATACTAGCAGTATACTAGTAGTAGTCTACTTGTGAAGAGTAGAAATGCAATTAAAAAGAACTAGAAAAATGTTCATGATGACAGCAAAAGGTTTGTACAGAACAGGAGATAGGAATAAATGATCCTAGAGTCTTTTCTGGCCTTGAATTCATTTAAGTCTAATGCAGCTTGAAATCCCTCAGGTCCACCAAAGACTCTAAGAGGAACAGCTGTATTAAATTGGACTTAAAAGCCACCATCCTTGGCACTGACCAATGGTCTCTAGCACAGAGGAGAGAGCAGTGTGATTTCAAAATGGGATAATTTATAACCTGCTCCCAGTTTTGACTCTACTATTTCAAATTCATGAGCTGATTGAGAAAAGGGCTCTGATATTGCTGAATGTAATAAATTGGGCCGTGGTGCAATAGTCTAAGGTATACATCCACATAAATTAGGCTGAGATAACTAAATTTTACTGAACATAAAACAGTCTCTTGGTTTGCTGAGAACTGCAGCCTGATTTCAAAAGCTGTCCTCTGCTGAAATCTTCCATATCCTGTCCCTAATCTCCTAAACCATCTCTACCCTCGAGCACAAACATTAGAGAAAAACAGGGAGATACATTTTCATTCCATGTGCTTCCTCTGCCTGGATGTGAACAATGTTCAAAATACCTCAGCTAGCCCATGTGCAAAGAGGACATGTGCTTTTGTCAGCATCTGTTTCTTGGAAGTGAAATGAGCTGCATGACCTCTTCCATCATCAATTCAATTCACCGCTGTTGAAAAGAATCCATACTGTGTTCTTGGTTCGGTAAATACATAAAGCTCCATCTTACAAGCAGTTAGCTCTTTCTCTCCTTCCTCTGTTTCTCCCGTTAGAATGCTGTTCTTGAACCTCAGTGAAATTATGGCTAGGAGCATCTAATTTAGAAATACATACATAACACTTTTTCAGATAATCCCCACTATTTCTGTGCCATGCTTTACCTTAAATAATTCTCTTTCTCTCTTTCATCTTCCCTCAAAGTAATTGCAAAAAACAGCCAAAGCATTTCTCAGTCATTTATTTTACCTAAGTTTTATACTTTCCACCCTGAAACCAAGGTAACCAATTTAAAACAGATATAGAAATGCTCTAGAGAGGAGCTTTCTAAATTTGCAAGATTTTAAAATTTGTAAACATGAGCTTTACCCCAAATTAAATTGTATTTCTATTAAAGTTCATCCTGTCTGCTCACATATCCATTCAAACTGCCTATAATTTCTGCAAGTCCTATGATTATCGGGTATTCTAGCACTGAACTTCAGTAGTCAGTCTGGTTTCTCAGGCTAATCTAAGCTGCTTCCATACAGGGCATCCGTTGGTATCATGTGAAGAGCCCGACAATGTACTTACACAGTTTGGATTGCACTTTATATTAAAAAAAAATTATGCTTGGGGAAAACAAACAAGCAAACAAACTTTCCTTGGTTAATATGCTTTCTTCCTTTTTTCCTTCTGCTGCCCATGCTCCTGGTAATATTAGGGGTTCACTGTGTCCAGAGAAGCACCTCTTTACTGGTATATTAGAGATGTATTTCTCTCTCTTGTTTTTCAAATAGTTGAACTAAATTATCAGAAAAATGACTTTTCTATCCCCAAACTAAGAAAATTAGGTGACCTGTTTCAGGCCTAACCTGGTACTACTGTTTATTGAGGTGGATAAATCAATTTTCTTCCATATTTTTAATATGTATCACAGAGGGGGATGCTGGAGCAGACTCCTCCTGGATGGTCTGAGCCAGATGATGGATTTGGGACCTGCACAGTCTAAGCATACTGGGCAGAATAAAGTGGAAGGTGATGACACATTAATGCTCCCCTGGATAAAATATCCCCATCTATGTGTTGTTTGCATAACTTTGCATAACCACAGCTTTCAGACCTTTTTTCTCCTTGGATCTCATGTGTAGAATATAATTTTTAGATGTGCACTGGGTATTGTCCTTGGATGATTACCAAGACTGTCAAACACTTTGTTGGTCTCAGAGACTTTTAACTGTTCACTTGGAGCAAGTGTTTTCCACTGAGCAGGGGAGCAGGATATTGGAGTCCAGATTAAGTCCCCCCATCTCCCTCCCAGAACTGAATCAAATAAAACTTTCTTCCACCCACACACTGCTATCTCAGCTTAACAACAAAAACAACCTGCCAATCTCTCCCCACACAGAAACCTCCAGAGTTTTCATCAAAAGTAAAGGTACTGCAAAATTTCTCAGGCACATCAGGCAGAAATTGCCATCATTCCTTTCAAATCATCTGCTGTTGTTTTCATTGAAACCACTGGATGAATCAGTTCAGAAGAAAGGGAGTAGGGTATTTCCTGTACCAAAAACATGCTACAAATAAAGACAAGAAAGTTTTACTCCCCACTAGAGGAACACTTGTTGGCCAGAACTGTCAATGTTTGCTGTGCAAAAAACTTCAGTCTGGAAAGTGAGAGAGACAAATGTGAACGGTCGCCTTTAAATGCAAATGTAGGTATGGGGGAAACTAATATGGGAAAGGCTACCAACACACACACACACACACAAAGTAAATTCAAGAAGGACCTACTCTAAACAGGCACAAGAAAAGAGACAGGAAAATAACACAGAGATAAAGCTGAGATGACCAGGGAAAAGAAAAGCATCCAAAACATTAACACTGGCAAGAAACAAAGAGAACTAAAAATGAATTGTCAGAGTCTGATGGAAAGAATTTGGCAAAGCAAGGAATTTAGGTCTTCCCAGGCCTGATTATTACTATAGCCATGGGACTTACCAGAAGCAAGCTGGAGAAATTAATGAATATTAATAAGGGATTCATAAGGTTCAATTGTTTATTCAAGCTGTAGGTTGTGCAGTGCTTTGGGATATGTGTTAAAAAACACAGTCAGGACTTTATTTGAAATGTTCACATTATTTTAAACCTTTCTCATCATGCATCTCTCTAATCTGTAAATGTGCATTCAACCTATTGATTTATCTGGATCATAGTATCCTCATGTCTTCATTGGTCACATCCACACTGGTGAATAACAGAGAAGTTAGAGATCATTCTCAGGAAAAGATATGGCCAAAGCTAAAATCTTCATCATCCTCCTGCTCCCCAGCTGGCTTTATCCAGATCACTCCTTGTGAACCTGTGGTTTGTGTTCCCCACCTAAAGTGCATCCATGCTGCTCATGCCAGACCAGAAAAACAATTAGGGATTGTGCTGGAAAGTTACTCAGTGTGGACAATTTTGAGAAGGTTACTGGGTCCCTCTCCAAGCCCTCCACACCTCAATGGTGTAGGTATAGTTTATAGGGTAGACATCCAGCTGTGCCAAACTGAGGGGCACCAGCATATACATCGATAAAGGTGACACTTAAGTAAGTCATCATAAGCAACAATAGCCCTTATGGGCATGTCTTTTGCTGAGTGGATAGAGGATGTTGGAAGATGCACATGCTTGACCACAGCTTCTCTCTCACCTGTCAGTCACTTACCAAATTCAGGTTTTTTTCCATGTCTTTCACCACCGCTATTAGACAAGATTAATTACAAACTGCATGGGATTATTCTTTGAAACAACTTTTTCAGATTTTTTTTTTTTCAGTTTTGTGCACTATGTTGTGATGCCAAGTGGATCCTTCAAGCCCATTTCACCCGTTTCTTCTTTGGGTAGTTTTGATGCCATATGAGAGTGTGTATAAATTTCTGTACATGTGTTTTTGTTAATCTAAACAGACATTGTGTGGTTTCAATCAAATTTAAAAGAAAGGTAAATTTCTAAAACACTTATTAAAAGAGGCAGATGGGTATAAAAGTCCTTTTAGTGAACTTTAACTATCTTTCTAGACCTCATAAAAACGATGTATTGGGGAAAATAAACAAGAAAGCATATACAAACATGATGGGTGCAAACCAGTCTTTATCTGTTCTACTGCTCATAGAACAAGTACTTTTTGCTTTACATTAAAGTCTCATTACATCATTAGCCCTTTGGTAATTCATGCAAATTGTCACACAGGAAAGTACATTAATCTAAGATTCCCAATTATGACACAGTTTCTGACATTTATATTGAAGTGAAATCTGTGAGGAATATGAAGCCAATTGCTAAGTATGTTACATATGTGAGAAATAAACTGTATCATTAGCATTCAAAGTGTTTTAGACCTCCTTTTCTGCTATTGACATAAGATAGAGACTATAGAACCCATTTGTAATTTGCTGACAGCTTTCTACTATTTAAACTTAGAAACTGGAAAACAGTATTTCATTTATTCATCTAGAGTATTTTCTATTATCAGTGCTGCTGAAAAGTAGACCTGCACTTTAAAAAAACCCAACCAACCAACCAAAAAAAACCACAAACACAACAACAGAACTAATAAAATGTATATATATGCATGTATATAAATACATATATAAATAGATAGATAGATAGATAGATAGATAGATAGATAGATAGATAGATGGATACACATCTACATCCTTAGGAAGAGAAAATCTAGGACAAATTATCAAGGTGGATGGGAAACCTTCCCAACAAGACTAAGCAACCTGTCACTTTGATCCTAGAGTGGAAGTGATTAATACCATGTAATATCTGACTGTACTATCCATACTGGTCTGCTATAAAGACCTATGCCCTGTCATTAACAAAGACATTCATTAATTCCTTATGAATTTGATGAGGAAAATTCAGATAAATAAAGATGAGGAAAATAAAAACTGATGAGGCATGGCAACAACATTTTTACTTTCTTTCCAAACTTTCTTTCCGTTGTATCCCTGTTGATCCCCCTATCTCCAGGCCTTGGTCTGCAACCAGATAGCCAAGGGCAGTAGCTCTGCTCAACAAACAAGCTGTGTACCCACTGCATGTGTGCTTTGCCTATGAATCACCTTCTGATGTTGTTCCAGTTCTTTCCTGTGCATTTATTAAAAACTATTCCGAGAGTGGGATGGACATCAGATGAAAGATGGTTTGGTAGAAAAAGCTGTGATTTCATATGGAATTGCTTCAGGACTTATCAGTCTGAGGCAACGGCACAGATGTTGGATTTCCAAGCATTAACTTATCACCGAATAGGCACTGTTTCAACATAATTTATGTTTCAGTCTTGGGATTTCCCTGACAACCTCCTCCAAATCATTTCTAGCTGTTAATGTCCTGTCAGATTTAATGACTCTGGCTTCTCTGACAGTTTTATCCTTAATGTGAAATAAATGTCTTCCTGATGCTTCACTCTGTGTTGCTAATGGGGTGATAGCTTAGCATTTTTATTCATGTTTGTCTTTTGGTCTTCAGAGGCTAATCAAAGCTAACCACTGGAGGTCATGAAATGGATCCTGCTGGCTTCACTAGAAGTTCAACAAGTCTCCTGGCCAGGTGGGACGGCAATGGTCATTGAGGCAGATGTGAAGGGGGATAAACCTCAAAGGAAGCCACTTTTACTGGATGACTAAAGACAGACAAGTTACTTGAGAGACAAAATATTTTTACCAGAGGAAGAAGAAAGAAGGGAAGGTATTGGGGCTCTTAGGACACCACAGGCACATGATCGGTTGCATTAAGTATAGGCTAGGGGAAGGTATGTTTTTGCTCACTAAAATGTCTTTCACTCTACAACCCAATATCCAGGTTTCACAGTGCACACAATCTGCTCACAATACCACATCCTGAATAAACAGTCCTCGTGTATCAAACACAGGGATTTACTCCAGACACAAAGAGGCCTGGGATTTTGTTTACTTAGGTCAGAAATCCTCCACAAGACTGCACTTGTTCCCTCTGCTCCTGTAATGTAGGACAAATGTCTTTCCAATTGAGGAGAACCTTCTTTCCTTTGAGGTGCCAGAGCCCTGGACCAGGCTGCCCAGAGAGGTTGTGGAGTCTCCTTCTCTGGAGACATTCAAACCCACCTGGATGTGACCCTGTGTGATCTGCTCTGGTGACCCTGCTTTAGCAGGTGGGTTGGACTGGATGATCTCCAGAGGTCCGTTCCCACCCCAACAGTTCTGTGATTCTGTGAGGAAACCTGTTCAAAAGCATTTTTAACCTACACTTCCCTGATCTGTGAAATGTTTGATTTGGCAAGACTGGGTCCAATCTGATGTCAGCAGAAGAAAAATCATCCTCTCTGGGAAGTTATCATCTTTGCATAGACTAAATCTGTTCCTCGACATTTCCCTTGACTCACCTGGAAATCTCTATACCATAGTCCCTAGGGACTATTACGGGAAAAGGACACTAGTTGGGTCATTTGTCTCCTAGATGGTTGGTGTAAAGAGGGGTTCCTCCAGAGGTTGTCACCAAACACTCATCCCTCTCCTTCGCACAGGGAAAAATACATGGAACCTAAAATGCTGACTTTCATGCCAAACTTTGAAAATCAAGTTATATGAATATCTCCCTTTCCACAGTGTCTCTGTTGCAATCAATTTTCACAAGGATCCAGAAAATCTGAGGTCCTTAACCGCAGAGGTGGAA
The DNA here is from genome assembly GCF_037038585.1 of Patagioenas fasciata. Lineage (NCBI taxonomy): Eukaryota > Metazoa > Chordata > Aves > Columbiformes > Columbidae > Patagioenas > Patagioenas fasciata. The sequence continues at coordinate 165,192,143 of NC_092521.1, read as the reverse complement.
GAGAGTGTTTCCATCAAGAAAATGGTGGTCCAGGTGACACAGCTGTATGGAATACTTGAAACATTGGCAGCACACTCTAATATTGATAGAAGACAGAAAATTCTAACCCAAACTTCAAGGAGTACAAATTCTTTTCCCCTGTATTATGCAGGCTACTGAGGGACGGTCGCTGTTCTACAAACGCAATGAGAGAAAAGCAAGACACTCAAAGAAGCATTTTTCCCATGGCAAGACTTGATTCCATGGCAAGACTTGATTATGTCTTATCTGGGGGATTTTCTGTGCCTGCTTAATGTGATCAAAGCATCTTGAGAGCAAGAAAACAATCTGGTCCAGAAGCACAACATGTGAGGTAGAAAAGGGACTCTTGTCTCTAACAAAACAAATATTTCAGAGAACTTCATTTTTCATGCTCAACATTTGCTTCTCTGATATTTTAATATTTTTTTGTTTTTTTTTTTCCCCACAGAATAAGGCTGACAAAAAACAAACAAACAAACAAACAAAAAACAAACAACTCCCAAAACCTTCTCAAAAGGTCGGAATGAAGAATATTTCATACTCTAGGTTGTGGAGTCATTGCATTCCTTTTCAGCTACACCAGAACCACATGAGAAAGTTTTCAAATAGCATTTAAGATAGCAGGGAATGAGCTGCCTTACATAGGACCTCACTGTCTTATTTAGGTATTACTCAGCCTCACTAAAATTGTAATAACTGGTACCAGCTATCACTATTAGCAACAAATACTCCATAGGCAAGTTATCCCTTAATCTGCCAGTGCCACTGCCAACATTTAATTAATCTTCTAATGATCTGGTGCTGTCTCAGTGGGGTAAAGGAATGTTTTCCCATTTATTTAAAGCTAAAACATAACCTAATTGCCGTTTTTGGTCACTTGAACACTGTCTGATTTTCCAGATGGGCAACACCATTCATTTCAATAGCACAGCCAGTTAGTTGGTTTCTAAACAGAGTTGGAAGCCTAATTTCTTGACCTGACAGCAAATATTTTTTGTAATAACTGTAATGTTTAAATACCTGGCACTCAAAACATCCTGTATCATCATTATTTTTCTTCATTTTGTAAATTAATATTCGTGAAATAATTAATTACCAGGGCACAATGGAAGTATAAACTATTTGTTTCATGTGCAGTTTATGTACATGAGAAACTCCAGGTTTACAACTTTTCCTTCTTTCCCAATTCATTTCTCCTACTGGATGGGCATTTGTTCCACAAACCAGTCTGGTGTGAAACTTATTCAACTCCTAGGCTGTGAATGGAAAATACTGATATCTATACGAAGTGCTCACATCGTGTGTCCTTATGTGTTGGCCCATTTAATTTTCAAACTTAACAGACACCACTATATGTGTAGTTACTGTTTTGTCACAGTAATAGTCATGTGTGTGTGTGTGTGTGTGTGGTATAAGCGGCATGTTCAGCAATCCCAATAACAGTGAAGTAGTTTATGCCCACTATGTCTCAATTTCATACAAATCCTTTCTCAAACTGATTTTTGAATGAATCTTTTCTTTCAAAAACAACAACAATAAGTAACATTATAATATTCTTGGGATTCTCCAACAATCGGTAACACAGAAACACAGGAAATAATAACTAAATTACTTCAAAAAAAAAGCATGTAGATTTGCAAACTCCTCCGTTTTGGCCACTGACCACACCCAGCACAACCTGGAGTTCATCCTGTGTCCATTTGTTTAAACAACTAAAGAACAATGAAACATTTCTGGACATTCCTGCAATTGCCTTCGATCCATCAGCTCTGGCAGCTGCTTGGCAACTCTTGACTTGGCCTCCAAAGCAAACCCACCCTCTGAAGAAAACACTGCAAACCTCTACAGCCAGCCTGTTTGCCTGCAAAGTGATTAATTTTTGAGCGTCTTGAAACCAAAGCCAGTGTGCTGATAACGTGAAGCAAACAGAGGGAGCCGAGTGTTGAACGGCTCGGAACAAACTGTTCCTGTTTTGCAAGCCAGGCTGATACTCTCACCACGCATTAGGTTTTCAAATGGATGGAAAATGGGCACCCCAGGCGAGTTTGAAAGGCTTGAGAGGAGATTTTCATCATTATCCACCTCCTCATGTCTATGATTGTGGATATACTCTTTGGTAAATATACATTAAAGTTCTTCACGTTTCTGAAGATCAAACTCTCTGCTGAAATTCAGGGGCTTCCCTTTCAGAGACATCACTGAAAATTCTTTCCATTATTCTATTGATACGAATATTTCATGTAATAACATATACTGAGAAGACACAAAGGTTGAGATGAAGAGGCCTCTTATGAAACCCAGTTAAGAAACACTTAGGTTATCTCAACCAGATGTTATTAAACTCACCACAGGAATTACTGCTTTAGATACGCTGGCCCGTGTTAAGAAACATTCAAGCCACATGATTAAAACAGTCTCTTTTAGCTTTAAAATCCACATATCTTTGCAGCTATTGAACTTGCTGACTCCCTGACTGGAATTCATGGGACAATGTCAGCTTATACCTTATTTTCAGAAAAGTGTTTGCAAATAAAAGCCTAAAAGCATAAAGAGAACTAAATATTCCCTTTTCCTTTAATAATTTTCAAGTCAATGCTACAATCTGGAGGGATATGCCTCAGGATTTATGGGCGATATGAAAAGTTAACCTACTTACCTACCATGTAAGCTTTCATCTAATGCTCATCCTGTAGTTTCTGGATATGACCAGTTCTAGCCAAGGAAAACTTAATTAATCTTGCCTTAAATCAAGGTAAACGATTTAAAACATTTTAAAATGCTCTCTGGGGCTGAAAAAAAAGCAAACAAGCTTCACTAATGGAATACATGATTTCATTCCACAAGCCGCTGCTGAGGTTTCTTCAATTTGGTTGAACATCTATCATAATTTTCCAAAAATAAAGCAATAACTTATTTGTAGCTAGAGGGCTTGTTTTCTTGTCCTGTCTGCTTTTTCCTGACAGTCCTCAAGATGCTCCCCACTCCTTCTTTCATGTACTGCAAAGCATCCTGAGGAATCATGACAGACAAGGAATGGAGGTGTCACCTGCTTGCTTGTTTTAACTGTGTACTTACAGTATGTTGCACATAACATCAGACGCATGCATGGGGATAGTATATCTAAGATCCCTCTAGTACATTGAGTTCCTCTCGCCTAAGTGTTTTTGGAAGGACACCAACATAATGTATCATTACAACAAGCTTCCAACATGCACCTGTGTTTACTTAACTTCAAAATTAAGTCTGTGCTGGACATTGCTGGGTAAGGTGTTATCCTCTAAAAGCTAGTTAACCTCCTTGTTCTCCTTAGAAAAACACTGAAATTAAATTGTTAGACAAGTCCTGAATACATTTTAGAGCATACTGAAGGTAATCTAAGTGGGTGGCTTACAGTTCATTGAACTATCACACATTTGCTGGAAAGATTTCCAAGAGATACAAAACAGAGAGGCAGGACAGAGCAAGAAGGTGTCAGAGAGCTCACCAGGACTGCTTACATTGCTGTCAAGACCCAGGCATGACCAAAGGCAAGAAAGTGACCTGAGAAAGGTGCTCACATTGAGATCGATGAGCTGGGGCCAGAGATCATCTATGAACAGCAACTTTAAAAGCCTCCAATGACTTTTGCCAGCATTTGGTGATACCATTAAGAATTCAATCGTGGCTCACAGCTCCATCTTTCCTATACAGATAACAACAGCAACCTGTGTCTGTTTTGTCTTGAACCTGAAAAGTACAAAGTTCATCATATTAAATCACCCCATACAGGGCCATGACTCTTAGAGAGACCAGAATACAGCTCCTAAGGGACTTAAAGGAAAAAGTTTTATCTACTGGTCTGTCTTGGGCCTTGGCATCTTGAAAAGGTTATGAAAACTCCACCCTAAGCAAAATTTGAAAGGGGGTAAAAGTTGTTTTTTTGTTTATTTTTTTTCAAATGTAAAATAAAGGGAATTCCCTGTTGGCTTATACAGGGTTGTACAGTTCTGGGCAACGAAAGCTAACGACACTCAATTTCAATGCTCAAGAAATCATATCTTTAAAAGGGTGTGAAATTTCCCCTTTAAAATTTCTAAACAGTATTAATATTTGCCATGCACAATGTCAAGATGATCAGAATAATAGCTGCAAACTACTCTTCCGTGTAAAATATCTTCAGGGAAAAGAAACACTGAGATATTATTTGTCCTCTTTCTGCCAGATATGGGAAGGAGAATTATTTTAAGATAGAGTGACATTTTCGTTTTGGACAAAAGTCCACATTCTGTTAGTCATCACAATGGAAATACGGTGTAAATCAGTCATAGTCAGTTGAGTTCTGCATTATTTTAAATTTTGTTTTAATGAAAATTGATTTAGAAATTAAAGAATAAAAAAAAATACTGTCCTAGTGGCATACATATGCTACACTTCTGAGCACTGTTCTTAATTTGTTTTGATAAAATCTTTTATTTGAAAAGACTGTTTATCATTATAGTTCTGACAGGTGGCATATGCCCTGTTTGTTTGTTTTAGGATTCTTTTTTGAAATGAGCCTAAGGACGCTTAAAAAATGTAAATGTAAAAGATGTCTATGAAAACATAAGATGATATTGTAACATGAAATGTCCTGTTCTGTGCAATTGTTTTCTTCTGGATGAAATATCAGACCTACCATTGACTTTGTGTTTCTTTTACTTCATGATAACTGTGTCTAAGCCATAAACACACACAATTCTAAAACATCAAGGAAATATCCAACCTTTGCTGAAGAAAAGTTTCCTGTTTAGTGATGTAAAGGGGGAGGAGAAAACATTTATCTATTTCTAACATGAGCTGTAAGCTTCCAGTGTCACAGCAATGGGCACTTGTTCTGAAACAGTCCACACGTTTATTACAGCCTATAAAAGCAATGTCCTGTTGCAACATGGAGTGTGTTGGTCTCTTCTCCCAAGCAGCAAGTGATAGGACAAGAGGAAATGGCCTCAAATTGTGCCAGGGAAGGTTTAGATTGGATATTAGGAAAAAAATTCTTCATGGAAAGGGCTGTTGGGCATTGGAACAGGCTGCCCAGGGCAGTGGTGGAGTCACCATCCCTGAAGGGGTTTAAAAGGTGTTTAGATGAGGTTCTTAAGGACATGGTTTAGTGCTAGAGTCAGGTTATGGTTGGACACAATGATCCTGATGGCCTCTTCCAACTGGAACGATTCTGTGAGCAGTGAATGCCAGCATAGCAGCACTGGTGTGTGGTGTACCAGTCCAAAACATCCTTTGGCAGAATAATTACCCTATGCTGGGCTCATGGCTGCTTCACCTCCAGAATGAGAGTTGGTTTGGTTGAAGGTGTGAGCTACACTGAGTATATGGGGTATAAATATGTGCTGTGACACCAGATGTGTCTCATTTACAGTGCACAGGAAGACTTTAGAGTCAAATTTCCATTTATGCATTGTAAACAGGGGTATACTAATGTAAGGAAGCTGTTTGGAAGTAGATTGAAGCAACCAACATTTCACAGTACGAACCGAAGGTCTACATTATTGCAACATCAGAAAGGGGAGGTTTGGGATTCCTAAAACCTCAATTTCGATCTACATATAGCGGAAAGTGGCAAAAGAAAATGTGAAAGAAGTTTATTTTCCAAGCTGCCCACATATCATCCTTGACTTGTCCTTCCTGTTCATGGGTGCAAAGACTTTTCCCTCCATCCTCAATGAAATGCCAGAAGCTCCTATAAACCTTCCACCTAGCAAAGCCCCTGAAACAGACTGCTATCATTTGTTATTCTCCTCCTGCAAAAAAAACCCCTCCATCCATCTGTTCCACTGCACATCAACAAAACAGATAGTAAAGATGCCAAGAAATATTATTTTCTGAAATTTTTTTCTTCCCACTTTACACAGCTTCTGTGAAAACACATGACAGGTGGTTTGAATAAAGTATCCCATGTGCTTTCTCTTTTTCATCCAAAGACTGACAAATAATGGCTTGTCTGTCACATCCCTCTTGCGATGTCATTACTGTGAGTGGCATTTTTGGAAGCAGCAGTGCTCCCAAGCATTTCTCGGTGGCTGGCCTGAACACCATGTGTGTGGAGATAGATATATCAAACTGTTTTGATGCAGTGCAAGCCAATACCTTCTCTACAAGCCAACCAGGGCTAACATGGAATTACTACAATTGAGCCTTGGCCAGTGGGTGTCACCAAAAATTAGCTGTAAGGGAAATTAAAAAAAAAACAAACACATGGGGGCAAGAGAACCTGAATATTAAAAAAGCATTTCCGAACTTATTTTTGGCCCCAAGCCTTGTTTTGAATCCTTCCTTTGGTCAAACAATGGCAGTGAGATCAGAGCCAGGCATCTAGTGCCCGCTAATTACTATCTGGACTGACGCTTGCAGTGAATAGCTGGTAGGCGGCCCGGATAGGATGGGAAATGATTTGGCTGAGGTATCCCATGTGGATTCTCTGGTGGTGGTGGCATGTTTCTTCATGGGCTTCCTACGCTGTTCTCCCTCACGCAGTGGTGGAACGCCAGCCAGGTGACTCACTGAGATTCTGCCCCGTGTTTACTTCAAGAGCTTTCTCCACAGGGACTTGCTTTACTGTGTGGAGCCTGATTTTCCCAAGAACACCTCAAAGGGCTAATTTTAAATTAACAAAAGCTTTGGGAGGCAGGGAGAAGGGAAGGGGGAGGGGGATTGCAGGAGGAAAGAGATGGCAGAAATAGACTCCTTCCTTTTTCCTTTTTCTTGTCCAAGATAAGGAAACATCACACACTAAAGGCAATTTAAAAACAACTTAAAAGGCAGATAAATTTAGTCGCAAGTATTCTGCTGGGTGAACAACCAAGATATAGAACGAGTCGTCGGCCAGGTTTTTAGGAAAAACTACCTGTGGTCAAAGCAAAGGGGCAAAAATCAAGGAAATCAAGTTGATATCAAAACTACAATAGAACCAGGTCATAAATCCCTTCAGAGAAAAGACGGTGTAGTAGTTAACCCAATGGAATTTAACTTATGCATTCCACCCAGGTCTAGACTTCCTCTTCGGCAAATTCACTGCAGCTTTTCTGTGGCTTGGTTCTCCACTCAAAACATAATAGTATTAACATGAAGATGGCCAGGACCAATGTATGAACAACTATGACCTTGGTTGGAGGATTTCATCAAGGAATACACTGGGGAGTTTGAATATTCCTGTTACTTTCCAATTCATAGTCCAAGTTTCTAACTAATTAATAAAGACTAAAACATGAGCCCTGAAAACTAGTACCGTAAATGATGAGATATGCTTCCTGAGAATATGAAGCTAATGACATACTTCCATTGCGTGTCTCCTGGAAAGCTGGAAGCCAGCTCATCCACTCATGGAAAAGGAAAGCTGAATTGGGATGCCTTGATATATTTTGATTGGAAGTGCCCTTCTGTAGAAGGTATGGACTGGCACATGATGAGCATAAATGTGTAATCTTCAAAGAGCTAAGAGGTGTCCTCTATCATATGAAAGAGTTCATGTTCCAGTTTTATCAAAACTCAAACTCTTTCAAATCTTTAAAAGGGTGAAGAAATTCATTATTCAAGGAGACAAAACCTGATGAATTAATTTCACAGGTACTGCTAGAGTCTGATGGTTCTTCTGGCAAGGAGACTTGTAGCTCTGAGGCAAGGAGATGTCTTCAGAAAATGACACTGGCAGCTACTCAGTAGAAGTAGATGTTTTGCATAGAAACATATCTAATACAGTCACACTCCAGATTTAATACAAAGATTACAGTAAATCCCTCTCCTTTTATGTCCTTATCAACTGTCCTTTTGCTACTCTTATTGACTGTTTTTTCAGTGGCCTTTGGGTAATATGTAACTTGAGCCAACTTCTAATGCTCAGTGGGCCAACAAAGATATTCGATCCATTATTGTGGTAAACATGTTTTAGCCACAGGTCAGCACTAGTTTGAGTACGTCTGTATAATGCTCCATTGCACTAAGTAAACATCTATTTAATCTCTCTGTACCATCTGGATAATACTATTTCTTTGATTTTTCCCTTTTGATTTTCTTTTCTGTTGAGATTACAAGTATTAAAAGTCAAGCTCTTTCTCTTGTTACACAAGGATACATGAATACAAGTAGGACAAACAGGCCAGGATCTCTTCTTTGGCCTTGAAGGCGAGTGGTGTGATTCATCTCATGGCTGTATGGCTGAACTTTCCTCCATGTGAAGAAAGTGTGGCCTCACCCATGCCGCCCGCTGGGAACAGTCTCTGACCTGTGATATTACTTAAACCATCTCTGAGCATTTTCTGGGAAAGAAGAAAATTGCATGGAGCAAAACTGCTTTGGGGAGGGAGCTAATAGTTGATCACTATGGAAGAGTGCAGGTTCAGCCCTAGTCTTTAAAAGGCTAGACACAATTTAAGTGTACAATACTCACGACAAAGGGCCACAAGGGTGATTGGGGGCCTGTAGGTACTACCATAAAACAAGAAACACCAGTAGTTTTCAAAGTTACTTTTTGATTTGGCTTCTATTAGTTCAAATCACTAGTCATGAGCACTTCCCTGAAGGAAAATAATACTAACTTGAAGGCAATATGAAATCTCTACACAAACACTCGTCTAGCAAATGTTCTTGGCCATTTACAGCTCTGTAAAATCAGCACGATGTGTTACACCAGTGCATGAGAGGAAAATGCCATTAAGCACATGGCTCTCTTGACAGAGAGGTAGAGGTGTGTATTGCTTGGCTTGGCTATGGTGCATTCCATTGATGCCTTTGAAACTTCGGACTGTGAAAGCACATCACTCAGATAATCCTTCCCAAGTGTAGTAAGAAGGAACTGCTAGTGCCATAGAGCAAAAAATATGTCCAAATCTTGATTTTAATATCCTCATTTTTAAAAAGAAGTTGTTCATCTGCAGCTAATCATGTTTGTGCCTTTTGTTGACGCCAAAAACAACATTTTCCAAGGTGTTTTTAATGAACTGAACAGCCTCTCAAAGGCTCATGAGAGACAGAGAGACTGTCAGAGACAAATTGCTTTATTTGATTATGCTTCACAAGATCTTGGTACATTCTTAGCAGAAAAGAACACAACAAAGATTGATCCTCCTCCTACTCAAATAAGTTGGACTTTTTCTCTAAGGTGGAATCAGAGCCAGGACGTATTAATTAGAAATGTGTTTTGATGAAACGTTGTTATGTAGTGTGAGCTGTGTAACGAGAAAAGCAGGTCAGGTTACAGGAGAGATGTAGATGGAGGTGACTTCCAAAGGGAAAAGGGACAGGAGAGGTCAAGGTGATGGGTTTCAGGATGGGGAGCACAGTAAGGACCATCCACACAACCTCAAATTCACCTCTTGTGGGGGCTTCTGACTGGTAGGACATAGTTCCATAACCCCACCTACATTCTCAATAGCTTTGCCAATAGATAAAGGCATTTATTTGTAACAAACTATTTCATGTGCTTTGGCAGAAAAGCACATAGTTGCTGAACAGTTGGGAAAGTGTTTTGTCAGAGCCAGTCTGGCTGAAGACTTGCCTATAACACTGTTTGCTAGAGCTCTCTTGGGCTATATTTCTCATTTACAGTCTACTCTGCTTTTGCTGTTTTGTTGTCTTCTATTATTCCTTCTAATCTGTCTAAAAGAGTACTCTTCCCCAAACCCAGATGAAATTTTCAGAATTCTTAATTTAGTTCATCAGCAAATTCTTCCAACTGCCCACAGGTAACATGGTCTTGATAGCAGGAAATTTCACAAACTTGTCAGAAATCGCAACAAGAAACCTGCAATTCTAGGTGCAGTCTGTGGTTTGTCTGTCAATGTTTCTCTCACTTTCACTCTGTCTCTTTGTGGAAGCCAAATATTGCACAAAACTTGAGCATAGAATTTGAATCACTTTAACATAAACTGAAACATTGTCAACAGTTTGTTCACAAGGTATAGATTCAGTCCTAGCGAAAAAATAGACTTTCCTTTCTGTTCCATCCTTTTGATGATAAACTGCTTTTGAACAAATTAAAAACCACTTAAGTTTTCATCTGTACCTTTCCTGACAATTGAAAAATTGACACATTCCACGAAATAATGTGTTCTCTTACATGTTTTCTTTCTTTGATACCACTGAGATTTGGCTAGGACAGAACATCAATCTGCCAGAATTATGCGGAAGGCGTAGGATTCATGGTATTTCAGATCCAGTCAACACAATTAAGCAAGCTTTGTTCTATTTTAAATTCAGAGAACATGTCCATCAATTTCCAGAAAGTTTTGTTTTGTTTTGCTTTGTTTTGTTTTGTTCTTAAACCACGCTAGTTCCAGGCTGGTGTCCAGAACATCTAAGTTTCAAACACAAATAAGAACCTCTGAGGAATCATCTGAGCTGAACCTCCAGGTCTTTGACAAGACTTACCTGTTGAGAACAGAGAGATATGCTCTGCACACAGAGTTCTGTTGAGCTTCAGGCCTCCCTGTAAGATCGTCTTCCATCACTGCGAAATTGAAACTTTCAGCATTATCTAGATTCTCTACAAGAAATATAGAGCAAAAAGCTTCGACAACTGTAACCAAGCTTCTTAGGCAAGTGAAAGATAAAATAATCTCAATTCAGTGTCGCAACAGTGTTGATCTATGCTGATGTAAAAAAAAAATCTCAGTTGCCTGCATTAAAAAATATGAGTCATTACTCTATGTTTTTGTATTCGATTATAAACTCGTTCAAACAATATCAGGTTAAATCTAACTCAGCCTTTTCAGAGCTATAATAACCCGCAAAGAAAATTACATCCTCAGTTTGCTGACAGGAGTCTTAAGGGGCAGAACTCTCAATTCCATCACTTTGGTGTAGTGCCAGGAATTTTGGAAAGGAAAAAAAAAATCAAGTAAGCTCCATACGGCTCGTAACAGATGCAAGTAATTTTAATAAAACTAAACTGTTGCCTAGGACTATGTGCACCCTGGAGACCCATCCACGTTTTATTCTGACATGTAGCATAAAACCTAATGAGAAGTTACCATAGATTTATGAGAAGAGAAAGGAGATTATTATTTTTATCTCATTTTCAAGCCGTTGTGGAGCTTGTAAGGAACAAGAATGATTTGTGCCAGATACTGTGATGTACAGTTTATACTGTGGTTATGGAATGTTGGTTATTATGTAATATCAGTAGAAATACATGGAGAAGGAATAATTATAAGGCATCTTCTGGGCTTTCTGTACTCTGAGTTTCCAGAAGATTTTTTTACAAGCATTATGAATTTAACTGTTATTTACCTACTAAATCTTAATGGTTTGAAATTACAAAGCAGGTTTCCACATTTTCATTATCAAATATGTCAGGTAAGAGCCTTATATATATGGGTAGGTAAATGTTCAGGAAGAAAGGCACTTCTGAAAGTCATATCACTTTTCTTGAGAGATTTGAGTTTGGAATAAAGCATCCAACTCAAGAAGTCAAATTTTGGTCAGTGTTTTTGGTTTTTTTTATTATTGGTTGGTTTAGGGTCTGTTTGTGGGTGGGATTTTATTGTTTGATTGTTGATTTTCCCTGATGGCAATTTAACACTGGCATGGAGCGTTTTCTGATATTTGTCATGCAGCTGAAACATGTTTTCCCTTACAATTTGCGATCAAATGTTTACAAAATTTATCTTGTGGCATTTCCTAAGCTGTTAGTGTACTGTAAGAAAATTGTTCAGATACCACTGACACAATTTGCTGCAGGTGACAGAAATAAGGGAATTCTGTGAAACGTTTTGCTCACTTATGTTCTTATTAAAGGAAAACCCATGATGTGATTCAAAGTATGGAAGCTGATCACTTGGACTCCATGATCTGGCAACAATTTTATTGAGAATGTGATATTTGAATGTGATATTTGAATGCGATATTTGAATGCGATATCTGAATGTGATATCTGAATGTGATATTTGAATCATTTTTTTGACATAATACTGGAAGCATAAGGCAACTATACCATAACTTATATAGCTCAATCAGATGCTTAAATGAAAATGGGATCAATCTGGTCCATTGTTTCTCAGCAGAAAGGTGGAAAGCGAGGGAATCCTGTCATTGTAACAACAGTCCCTATAGCTCTCATAATCTTGACAGCTCTAAAATTCTGAAAACTCTTTTAACAAGTCATTAATTTATCCAGAAACCTCTTTAAAAAGGAGGGAGCTGGGTTGTCTTGGGGATTCTGGTATTAAAGTGAATCATGTGTGACAAATTTCTGTTCTCAGTTCTTCTTATTCTTACAGACTAAATCCGAGGAGAGGCTGGTTAAATGCAGCAGATACAGAGTAATGATTCTTTTTTTGCTCCTTGCCATGAGAAAGCTCCAGGATCATCCACTCCACACAGCTTCCCTAAAAGGAGAGGAGTAGAACATGCATTGCTCTCTATAAATTGCTTCCCATGGAATCTTAAGTGAGCGTTTAAGTAGTAATGATTCTCTCGTGCCTCCTTGGGCAGGGAAGGGTCCCATTTGCTCTGGCCCAGACTAATTTTTGAGCACATTTGCCTTGATAACAACACTGTCTTTCTTCACATCCCTATTTTCTGTTGAATCAGTGATTTGGTTGTTTCAGTTCCAAGTTTCTAAATGTTTTTGGTTTGTTTTTTTTTTTTTCTTTTTCTGTGAACCTTGGTAAACAATCCTTGATCTGTCAAGTCATGGCTGATTATTTTCACCTGGCTAATGACTCTGCTTTTTTCCTTCTTTGGTAAAAAATGCACAGAGGTAGCAACGTGTTCCCTGTTGCGAAAGTTTTCATTCTAATTAAAGGACAAAAAAAATGTCTTGGTGCAGCTTTTTCTTTAGTCAAATGGCCAGAGATTTTTACATCAAATGAACAGAATTTTCCATTTAAACCAAGATTATATTTTGTCTAAGAATCTGTAACTGCTCGCTCACCCAATTAATCCATCTGAAAGTGGCCATATGATCATTTGTGTGGGGAACCATACATCATTGACTAGGATCCTCCACTCAGCACTGACAGTGCACTATGGCTATAAAACTGAATTCATCTGAACTAGACTAGACCAACAGACTGACACACAGATCTTCAACTTCAGTTGGCTTACACACTATTTTATTTATTTCATGCTTCAGGAGCTTCCAAATTAAGAACCTACTCACAGTTACATACTTGTATTTGATTCCATGTACCTCAAAGCTTTTTTTTTTTTTTTTTGTGAAATTCCATTCATTTTGAAATCAAATCATACAGGAATGGAATTTCACCTTAAAAGCCTTTTAATGCGACATTCAACTTTTAAATGGAGTTAGTTTCTTTAATTCCTTGTCATAACTTGGGATTTTTTAATCAAAGAAGCATATGGGTAGAGATGCAGGCAGCCTCACTAGTTGGTCATTAAAATACATAGGCCCGTAAGGCTCTATTATGAATTAGTCTACACATCTTATGCCAATATTGACAGGAGGTATTTAAGGCATCATGATACTGATGAACACTGGGAAGTATTTAAACACAAGTCAGAAGTTGTCTGATTAATTCTCATATAATTGTTCAATTTCAAATTTTATACTATCTACTCAAATTCACACAGGATATTTTTTTTATTTTGCAATGAGATCCTTCTTGTTAGAGCACAAAGTTGTTAGTGTTATTCTCAAACTCCATGTTGTCAAGAAATAAGAAAGGAAAAAAATAAACTCAGCCAAAAAAGGTTTTCCTGAATATCCTTAAGTGTATCAGGACAGAAATGAACATAAGATAATTGGACAATAGTACTCTATAAGTCCTTGAATTGAAGTTAGGCTCTTCTCTCAATTACCCTTCACCTTACTGGAATCATATGTATTGTTATTGTCATTATATTTTTTATTGTATTTTTCAAAGTACAGAAATGCAACCAGGAAGTTTTAGTCATTCACTTACAATTTTACTTTTTTATTTTACATATAGCTTTATTTTCCTTGATATTCAACACAGACTTGGTTTTCCTTTTGCACATTTACTGTGAGTTCTGGAGTGAAAACTATTAAAACATCACAGCTTTTTCATCTGTTCATTTTAAATGAGATTCTAAATCGATAGTATGGAACTGCTTAAAAATTTCTGGGATTTATTCATTTTCTCACCATCAGCTTAGAGCTCCAGTGATCTGAACAAATGGTGTTTGCTTGGAGCTGTTCTGCTTTGTGACCTGCTGTGCTCAGGGATCATTAAATGAGTTTGTTCTCCCTGAATTTCTCAAGTACAGAGGGCTGGATGGACAAAATGATTAATTTTGTGTACTGTGACTATCCTAGCACAACTGCTTGCTGTTATCTACTTAGGTCTTTGTATTGAAACTATTAATTTCAGATGTCTTTTCTCTTGCTTGCTTCCCCAAGTTTAATAAACTATTAACAAGTTAATAATAAACTGTCAAGTATTAACAAGTTAATAACAGATTGTAGTGTCATCTACAACATGGGTGCATTCAGAAACACGTGCACAATCTTAAGTGGGGATGCCACAGGCTGTTAATTTTGGATAAAGCAACAGTTTTATACTTCAGCTCTGGGGAATGTTACAGGCGTTTACGGTTCTCACTCCTAATTTGCACAAAGGGCAACTGCAGCGTGGTTTAGTTTATTTGTTATAGTAGCAATCATTTTGGCACATGCTGGCACTACCACTGAAAGCAGAATAATGTCACCAGAGGCCGTTTCCTACACCAGGCACTGGAATTGCTCAAAAATCTCAGCTGGAAAACAGCCTACTGAGGCCTGAGATCATGAAGGGCTTCCCGTGCGTAAATGAGCCTGATCCTGATGCTGGAACAAGGAGTTTAGCTCTCCAAGCTCAGAAAGAGCACGAAGGAAAAGCCCAGAAAACTACACTTGATTTTGTGATATATATGTTTTTTTCACCCAACTATTTTCTGCACACAGATGCCACTGGCTATGATCCCTGTATGGAAAGGGAGGAGTTGCAAGCAGAGGGTCCCTTGAAACATCCTCTGAAGTAACCATTTGTCTTGTATGTTGTGCTTCACTTTCAAAAATGTATTTATGTTTTGCTAAAGTAGCTGTAAAAGGCAGGTCAGGAGGAGGGATCCATTCATCTGACCCTAAAAGATGTCTAAGGTGATGAGTTCAGATACAACGTTTCAAGGATAAAATTGAGATTGACAGTTTCCACCTCAAGAAGAAAATAGCATTTAACAAAATTATGTTATTCATGCATCAGTCAGTGTTAGGGGTGCTCCAGACCAGACTGTCACTTCACACACGCTCACAGCCCAAGATAACCATGTGTCTTTCGTAAGGGGATGAAAAAGTAAAGCTCTTTCCCTCCTTTTGCTCCCTTTTTGGTATACTGTAGTAAAAAAATGTAATCTAACTTGAAGGGACACTTATTTTCAAGCATAGCAGTGATTACAAGAACGTGATAGCCGTGGTTTTGGCTCAGAAATTGTTAAAATCTTCTGCATAATTATCACTTTCCCTATCGGCATGGTTTGCTTCTCCAGTTGTTCTCTGTTTTCACACTTAACGTTTTTTATATGATTCACAGACTTATATAGCAGAACAACTGGCCATGAGTATGAGCCTTCCTGAGAAACTATGATTGAGGTGTGTTTCTTAGTTTGTTCATTCAAAATCCTTAGCAATAAACTGAAAAGCAGAAACCACAGATGAAATAAAGGTCATGCATTGGTAAACAACAGGTAAGCACATCTAAGCATAAAATATTTCTGAACGTGAAGAACAGAAGAAGAAAGCAAATGTGCATTTACTGTGAGACCGTGGGCAGTGGTTTAACTTTGGATTTTGATCATAGCCTAAAGTTAGCTGTGGCATAACTTCTCTTTGCTTGAATCTGCCTGGATGTTGAAAGTTTTCTGGTAAGGAGAATATTTTTATATTATATGCCATTAAAAAGCACCCTCCAGTAGCCAACTTGCTGGTCTCCATGGCCATGGTGTCTCCCATGCCCAGTTCCCAAGCCTTTAACCCTGCTCTCCAGCTAGTCTGGTTTCACAGAATCACAGAATGGTTTGGGTTGGAAGGGACCTTCAAATCTCATCCAGTCCAACCCCTGCTATGAGCAGGGACATCTTCACCCAGATCAGGTTGCTTAGAGCCCCATCCAGCCTGACCTGGGATGTCTCCAGGGATGAGACATCTACCACCTCACTAGGCAGTCTGTTCTGGCTTGAAGCTTGCTAAAATATTGGGCATACCCACATGCACACACACAGGACTGCAGTTCCTTAGGGAAACACTCGCCCACCCTGGTCTCTCCAGTTCCTGGGCCCACAGACACATGAGCCCTGTGAGCTACAGCCCTTTCTCCAGCTTCGGGCACCCAGACCCCATGCACACATGTACACAGGGCACAGGGAACCCTTCACCCAGGAAAATATTGGGAAATAGAGTTTAACAAGGAAAAAGGACAGACTGAGGTGAGCAAGAACAGAGCATGGCCAGCCCTGGTTTATACATGTTCAGCTGCTTTTATCCCCATATCCCTCTGTTTTCCCACACTTGCTCCTCCCCAAGCCACATTGATTGGTCCTTCCCCAAAACATGCTATGATAAGCCTCACACACTCACACAATTCCTGTAAAAACAACCCACAATAAGTTTTACACAGTCTTCAAATGCTCCTCCCCTTCATCCCACTATACGTCCTGTTCGGATGAAGTCAGTAAACCCTGTGGCTTTCAAGGCCAGTTGGGAAACGTTTCTTTGGTCAAGCCAAGCCATCTAGGTGGGGCTCAGCCCTGCCCATGGGCTGATCACCCTCCCTGGGCAGCCCCCGGAGTGACTGAGTCAGACAACTCCATTGGCACGAGTTACATTATTGGGGTTTCTCTACTTATTATAGTTCTTCAACTCCTTGATGAGCCTTTGTGTTTATGGTGATTACCTCTTAATCACAGATGCTAATGGATTAGGGAAACATCCTGCCTGCTGACGAATTTATTGCTCTTCTGGCCAGTCCTTGCATGGCGCCTGGTATGATTCGCCCACCTGCTGCTCCAAAAATACCACGTTCCGCTCCCTCCCATTGCCCAGGCTCCTCTGAGCTCCCAAGGTCTGGGGAACCCTGTCTGGTCGCCATCTCACTGTGCTTTCTTCCTTTCAGCCACTCGGTGTTAATCATCAGTTTTGCCTCACCCACATCTGTGAAAGTTTTGAGATTCTGATATACAAATTCTGCCTCATTTGTTGTTTTGTGCCTTTCCCTTTGTCTCCTTCCCTCCAATCAAGACATTAGTCTTTTCTCTGGGTTTCTTTCTCATTTGCTCAAAAATGTGTGACTCCTAGAACTCTGCCTCGCTCACATCCCTACTCAAAACTCCATTTCTCTGGAAGACTCACCAAATCAGCTAGTGAAACATCTTCTCCCCCCGCACTGTAAGATATAAGGGCAAGAATGAGTAGATCAGTGAAAACCAGCAGTAACCCTGCTTGATCAAGCAGGTTTTCTAGATTTCGCAGGTTGGTTTTAAGGCAAAGAAATCAGTTTTGAAGAAGGGTCCACATGAATAATTTTCCCTTTCCCAAACCTGGTAATGAACATAAAGGTACATTATCTCTTCCTTCCAGACTCGTTCCAGAAGCCACAGAATCCGCACGACCCTTCTTCTGCCCCCAAGACCAACCGCACTTGGGGCAAGGCAAAGAAAAAGCTCCACCTCCAGGGTCATGTATCATAAAATTTAGCAGCACCCCAACATACCTTCTCCAAAGCCAATACTTTGAAAACCCCAATAAGAATAGATTGTTCAGTTTCACTCTTTATGTTACCAGCCATTGTAGGGAATACTTTTTCCATACTCTTGGAATCTTTACTTGAGCAGGGACTGTGCTCTGAGGTGTGGCAATGGTACAACTCAACTGAAGTCAGAGGATTTACGCAGACCTGGCCCTACATTTCACCTTGGCCTTTCCAACATGCTGATTTAATTTAACCCAAGGCCAGGAATTAAAATAAAAAACAATTCATGCCTGGTTACATTTGTGCTTGTGACCTACGCCTGTCCGAACAGGAGTCGGACAGGACAAAGCACAATGCACTTCCTCGCTTTTATTGCTTTCGTTCACTTCATGTCATGCCAAAGAAGGTTGATTTAGGAAGTTCTAGTAATTAACTGCTGATGTTTTTGACTGCTGTTCCCAAGAGACTTGCAATGACTTGTAATGGTTGTTCTGTAGGAAACTCTTTCTGGAATGATTGTAGATAACACATATTCTCCACATGGCTTTACTTTTACTTGATTATTTTTTTAAACAAGGAACATAATTTTTCCTTTAAGCAAAAGTCACCTGTTCCATGCATCCTGGAAACCTCGTAAATCACCCTTCTCCTCTCAGACCACACGGACATTTGCTGTCAGAGTCCACAAAAGAACGAGACTTCCTAATTCAGCTACACATTAGAAATAGGACATGGACAAAGCGAGCAAGGAAAGAGTAAAAATTAATGCTGTCTTTATACTGTAAATTATGGATGCCTTTCATTGCTCTTAGCAGTTGAGAAAGTTCAAAAGGAGCAAGCACAGCAGCAATGTGCTTTTGGAGAGCACAAGTTCTTAGAAGAATTTAGATCCAAGCTGGTGCAATTAAACAAGATTCTAAGAGCCCTTAACATCGTCTAATGGCTATTCAGTTACCCACTCTTCAGGATGCTGCCCTGTATTTTTAACCCACTGTTTTGTTAAAAATTAGTGGATGACTTAGCAGTATTGCATAAAAACTAATGAATTCCACCCAAAATTAAAAGAAATATAATAATTATCATTCTAATTCCTCTTTCTGTGTCCTCTGCTACTCACACACACATCTATTTCTCAAAGTATATGGTATGCAGCCATTGGACACCTATTTTCTCTCCTAGATAACTAGACATTTGCATACCCATTGCTATATTTCATACTGTAAAGAAATAAAAGGCCTGCTTTTCAGATTTTCAGCTACTATGTTCATCTACTATGCTGGAAAAATAATACCATAAAAGCAGGGCAGATTCTAATGTGTGTTGTATTTGTCAGGTTTGCAAACTAGAATCATAATGTTAATAAAATTGGAGTGTTTCTTGCAGAACTGACTTGACCAAGAGTGACTCAGGAAGGATATTGTGCATGATAGGAATTCAGCCCTGAGAAGGATGTCAGTAATAATAAATCTGTTCTGTATTGAAGCGCTCGTAAAAGAAAAGCTTTCTTCACACGCCATTGTAAAGCATTATTCATTTGTCACACTATCTAGGACTGACATTTACCAGCCACAATTTGCTATTGTCATATTTTCCCCTTTTACTTCCATTAACCAAGCACAAACAACATATGACAGCAGATTTGAAATCATATCAACAATGTATTACAGCCACTTAAAAACAGGAATACGGAGATGTATCATAGACAATAAGACATAAAGACACAAACTGTGAACCTTTTCTTCAGCCAAAATGTAATAGCGTGCAAGACAGTTATCTTCTGTGTGAGATAAATGGAAATATGGAGCACAACGAAAACAATATTTAGCTGATTCGCACTTGGCATGACTTTGGCCCTTACTATGTTTTTCTCCTGAATCTAACAGTCAATAAAGTAGAAGTGCATCACAAAGAAGAAAAAAAATCTGAGTAACACAAAAATCAGTGATTCATGATGTCCTGTACCTCCAGAGCAAAACTATTTGTAGCCCCTTCCATATTCAATGCATGAGATGGATTTTTCCTTTTTACTTGTGTTACTTGAATTCGTTTACTATTGCACCTTGCATTGAATTCGTTTACTATTGCACCTTGCACCTCCACTTATAATGATGTCTTTCTAATGCTTAGGATTTAATCCCTATCAAAACTACACTAATGTGGCCCATGTCACATGCACAGCTGACTGAGTGGGCAACTCAGTAACTGTGATTTTTCAGTTGAGGTTTTAATTTCTCTTTGGAAATAACCTTGAAGAAACCCAGACATCCTCAGGGAACTACACCACACAGATCTGCACAGGTGGAGATCATGGACCACTCCTTTCTCTTAGCCAGAACATATATTTTTTCCATGTTCCCTGCAGCAATGATCCAGAATTAAAGGTCTGGAGACCTTGGCTCATATCCACAACACTTAACAAACTAAGTACATCTCAGCAGAAGGTATGTTTGCGGAATGTAACTTTTAACCTCATAGTCTTTGTGTATTGTACAGAGAAGAGATGAACAACTTTATTCTTTTTGTGGTTACACATTCTTTGCTAGTGTTTTTTCGATTAATAAATATTTGCTGAATTCCAGTGCACGAAGTATTTTTACAAATGCCCAGAATTTTTCTTAGGTTAATTTGGAAGTCCTTGCCAAATGATAAGATAATGATAAGAAAATAAGCAGAACACTACCACAAGGTGTAGATATCTTGTGTGTTTTACCAGGATTCAGGATTGTGACACAGTCATAGTGCTGTTATCCAAGACATTTATGCTTGAAAAGTCGCATGTCCAGGACACCTTTCAGGTCTCAACTCTGATATACCTCCTGGGTGCCCACATGAGCAACCAGATTTTACCAGCTACTCTTTCTCCAAATGCTGGCAAATTCCTGCTGCTCAACCCTGTGATTTCTTTCACGAGGAGATATTTCTCTATCTGACAGCTGTGAAGTGGAAGACAGAGGTAAGAATGGTGCAGGAGCCAGGAGGAATCTCTAAACCCATCATCTCACTCCCTTGTTTTGTCAAGGATATGGGTCTATAAACACATTCTTCCTCTTTTCTGACTTCACCATTCACACACAGTGGGATTAATTTGAACAAGTCATCCCAGGGACCTGATACTCAGTGTAATCAGTGGAGATACAGCCAGCAGCAGGCTGGAAACCAAAAACTGCAATTCACTTAGTAGACACCTAAAATAGGCCAGATGGTTCTTGCCCATTTTGTGCCTATTTCTCACCAGTAGCTTTAAAGATAGTCCTGGATCACTGCTTTGCATGGATTTATCTACCCTGTAGACACTTCTGACTAGATTAGATGGATCCTGCCTGAGATTTGCAGATGAAATTAAACTTCC